>NW_006408788.1:2097238-2102735 GCF_000296735.1 Chrysochloris asiatica | reverse complement strand
CAGAGAAAAAGAGGAAGACCCCCAGCGAGATGGATTGGCACAGTGGCAGCACCAATGGGCTCAAGTGTGGCAACAATAGTGAGGTTGGCCCAGGACCAGCAGTGTTTCATTGTGTTGTACATAGGGTTGTTAAGAGTTGGTACTGACTGGATGACACCTAACAACAACAACAACAATAATATGTTTGATTTCTTGACTGCTGCTTTCATGAGTGTTGAGCTATGGTAATTTTTATTGTTGTTAAGTGCTGTTTAGTCAGTTCCCACTCATAGCGATCCTATATAGAGTTTCCAAGGAGCAGCTGGTGAGTTTGAACCACAGCACTGACCTTGTGATTCAAACCAACCTTTCTTTAGTTGGAGTGCTTAGCCTTCATTACCACAGCAGACCATAGTGACCTTGTATAGGATACTGAGGAGTTTCTGGTGGGTTTGAACCACAGACTTTGTAGTTAGCAATCCAGTGGTTATCATATAGCATCACATAGCAGGTTCAAAATGCCAGGCAGTTAGCATCTTCTGGAAGCTGAGGTCAACCACAACTGATACGGTTTGGTGTCATTGCCAACTCCATCATTCTCAGAGGGAAAGGAGGCATTCTGATCCACTGTAACCTTTACTTGTTATTGTTGTTGTTAAGTGCCGTGGAGTCGGTTCCAACCCATAGCAATCCTGAGCAGGGTTTCCGAGGCTGTAAATCTTTACGAGAACAGAAAGCCTCATCTTGCTCCTGCAGAGTGGCTGGTAGTTTCAAACTGTTGACCTTGCAGTTTGCAGCCTGATTCGTAGTCACTACGCTACCAGAGCTCCCCACCTTAATCTTTAGTCCTTAGTCACGCATGTGAAAATGGGTCCACAATCACAAGCATAGAGTCTAGGATTTACAATATATCATAAATGGAGGACTTGGGCCAGAAGGGCCATGATAATTAATTAGCTGCCTTGCAGGTATTCGCCAGCGTTCTGGCCTGCGAATTTTAGGTGCCTTCGCCTTCTGGAATTCTCACCTCTGCCTCATCAATTCAGTGAGCTTGTAGGCAGAGTTCTCTGTGGACTACCACCTCTGTACATGCAGAGCAGTTGTAGGACTCCCTCATTGGTTCCTCTTCTCAGGGATCACTCTTTAGGGTTGCTGATTGCTTAGTACCTGAAAACTGTTTTTGTCCATTAAAAAAAATTTAAGGCAGCATGATGCAGGACCAGAGAGTATGTCATTCTGTTGTGCATAAAGTCCTTATGAGTTGGAACTGACTCAGGGGCACCTAACGACAACAAGATAAACATTTGACTAACTGATTTTAGATACAAACCATATCTAAGTGTTCTGACTGACTTGCAAATTCTATCTAAAGACAGACTTGTGAATAGAAGTCATTAGTCATCCCGGGACTACCCATAGCAAGCAGTCTAGTGCTGGTGACTTAAAATGCTGAAGAGCAGCAATACAAGGGTTCAACAGTGATGGACTATCAGAAACCTAAGTCTCCAGAAGGAAGTTGTGATTTAGTGTCCTGTAAGTGACACTGACAGGACCAGAAAGAAGCATCCTGTGAGAGAGCATGGGTTGACACTAAAGATTTAATGTCTGTCTTTGTGGATAAGCCAAGGGACATTTTTAGTAGGGGTGATATTATGAAATATTGGGCAGATCTGCTGCAAAGAGACCTCTTTGAAGTTTTAAAAAGCAGAGCTGTCACTTTGATGGCTAAGGTGCATGTGACTCAGATGCATTTGAAAGTTGAATAATGGAAAAGGAAGACAAAAGAAGAATTGGATGAATTCAAAGTATGGTGCTGATGAAGACTATTGAATATAATCCTGACCTGCCAGAAGAATGAAGAAAAATCCGTTTACAAGAAACTCAATAAGAATGTTCCTTAGAAACAAGGGTGTCAAGATTTTTACGTGCTTAGTTTGGACATGCCATTAGGGAGGTCCAATCAGCAGATCATGTTTAGTAACAGTCAGTGAAAACATAAGAGGCTCTTCATGATATAGACTGTTACGATATCCTCAACATTAAACTAACTCCAGCTTACCAGTGATCACAGATGTGGTGCCAAACTGAGTAACATTTCATCCTGTTATAAAAAAGGCTGCCTTGAGTCAGAGCTGACTGAACAGCAATGAATAACAACAGTATTGTGAACAAGGAGTCCAGGTGTGGTACTGTGGACTAATGCATTGGACTGTGAAGGTGATTTGAACCACCAGGTTGGTGGTTCAAGCTCACCAGCCACTCCTCAGAAACCCTATACAAGATCGCTGAGTCAGAACTGACTCAATGGTACTTAACAACAACATTGTGAAGAAGATGTAGAGGAAGAAACATGCATAGAATGAGAAGGATTGCTACAGAAAAGTCTGGCAAGAAGGATGATCAGAAAATATGAAGAGTTAGGTTAGCACAGGTAAGAATCTGACTCTGATGACTTGGAACAGATCAACTTATTTCTTCAGACTTTAGTGCCCTTATTTATATATGGTGATAATAAAAACATGTAGGGATACTTAAATGAGACAAAATCTGAGTGGGTTTCACACAACTGACAGAGAGCAAATATTCAACTTACGTTGATTGTAATCACAAATACCACTCACTATTTTTAATCATAGAGTTCTGGTGTGGCACGGTAGGATAAGCACTGGACCTCAAGGTCAGTTTGAACCATAAAGTCGGTGGTTCAAACTCAGCAGCTGCTCTTCGGAAACCCTATATAGGGTCGCTATGAATTGGAAGAGACTCAACGGCACTTAAAAACAACAACAATTTTTAATTCTTGTCTACTTATTGTGTGCTTTCAATACCCAGAACAGTATGGAAGATGCTACAAGCTATATGACATTTAGTAAGATGCTTCTTATGCATAAGTTGCTAAAACTTCAAAGAATTATCAGATTCATACTTATATAGCAATTGTGAGGAAGGCACAGGACTGGGCAGTGCTTAATTCAGCTGTACATAGGTTTGCTATGAGTCAGAATGGACTCAGTTGCACTGAACAACAACAGCATTCCTACGTGCAGTTAAAACTACCCTGGGATGGCACTAATGGTTTATATTTAACTACCAGCTAGCTCTGGTAGCGTAGTGGTTACGAATCGGGCTGCGAACCTTAAGGTCAGCAGTTCGCAACTACCAGCTGCTCTGCAGGAGAAAGATGGGGCTTTCTGCTCCTGTAAAGATTTACAGCCTCAGAAACCCTGTACAGGGTCACTATGGGTCAGAACCAACTCGACAGCACTTAACAACAACAAAGTGGTTGGTGGTTTCACAGTGCTGTGGAAGAAAGCCCTGGCTATCTGCTTCTGTAGCGATTGCTATAGTCAAGAAAATCAAGGTTAGCAATTGTACTCTGTTCACATGGAGTGTCCCGATGTTGGACCTAACTTGGGAAAAATGAACTTGATGTGATTTTACACATGGTAGAAGGATATGATATTTGGTAAGGTGGAGGGTAAGAGAAAAAGAGAAAGACCCTCAGCGAGATGGATTGGCCAAGTGGCAGCATCAATGGGCTCAAGCGTGGCAACAATTGTGAGGTTGGCCCAGGATTGGGCAGAGTTTCGTTCTGTTGTACATAGGGTCACTGTGAGTCAGAACCGACTTGATGGCACCTAACAACAACAACAAAAGTATGATGAAAGCTTTCATAGATAGTCGTTGATCTTTTCCTAGATATTCAAACCAATAAAAAACTCATGAAATAAACTTCACTTATTCCCAAATTTTCATTTTGACTCTATCCGGAGGCAACAAGGATCTCTAGACACATGATAGACACATTACAGACACTTAAATGACGTGTCTGGGAAATGCAGGGCTGCCATTTGCTGTGGAGTTCATTCCAACTCCCAGTAACCCCATGTGAGTCCGAGTGGATCTTAGCTCCACAGGGGTTTTCAGTGCCTGGTTTTTTGGAAGTAGATCACCAGGCCTTTCTTCTGCAGCACTTCTGGGTAGACTTGAACCTCCAACCTTTTGGCTAGCTGCCATGAACATTAACCATTTATAACACCCAAGGAGGCCTGTTTTCATGGAAGACTGAGAGAGCAAGGTGAAACATAGAAGAATACATTAAAAATACAAACACAAAACAACAATAACAAAAACTAATAATAAAAGAATTCATTAGACCAAAGCTCCCATATCGTATGAGACCAAACGCATTGCCGTGAAGTCGCTTCCAACTCGTGGTGACCCTAGAGGACAAGGTACAGCTGCTTCATGAGATTTCCAATGTTGTCAGACTTTACGGAAGCAGAATGCCACAGTTCTCTTCCACAGAGAGACTGGTAGCTTCAAATCACTGACTTTAGGTTAGTAGCTGAGTACTTGAACCATTGCACCACTAAGACTGCTTAGAGCTCCCATTGTTGTTGTTGTTGTTGTTAAGTGACGTCGAGTCGGTTCTGACCTATAGTGACCCTGTATAGGGTTTCTGAGGAGCGACTGGTGGGTTTGAACCACTCAACTTGTGGTTCAAACTGACTTTGTGGACCAGTGCAGCACATACCAGAACTTCCATACAGCCTCTCTGTTGACCAGATTCCTAGGGTAATTGCACATCTCTTGCCTGACTACAGCTTTGTGGGGGAAGTCTGACACTGAACTTTTTATAACAAGTTATTAAAAACTCTGAATTTTTAAATCTGTTAAGTCATTGCTTCCTCCCACCCAGGAGAGAGACAGGGAGGCAGCACTCCTGTAAATGGCTGGCTGGTGAATTCCTTGGGGTTAGTCTTGCAGTTCACGGAGCTATTCATCATTTTTGCGAGCATCCTTGGAGGGAGCCCCCAGTGATTTACATGCTCCAGATAAAATATGATGCCTCTCATGATGTTATCATCATTTCAGCTCACAGGTTGGAATACTTTCTGGGAGATGACTTTTTTCACCCTTTCTGAAAATGATGAACAACTCCCAGATAGATTATATTGTAGTTGTCAAGTAAAAAGATATAGGTCTGTTTTCTTAAAGATAAACAACTCAGTCACCACAGCTAGTTAGCCTAGCAACAGGAAAATGTGGCCCACTGAGAGGTAACTGCTTATCCCACCTGGAAAAGATCAGCAAACGTGCTTGGTCTTTTATTCTTTGTCTATTTAATGATGAATTCTCTTCTGTGGTTTTGCTAGGACACTCATTCTTTAGCAGCAGAACACATATATAAAACAAACCAAAAAGCCCCCGCCATTGAGTTGATTTCAATTCCTAGTGACCCTGTATAGTTTCTGGGGCTGAAAACCTTTATGGGAGCAGAAAGTCTCATCTTTCTTCCATGGAGCAGCTTGGTGGATTTGAACTACCGATCTTATGATTAGCAGTCCAGTGCTTATCCTACAGTGCCACCAGGGCTCCTTATATAATGCAAAGAGTCTGCTTTATTTCTCTATTCCAGTGAAACTGGATGTGCCAGGGAGTCAGTTCTGACTGATAGCAATTCTGCATAGGGTTTCCAAGGCTGTAAATCTTTGTTGTTGTTAGGTGCCATCGA
>NW_006408788.1:2095677-2096898 GCF_000296735.1 Chrysochloris asiatica | reverse complement strand
TCAAAGGCATCAATTCTTCTACAGTCTTCCTTATTCACTGTCCAGCTTTCGCATCCATATGAGGCTATTGAAAATACCATGGCTTGGTATTTGAGGAACAGAAAGCCTCATCTTTCTCCTTTGGAATGGCTGGTAGTTTCGAACTGCTAACTTTGAGGTTAGCAGCCTGACTCCTAACTACCACACTTCCAGAGATCCTTAGAACCTCATTTTGTCTTAAATGCAAACAGTTAATACACTGGCTGCTAATCAGAGGTTCAAGTTCACCCAGATGCACCTCAGAAAAAAGCTCTGACCTTCCCCCACCCCTAAAATTTAGTCACTGAAACCCTATGGATGTCAATTTAACTCAGACACACATGGGGTCACCTTGAGTTGGAATCCACTTGACAACTGATTTACCTTGAGAGGCCCAGGCCTTGCATTTTCTTGGTTTACAGACCATTTAATAGGATGGGTGGTTTCCTTTTTCTTCAAGCCTATTTTGTCAGAGTCACATGGATGGCTCATGTAGGTGGTGCACATTATAAGATTTTTGGACTCTAGAACATAAACTTCAAAGAGGAAAGTGGTTGGCAGAATAATAGCCCCTGAAAGACGTACAAAGTTGTAATAATAATAACATGAGGATGCCCTATCACATGGCAAGGAGAACTAATGTTGTTGGAATTGGGGTTGCTAACCAGGTAACTTGGAATGAAGCAATGACCCTGAATTATCCAGGTGAGTCCAGTGTAATCACAAAGGTCCTTCAAAGTGAAAGAGGGAGGTAGACATGTTAGATCAGAATGATTCCATGTGAGAACGACCAAATCAGCTAATGCTGGCTCTCACCATGGAAGGCACCATGAACCAAAGAAAGCAGGAAACCACTAGAATCTAGAAAAGGCACAAATTGATTTTCCCATAAAACCTATAGAAAGAACTGTGACCCGGCTGGCCCTTGGTGTTAGCCCAGTAAGGCCAGTTATGTACTTCTGATTTCCAGAATGGGAAGATAACAGATTTTTTATTTGTGGAAATAAATCGGTTATAATAGTAGTTGTTGTTAAGTGATGTTGAATCAGTTCTGACTATTAGTGATTCTACTCTTGTTGATAAGTGATGTCAAGTTGGTTCCAACTCATAGTGACCCCGTCTAGGGTTTCTGAGGTGCAGCTGATGGCTTTGAACTGCCAAACTTGTGGCTAGCAGTCCAGTGCTGATCCTACAGCACTACAC
>NW_006408788.1:2073002-2086572 GCF_000296735.1 Chrysochloris asiatica | reverse complement strand
AGTAGCTCAAAAGAGGGAACAAATCTTTACAGCGAGGATCATTCCCACCCCCTCAATACACAGGGTAGACAGGGATGGGCAACTTGGACATTGGCGACCCAAAATGGGGGGGGAGGTGGCTACAAAGGCAATAAGTGACTGGCTTACATGCTTTCAAGAGGGAGCCTAGATCCAGAGGGCATGGTGGAAGGTAGAATCTCTACTGAGTAGTATCCAACCTGTCTGGGCGGGACTGATGAAAGGAAATGTGGATAGCACTCATGTAGTACCATAGTGAATAATTAGTATCAGGACTGATTGTGATGGCTGGAAGTGTAAAGGTAGACATTTTGTAGCAAAAGGAGGGGAGTGGTTGACTTTGCAGTCCAGGAGTGGAGGGTCCTGGGACCATCAAGAGAGAAGAGCGGAGTGTGGGACCCTACCCAGAGAAGCAGTGACAGAAATGGAGGCAGAGATGATGATGTGGAGAGGTGGGGTGGCTGGGAACTCTAGACCCAGAGAGGGAGAGGGGCTGTGTGCTGACAACCATGGGGTAGGCTTGAGGGGTGTACCCTTTGGTTGGTTGATGATGCATGGAGGGGATTGTAACCATGGCAATGAAACGATATACGAGAGGATGAAGGTAAAGTTAATGTTCTCCCATGTAAGCTATCACATAATTCACTATAAAACATTAAAAAAAAAAAAAGATGGAAGATATACAGAAAATCATTGTAGCCAAAAGAAATGGTTGATGTTCAATCATTTCAAGAGGTAGCATATGATCAAGAACTAATAGTATAAAAGAGGAAGTACAAGCTGCACTGAAGGCATTGGTTAAAAGCAAGACTCCAGGATTTACAGAATAAAAGTTGAAATCTTTCAGTAAGTACTGGAGGTATTCACTCGTCTATGCCAAGAAATCTGGAAGACAGCTACCTGGCCAACTGATTGGAAGAGATCCATATTTATACACATTCCAAAGAGAGGGGACCCAGTGGAATCTGAAAAACATCGAACAACTTCATTGATATCACATGCAAGTAAAATTTTGATGAAGATCCTTTTAAAACAGTTGCAACCATACATTGACAGAGAACTACAAGAAATTCAAGTTGGATTCAGAGGAGTATGTGGAATGAGAGATAACATTGCTGATTTCAGGTGATTCTTGGCTGAAAGCGGAGAATACCAGAAAGATGTTTGGTCATTGTTAGGTACCATAAAGTCAGTTCCAACTTGTAGTAACCTTCTACACAACACAAAGAAACACTGCCTGGTCCTGTGACATCCTCATCATCGTTGTTACCTTGGAGCGATGGCTGCTGCCACTATGCCAATCCATCTCATTGGTGGTCTTCCTCTTTTTCGCTGACCCTCCATTTAACCAAGCATGATGTCTTTCTTCAAGGACTGGTCCCTCCTGATAAAATGTCCAAAGTATGAGAGATGAAGTCTCACCATCCTGGCCTTTAAGAAGCATTCTGGTTGTATTTCCTCCAACACAGATTTGTTTGCTCTTCTGGAAGTCTATGATACTTTTAATATTCTTCTCCAACACCATAACTCAAATACATCGATTATTCTACTGTCTTTCTTATTCAATGACCAACTTTCCCCTGCAAATGATGTTATTAAAAATACCGTGACTTGGGTCAGACTCACCTTAGTCCTTAAACTGACATCTTTGCTCTTGCACACTTTAACAAGGTCTTGTGCAGTATATTTGCCTAATGCAATACGTTGCTTGATATCTTGACTTCTGCTTCCATGAGTGCCGATGATTGATCGGAGCAAAATGAAGTCTTTGACAACTTCAGTCTTTTCTCAATTTATATGTATGCTATTTATTGGTAGAGTGGTGAGGATTGTTGTTTGCTTTCTATTGAGGTGCAGCCCATACTGAAGGCTGTGGTCGTTGATATTCATCTAAGTATTTTAAGTCCTTTTCACTTTCAGCAAGCAAGGTTGTATCTGCATACATCCTTGTTGTTTTAAGTGCTGTTGAGTTGGTTCCTACTCATAGTGACCCTGTATAAGTTTCCCAAGGAGGAGCTGGTGGGTTTGAACTGCCTACTTTATGGTTCACAGTCCAGTGCTGATCAAACAATACCACACCAGGAGTCTTCATCCGCATATTTTATTGTTGTAGTTACCATAGCGGCCCTGCATAGGGTTTCCAAGGAGCAGCTGGTGAGCTTGAACCACCGACTTTGTGGTTCAAACAACTGTGCAGTCCAGTGCATTAGCCCACAGTGCCACACCAGGACTCCAACTGCATATGTTGTTGTTGTTAGGTGCCATAGAGTCAATGCCAACTTATAGCAACCTTATGTATAACAGAGCGAAACACTGTCCAATCCTGGGCCAACCTTGTTAATGAGTCTTCCTATAATCCTGATGGCAAGTTTTTCTTAATATTATCTAGTGTCTCAGATGATTTGTTCTGCATACAGAATGGACAAATATGGTGAAAGAATACAACCCTGGCACACACTGTGACTGGTTTTAAACCATTCAGTGTCCCCTGGTTCTGTTCAAGTGACTGCCTTTTGGTCTATGTAGTTTCCACTTGAGCACAGTAAAGTGTCCATAGCTTGTCCTGATCCACATAATTGAAAGCCTTGGCATAGCCAATGAAGCACAAGCAAACATCTTTCTGATATTCTTGGCTTTCAGCCAAGATCCATCTGATGTCAGCAGTGATATCCTTTGTTCCGCATCTTCATCTAAATCCAGCTTGAATCTCTGCCAATGTCATGTTGCTTCTGACTTTGACTTATCTTTTACAAAATTTTACTTGTATGTGTTATTTATGATATGGTTTAATGATTTCCATATTCCATTGTGTCACTTCTCTGTGGGTTGAGCACAAATATAGATCTTTCCCAGTTGGTTGGTCAGGTAGCTGTCTTCCAAATTTCTTGACATAGATGACTGAGTGCCTCCGGTGCTGCATCAGTTTGTTAAAAACATTTCAATTTGTATTCCACCAATTCCCGGAGCCTTGTTCTGTGCCAGTTCCTTTAGTGCCCCTTGGGTTTCTTCCTTCAGTATAGTTGGCTCTTGATCATGTTGCCTCTTGAAATGGTTGAACAGTGACCATTTCTTTTTGGTTCTGTGACTCTGTGTATTCCTAACATCTTCTTTTGATGCTTTCTGCATCGTTCATTTTTTCCCCCTATAGAATCCTTCAGTATTTCAAGACGAGGCTTGAAGTTTTTCTTCAGTTCTTTTAGCTTGAGAAAATGCTGATTGTTTTCTTCCCTTTTTCTTTTCTAACTTCATGGGGTTAGAAAGATGTCTTTCAACTGTGTGTATCATGACAAACTATGGGCAACATTATGAAGAGTTGTATTCCAGAACATTCAGTTGTGCTCATGTGGAACCTGTATGTAGACCAAGAGGCAGTCATTCAATCAGAACAATGGAACACTGAATGGTTAAACTTACGAAAGTTGTACATCAGGTTGTATGCTTTCACCATACATACTCAGTCTATATGCTAAGCAAATAATCTGAAAAATTGGATTATATGATAAAGAAGGTGGCATCGGGATTAGAGAATGACTCATTAACAACCTTGTCTGCTGAAAATGAAGAGAACTTAAACTACTTACTGATGAAAATCAAAGACTGCAGTCATCAGTATGGGTTGCCCCTGAATATAAAGAAAACGAAAATCACCACCGCCACCCATAAATAGCATCATGATAAATGGAGTAATGATTGAAGTTGTCAAAGACTTTATTGTGCTTGAATTCACAATTAGCACTCATGCTAATTGATTTAAGCCAAGGTATTTACAATAGCCTCACATGCATGTGAAAGTTGGACAGTGAATAAGGAAGACCATAGAAGAATGAATGCATTTGAGCTGTGTAGTTGGAGAAGAATACTGAAAGTACCATGAACTACCTGAAGAACAAGCAGGTCTGTGCTGGGAAAAGTACAGCCAGATGCTTCTTAGAAGACAGGATGGAAAGTCTTCATCTTTCATACTTCACCCATTTTATCAGGAGGGACAGCACATCAAACTTGGTAAAGTGGGAGGTCAGCCAAAAAAATGAAGGCGCTCAATGAGATATATTGGCACCATAGCAGCAACAATGGATCCAAACATAACAACAATTGTGAGGACGGTGTAGTGCCTGGCAGTGTTTTATTCTGTTTTGTATACAGTCCTTTTGAGTCCCACTGATTCGATGATATCTAACAAAGCCTTGGAGCTCTGGTGTGGTGCTGTGGGCTAATGCATCAGACTGCAAAGTCGTTTGAACTGCAAGGTTGGTGATTCAAGCTCACCAGCGGTTCCTTGGAAACCCTATACAGGGTCGCTATGGGTCTGACATCACTTAACAACAACAACAACAAAAACAAAGCCTTAATGCACGTTTTAATGATTCTGTTAGTATCTCTTTGTTAAAGAGGGACCTGGGCTGCTCACCACAGGTCAGTGATTCAAACCCCACCAGCTGCTCTGTTGTGAAAGCTGAGACTGTCTGCTGTCAGAAAGATCTATCTTCTTGGAAACGCTATATAGAGTCTCTATGATTCAGAGTAGGCTTGATGGCAGTGGGTTTTTGTTGTTGTTTTGAGGGGTAGCTTTTTCATCAAAGAGAAAAATCTCTGTTAAAAAAATATCAAAAGCAACTATTCCTACTAATATCACTTAAAATGCATTCTGTATGTAAGGAGTTTACAAAGATGAAGATCCTAGGTAGAAAGGCACTAGAGCTATCAGATTTAGCCAATTAAAAAAATAGAATGCCCATGAATTCCTGAATGTCACAAACAGTTAAGGAGAAGACTACTGGCTGAAAGGTGGAGGTTCAAACCCACCCAGAATGCCAGGGAAGACAAGCCTGATGATGTGCTCCTAAAAGCTCACAGCCTTGAAACCCCTGTGGAGCAGCGCTGTTCTGCACAAACAGGTCAGCATGACTTTGAATGGACTGGACTCAATGACAAGTATTACCAGTACAGCAACAAACGTAGAAGATGCCCTGCTGAACTTGAATCTCAAATAAACAGAATCTTCTATTAGTGTAGGTATGTCCCATGTATTGCATGGACCATGCTTATGCTATGATAAGAAAATAAAAATGCTGCTGATCTGAAATTTAAATTTAACTGAACATCTGTATTTTACATAGAAACCGTCACTGGAACCCTCTAGAGGAATTTATCTTTATCTCTATGCCCACTGCCAGTGAATCAACTCTGGCTCATAGCAGCCATGCAGGAGACGGTAGAACTCTCCATAGGTTTTCTGAGACTGGAAATCTTTCCAGGAACAGACAGTCTCATCTTTCTCCCACAGAACAACTGGTGGGCTTCAACCACCGAACACTACCAAGGCTCCACACATTGCTTCCTGGCTTTACAAAGCTGCATTTTTAACAGTGAGTGTGTATTCCCAACTAAATGTCCTTTTAATGACCATCTTTAATTATTTGATTAGTGGAATTATAAGTCAAAGGATGATGAATAAGGATTAAGGCCTAAATGTGTTTACTAAAAAGTTAAGTAAGTACAGTTCTGAAAGAGGATGACACTAAGTGATGGTTGAGGGAATTGTGCAGGAAAAATTTCTAATAGTCGCATAGTGCATTTTTTAAATTTCCTATGATATATTAGATGGGATTACTGCCATCTACTGAGCAGAAACATTTACCTCTTGGATATTTTGATAGCTAAAATGATAAAGTGAGCTTGTTCCAGGAAATGAGGGAGTAGAGGGGGAAGGTGAGGGTTAGAGTTCATCTGAATAGCAATGACCCAGGGACACCAATGTTTTCTTTCTTTCTTTTTTTGGAAAAATGCATTCTATGATTGAAGTCCAGGAGGAAGCCACCTGGTTCATCCAGAGTGACCTTCAAAATGCAAACACTCAAATGATTCATCTTGTTTTCAAACTCTGTATCTGGAGTTTATTTGCCACCCTCAGGATTATTTTAGGAAAAACAGCTGGCTCCTGTAATGATTGTTGTGGGATTTGGAGTAAGAAACAAGCCACTTTGTTCTTTTGAACGTTTCTCATGCATCTTCATGTACAATCTTCTGCCACCCCTTACTCTTGATGATAGGTTCTGTCTATATAACTCTAAAATACCCAGCCGAGACGTCAACTATTCAGCTAATCTTCCTTATGAATACCAGTGAAGCAATGTCAGCACCAGAATGTTGAGTATTGAAACATGATGAAGAACACCAGAATAATGTCAGACATAGTGTTGGAAGATGAGTCCCTGAGGTTGGAAGGCACTCAAAATACAACTGGGGAAGACCTGCCCCCAAAGGAGATGTGACCATAATGACGTGAATGGAATAAAGCTTTTGGGACCTTCATGAATTAAAAAAGGGGTCAGTCTACCCCCACCCGGCTTCAGAGAATATCTTCATAAATTTGCTTTGTGCCTGGGTACATTTCAGAAGTATCATCTACCAAACTCCTTCTAGGCAGAGGCAGCCTTTACTTTACCACGTAATGTTTATTACACGAATGAAAGAAATAACACCTCCAATAGAAGTCTGTTGGCTGTTTTCTGAATCATCCCATTTAACCTCAAACGCCAATGTTAAATTGTGGAATCCTGTGTTAAGCCGTAGTAGCCAAAATATCACTGATCTTCAAGTTTATGTTCTACTGTTTATCAGTCCTTTGGACACACATGGATTTGTGCACATGCATTTGTGGACTTGTGTCCAGTCCAATCCAATGCAATAAATATTAATTGGGCACCCATGAAGTACAAATCTCTGTCAGATGCTACAAGCAAAAGAATTAAGCTCATCCATGAAGAACTCAGAATACTGGTTCCTATGTGGACCATCTGACAAGTATCATTAACTATTTTGTAAAGATTTGTTAATTGCTTTATTGTGGTTTCCTGAATTCTATTGGTTTCTGTTTTCAAAGGATACTCTCATACTTTGGACATATTGTCAGGCGGGACCAGTCACTGGAAAAGGATATCATGTGTGGTAAGGTGGAGGATCAGAGAAAAAGAGGAAGACCCCCAGCGAGATGGAGTGGCAAAGTGGCAGCATCAATGGGCTCAAGGGTGGCAATAATTGTGAGGTTGACCCAGGATCGGGCAGTGGTTTGTTCTGCTGTGCATAAGGTTGCTATGAGTTGGTACCGACTCCATGGCACCTAACAACAACAACAACAACAACAACAGCAACAATGTATGTCTAACTCACCTTTCTGCAGCACCCAGTTTGGTTTCCTTTATGGTCAGAATAAAAGAGATTCTCTTTTAGTTGTAATTGTCTAAAGAGAGAAATGAACTGTTTCAGGATCCCAGGATACCTTTAGTAAATACCCAATACACTAAAGAGAGACTTGGTATTTGGTATCCAGGAAAGCACCCTCCAATTTGTGTACATGTATTCAGAGATGTCAGCTTGAGGACTAAGGTGCGCCTGACCCAAGCCATGGTATTTTCAGTAACCTCATATGGATGCGAAAGCTGGACAGTGAATAAGGAAGATCGTAGAAGAATTGATGCCTTTGAGTTGTGGTGTTGGAGGAAAATACTAAAAGTGCCATGGACTGCCAAAAGAACCAATAGATCTGTTTTGGAAGAAGTGCACCCAGAGCTCTCCTTAGAGGCCAAGATGGCCATACTTTTTTGTCTCTCATACTTTGGACATATTGTCAGGAGGGAACAGTCACTAGAGAAAGATATCATGCTTGTTAAGATGGGGGGTCAGAGAAAAAGAGGAAGACCCCCAAGGAGATGGATTGGCCAGGTGGTATCATTGATGGACTCAAGTGTAGCAACAGTAGTGAGGTTGGCACAGGATCGGACATTGTTTCATTCTGCTGTGCATAGGGTCGCTATGAGTCAGTTCTGACTTGATGGCATCTAACAACAATTTTCTTCATTGCCATCACTCTAAAGAGAAATAAAGGTTCAAATTACCTTATTCATACTAAGAGGATAGGATGGCCATGGGCAGAAGAATTCAAGTCTTCCCAATATATTTTGGATGATTGTCTCCGTGTATAGCTAGAGTGTTGAGGCCTCCATTGAAAATGCCCAGGAGAAAGGCAGAGGGGATAGAAGGCTGCTATGACTAGCATTATTATTCTACTTCCAATGGACTGCTGGTGTGGTGCTGTCCGATCAGCACTGGACACTGAACCACACAGCCGGCAGTTCAAACTCACCAGCTGCTCCTTGGAAACCCTATATACAGAGTCAGAACTGACTCAACGGTGCTTAACAGCAACAACAACAGCAACGACTTTGGTTATTGAGTAGGATAAGCACTGCACTGCTAACTATAGGAAATTGGTTCAAATCCAACAATTGCTTCTTGGTAATTTACCCTATACAGGGTAATTGTGAGGTTGTGTTTCATTCTGCTGTGCATAGGATCACTATGAGTTGGTGCTGACTCGATGGCACCTCACAACAACAACAGGGTCGCTGTCAGTCAGAACCGCCTCAATGACACTTAACAACAACTTTGGTTGTGAAAGGAGACTTTCCTTAGTCCTTCTCCAAGCACATTGATAAAACCCAAACATGTTGTTGTTGTGGTTGTTGTTAGGTAGATTCTGACTCATAGCAACCCTCTGCACAACAGAAACACTGCCCAGCCCTGCATCATCCTCACAACTGTTGTTATACTTGAGCCCATTGCTACTGCCACTGTGTCAGTCCATCTCCTTGGATGGCTTCCTCTTTTTCTACGACCCTTCACTTTATCACGGATGATGTTGTTCCCTGGGCACTAGCTCTGCCTGATAACATGTCTGAAATATGAGAGACAAAGACTTGCCATCCTGGTTTCTAGTGAGCACTCTGGCTGTACTTCTTCCAACACAGATTTGTTTGTTCTTCTGGCAATCCAGAAAAATGCTTTCTATATTTTTCTCTAACAACATAACTCAAAGGCATCAATTCTTCTATGGTCTTCCTTATTCATTGTTCAAATGTCAGATGCTGTTAAACTTAACCATGCATCTTGCTTCTCCGCCTTTGGAGAAGTGCTCTATTAAACATTAATATTTTCTGGCCCTCCTGCTTTCAGCTTGTTATTTAGGGTCACACATCTTTTGGTCCAAATCTGTGGTTTTTAATATTTCCTCATCTAGACTTTTAGGGAAGATAACTTACAACATTCTTCAGCTTAGTTCATTATTGGTATTCCAAGATCTCCATTTATTTGATCAAAAATCCAGATGTAGTTTAAAATCAGAATTTTCCCTCTGAAGATGTTTTTTTTTTTTTTTAAATCATTGCATGATATTAATCATGACTCACATGATTCCTTACTTTACCTTTACCTTGAATGGGGCCATCACTGAAGGACCATTTTAGATCACACTCAATGTCAGGCATAGACTTGCCTTTTAAAAGTAATAGAATGGGACAAGCAGTGATGAAAATTAAATCCTAGGCCCTCAAGCAAATTTTCTCAGCAGAATCTCTTTTGCTCACTTTGAAGTAAGAGTCTACAGCAGAAAGGATCTTTCTTGATATTCCCAAACCCTACTAGCATTTTTAGATTCCTTTAAAATGCAAATGCAAACGGCCTATCATATGTGGTGTATCAAACAATTTTTCAAAGAAGTTCAGCAGATAGAATATGTTAAAATCATTCCTCCTCACTCATTATTTGGCCAAGATAAACAACCGTAGTTAAAGTCAGTTGCATTTAGCTTGAGTATATTTTTGCACATGTTTCAATGCTGATCCTATTTCTTGCTTTCAACAGTACAAATATATGGCAATAAAGAAAATAATTTTGCTGGCAATTGAATCACAGAATATGTTCAGTTCTCCATTAATAAAACCTCTATCTTGTTCAACATCACTAGTAAATAGCTTTTTATGTTTTTTCTCTCTTCAATTTGCCAGCTGACGAAAGAAAGCATTAATAGTTCGAATGGTGCAAAGCAAGAAAAAATAAAATAAAAGTTAGTTATGCAGCGCCATCAAGTGGCTAAAACTTAAAATTTGATGAAAGATGTTAGATCTTCCTTTCCCCTTAATATTCAAGAGAAATAAATTCTGTTGCATTCTTTATGTACCTACTTTAAACATTTTTATTATTTTAAAAACTTGAATAAAATTTTTAAATAACTAATTAACTGTTTAAATTTAGGAAATGTGTGCCAGGGTTGTATTCTTTCATCATACTTTTGCAATCTCATTATGGGTTGGGACTGACTAGAAGGCACTTAACAACATTTAGTCTCTATGCTGAACACATAATCTGAGAAACTGGATTATATGAAGAAGAATGTGACATCAGGATTGGAGATAGAATCATTAACAACCTGCGATATGTAGATTATAACTTTGCTTGCTGAAAATGATGATCAAAGACCACAGCCTTCACTATGGGTTGCATCTCAATGTAAAGATAATAAAATTCCTCAAGACTGGAGCAACAAATAACATCATGATAAATGGAGAATAGATTGAAATTGTCAAAGACTTCATTTTTCTTGGATCCACCATCAACAGTCATGGAAGCAGCAGTCAAGAAATCAAACAACATATTGCATTAGGCAAATCTGCTGCACAAGAACTTTTTAAAGTGTTGAAGAGCAAAGATGTCAGTTTGAGAACTAAGGTGCACCTGATGCAAGCCATGGTATTTTCAATAACCTCATATGCATGTGAAATCTGGACAGTGAATAAGGAAAACAGTAGAAGAATTGATGCATTTGAGTTATGGTGTTGGAGGAGAATATTAAAAGACTTCAAAAACAACAAAAAATCTGTCTGTAGCCAGAAGACTCCTTGGAAGCCAGGATGGCTAGACTTCATCTCTCATACTTGGGACATATTATCAGGAGGAACCAGTCCTTGGAGAATGTTATCATGTTTGGTAAAGTGGAGGGTCAGAGAAAAAGAAGAAGACCGCCCACAAGATGGGTTGGCACAGTGGCAGCAGCAATGAGCTTGAACATAGCAATGATTGTGAGGTTGGCGCAGGACCAGGCAGTGTTTCGTTTTGTTGTGCATAAAGTCTTTATGAGTCAGTAGCGACTCGATGGCACCTAACAACAACATATGTAAACTCTTCCTTTCTATCCATGTATCTACCCAGAGAACATTGTTGTTCCAAGGTTGTATACATAATTGCATTAATTCCTTATATGAGTATTTACTTTTCTTTTAATTTGATCAGAACTAGAAACCCTGTACAGGGTCGCTATGGGTCGGACCCGACTCGATGGCACTTAACAACAACAACAACAAGTCTCGTTTGAAGGTGCTCTGGTAGCGTAGTGGTTACGAATCGGGCTGCGAACTGCAAGGCCAGCAGTTCGAAACTACCAGCTGTTTGTTGTGTGGGAGAAAGATGAGGCTTTCTGCTCCCATAAAGATTTACAGCCTTGGAAACTCTGAACAGGGTCACTATGAGTTGGAACCGACTCCACGGCACATAACAACAAGAACAGTTGTCTTTTGACAATCCTCATAACTCAGGTCACAGATTCAGTAAACTAAAACTCTCAGCTTGTCTTTCACTCCTAAACCATTTTGGTGGTTTCCTCAACAGCTCTGAGTAACACCCCAACAATTTGTTCCTTCATGTTAGAAAAAAAAAAAAAAACCAACCCAGCAACTTCAGATTCTTAATGAGCTCAGTACAATAATGAGAACTGCTCTTTCTATGAAGTCACAGTAAGATGAGCTAGCAAAACAAAAAGAAAATCTCAGCCTCTCTGTGTTAGCAACATGTAGACATGAAATTACAAAATGTCTGTATGAATAGGCCTGTACAATGTATCTCTCAGACTAGATTATGTGCATGTACAAAGACTGGTATAACTATCAACAAATTGATTTCTGCTTTCCAAAATTATTATTTTGGTTCTAGGTTTCATATAGTTATGACAACCAAGCACAATCATATTAAAATGAAATGAATTAGAAGGCTTTTCAAATTTCTACATATTCATTTGTTGATACATGGCATTGAGTTCGGTTCTGAGTCATAGTGACCCTGTATAAGGTTTCCAAGGCTGTAAACCTTTGCAGGAATAGAAAGCCTTACTCTTCTGTCATGGAGCGGCTGGTAGGCTTAAACTATTGACCTTTTAGTTTACAGTACAGTGATTATCCTACAGGGCCACCAAAAAGTCAGCTGTTCAAACTCACCAGCCACGCCACAGGAGAAAAATGAGGCTTTCTGTCCCCGTAAAGATTTACAGTCTTGGAAACCCTATACAAGGTCGCTATGCAGCAACTCTATGGCAGTGGATTTCTTCTGATTTGGTATTATGCCTAAATAGTACTTTGGGTTAGCATTGGGCTGTTAACCACAAGATTGGCAGTTCAGAATTCACCAGTTGCTCCATGGGAGAAAGATGAGACTTTCTCTTCTCCCATGAATATTTACAGCCTGAGAAACCCTAAGGAACTGTTCTACTATGTTATACAGGGTAGTTATGACTCTCAATCAACTCTTGGTGTTGTGTTTGGTTTGGTTTGGGCTTATAAATAAATATTGTGTTATTGGAAATGATTAAGAAAAAATGCATTCTTTATCAGCAAGAGGTAGTTTCTGCATTAACATTACACATACAGTGCTTCTGAAACTTTAAAGTAATTTGATCATCTGGAGGGATCTTGTTAGGATGCAGACTCTGATTCAGTGGGTCTGGAGTGGGATTGGAGAGTCTGCATTGCTAATGAGCTCCCAGGTTGTGCTGATGGTGTACGTCTCAGAGCAACACTGTGAAGATCAAAAGCATGCAAGTCCCCCGACAAGCTGTTGTTGTTGTTGCTGTGTTTGAGTTCATTGTTGCAGCCACTGTGTCAATCTATCTTTTTGAAGGTCTTCCTCTTTGTTGCTGACCTTCAACATTACCATGATTGATTGATGTTCTGCTACAGTGACTGTTTCCTCTTGGCATGTCCAAAGTATGTACGTAGAGTCTTACCATCTGTGCTTCTAAGGAACATTCTAGCTGCAATTCTTCCGAGACAGACTTCTGGAAGTCCATGGTATGTTTAATAGTCTTTGCCAACACCCTAATTCAAATACATCAATTTTTCTTTGGTCTTCCTTATTCATTGTCTGGTTTCCACATACATGTGAGGTAATTGAAAATACTATAGTTTGGGCTCAGCGATCCTTAGTTCTCAAGATAAATTCTCTTTAACACTTTAAGGAGATCTTTTGCAGTAGAAATGCTCCTTGTAATATATTGTTTGATTTCTTGACTACTACTCCTGTGAATGTTCATTATAGAAACAAGTAAAATGAACTCCATGACAATTCCAGTATTTTCTCCATTTATCATTATGTTGTTTACTGGTCCAGTTGTGAGGATCTTTCTTTTCTTTATGATGAAGTGTAATTTATACTGAAGGCTGTAGTCTTTGATATTTATCAGGAAATGATTTAAGTCTCCTTTGCTTTGAGCAAGCAAGGTTGTGTCATCTGCATATCACAGACTATTAATGAGTCTTCCTCCGATCCTGATGCCATGTTCTTCATATATAATCCAGCTCTCAGTTTACAAATTGAATGTTGTTCTTGTTGTTGTTAAGTGCTGTTGAGTTTGTTCTGATTCATGTTGTTGCTGTTGCTTGTTGTTGTTGTT
>NW_006408788.1:2070175-2071327 GCF_000296735.1 Chrysochloris asiatica | reverse complement strand
CAGCTGCTCCTTGCAAACACTATACAGAGCTGCTGTGAGTCAAAACTGGCTCGACGACACTTAGCAACAATATATAAATATGCAAGCTTCACTGGTTTTGCTTCTGTGGAGGACTCAGCCAACCACCATATCTTATTTCAACTGACTTTTTAGAACAAAGAAAAGAGACATATAAATATCCCCAAACAGATACTAAACTATTATCTTAAATATATATATCTGTAAAGATAATACTTCCTGCTACTCCATGACACTTCTCCCTCATCCAGACTAAGCTGAACACTTGAACTCAGAGAAAGAGGTATCATTCTTAAAGGACATTGGCAATCAGAATCTGTAGTCAGTATAATTGTCTATTCCAGCTTTGCAGTTCCAAAATTCAAGAGCCCTGTCCAGTTTTTGTTTGGAAGAGATAGAAAAAATATGTCATTGGTTAGAGCCCAAGTCCAGATATGAGAACATAAAGAATCAGTTTCCTGCCCTCTCACACTTCATTCTACCCCAGGACAATGCCATAGAGTGACAGAGAGGCTAGATATCTATGAATCTAGCAGTGTGCAGGATCAGAAGAAATGGCTATATGGCATGTTTCAATAGCCTTGCCGAGTTTCCCTGACATGTGAAACCCAATCGGTGAGTTTCCTTCTCTCCAAGCTGGAAGAATAGAACAGATAATTCCCGGCTATTTAAGAAGAGAACAACATTATCTTTCAGAGAGTACCTAGAATGAAAGACAAGCATGAAGACTCTGCATGGACAGAAGGTAGATGACTGAGGAGTCTAAGGCCAAAGCCCAACTCAACAGACGTCGGTGTAAGCAGATGACAGCAGAGGACCAGATGTTTCACTCCTCCAAACATTGACACAATTCCAAGAGATGGAGGTTAAGTTTCTTCTGCTGTTAGAAAAGGAATTTGAAAAGAAAAAATAAAAAGAAACTCAACTATGAATCAAAGGACTTCCTTTAGGAAGTTTTTATTTGCACAGATTCTACAGTCTGAGCTTTAGCCCCAATTTATTAGTGTTTCCTTAAAATTTTAGATGGATCTTTCAACACCTAATAGTGTGTTTTATATTCAGTATATGCCACTGAATGTTGCGGAAAGCCTCATCTCTCTCACGTGGAGGGCCTGGAGGATTTGAGCTGCTGAC
>NW_006408788.1:2058943-2065061 GCF_000296735.1 Chrysochloris asiatica | reverse complement strand
GAAATGTACAAAGACCTGAAGTTAAAAAACCAAAAGGTAAGAACATACTCAGCATTTCTCAAGCTAAGGGAACTGAAGTAAAAATTCCAGCCTTGACTTGCGGTATTGAAGGATTCTATGGGCAAAATATTGAATGATGCAGAAAATATCAAAAGAAGATGGAAGGAATACACAGAGTCACTGTACCAAGAAGAAATGGTCGATGTTCAATCATTTCAATAGGCAGCATATGATCTAGAGCCAATGATCCTGCAAGAAGAAGTTCAAGGTGCATTGTAGTCATTGGCAAAGGACAAGGCACTGGGCATAGATAGAATACAAATCAAAATCTTTCAACAAACTGATGCAATACTGGAAGCACTCACTCATCTATGTCAAAAAATTTGGCAAATGACAAATATTTGTGTCCATTCCAAAGAACAGTGACCCAGCAGAATGCAGAAATCAATGGACAATATCATTGATATCCCATAGCAATAAAGATTTACTAGGGGTAATACAAAAATGGCTGCAACCATATATTGACAGAAAATTGTCAAAGGTTCAAACCGGATTTAGAAGAAGACATAGAATGAGGGATATCAATGCTGACGTCTGCTGGATCTTGGTTGAAAGCAGAGAATACCAGAAAGATGTTTGCCTGTGCTTTATTGACTACACCAAGGCTTTTGATTGTGTGGACCATGACAAGCTATGGACATCATTGCAAAGTATGAGTATTCCAGAACACTTAATTGTGCTCATGAAGAACCTGTACATACACAAAGAGTCAATTGTTACAACAGAACAAGGGAACAGTGAATGATTTAAAATTAGGGAAGAGGTGCACCAGGGTTTATATTCTTTCACCATGCTTTTTAAATTTATATGCTGAGCAAATAGTCTGAGAAGCTTGATTATAAGAGGAAAAATATGGCATCAGGATTGGGAGAAGATTCATGAAAAGCCTGAGGTATGCAGATGATACAGCCTTACTTGCTGAAAGTGAAGAGGACTTAAATACTTATTGATGAAGATCAAAGACCATAGTCTTCGGTATTAGTTACATCTCAATATACAGAAAACAAAAATCCTCACCACTGGACCAATAAACAACTTTCATATAAATGTAGAAAAAGACTGAAGTTGTCAAAGACTTCATATTACTCAATCAACCATCAACACTCATGGAAGCAGCCGTTAGGAAATCAAATGACGTATTGTATTAGACAAATCTTCCGCACAAGACCTTTTTAAAGTGTTGAAGAGCAAAGATGTCAGCTTGAGGACTAAGGAGCACCTAACCCAAGCCATGGTATTTTCAATAACCTCATATGCATGTGAAAGCTGGACAGTGAATAATGAAGACCATAGAAGAATTTCATTTGAGTTGATGGTGTTGGGAGAGAATATTAAAAGTACAATGGACTGCCAAAAAGAACAAACATGTCTATGTTGGAGGAATTACAGCTAAAATGCTCCTTATATGGTCACACTTCAACTCTTATCCTTTGGACGTATTATCAGAAGGGACCAGTCACTGGAGAAGGATATCAATGTTTTGTAAAGTAGAGGATTGGAGAAAATGTGGAAGACCCCCAATGAGATGGATTGGCATAGTGGCAGTGGGCTCAACTGTAGCAAAGACTGTGGACCAGGCAGTGTTTCTCTCTGTTGTGCATAGGGTCGCTATGAGTGGGTACCAACTTGATGATACCTAACAACGACACCAGCAGCAGTACATAGAATAGAATAAAGCATTACTTGATCCTTGGCTCATCTGTCAGTTTTTCATATTGTGGTGGTTTGTGTGTTGTTGTGATGCTGGAAGTTAAGCCATTAGTATTTTACATATTAGCAGGATCATCCATGGTGGACAGGTTTCAGCAGAGTTTCCAAACTAAGACTGACTAGGAAGAAGGATGTTTACCTGTGCTTTAATGAGTAAGCAAAGACTTTTGATTGTGTGGATCATGACAAGCTATTGACAACATTGTGAAGTATGAGTATTCCAGAACACTTCATTGTGCTCATGAGGAATCTGTACATGAACCAAGAGGTGGTTGTTTGAACAGAACATGGGAACACTGAATGGTTTAAAATTAAGAAAGGTGTGTTGCAGGGTTGTATTCTTTCACCATACTTATTCAACCTGTATGCTGAGCAAATAATCTGAAAAATTGGGTTATATGAAGAAAAATGTGGTATCAGGATTGAAGGAAGACTCATTAACAACCTGTGATACGCAGATGATACAGCTTTGCTTGCTGAAAGTGAAGAGGACTTCAAATACTTACTGATGAAGATTTAAAAAAACACAGCCTTCGGTATGGATTGCATCTCAGTGTAAAGAAAACAAAAATCCTCTCCCCTGGACCAATAAACAACATTCTTATCAACGAAGAAAAGATTGAAGTTGTCAAGGACTTCATTCTTCTTGGATCCACCATCAACATTCATGGAATCAGCAGTCAAGAAATCGAGCGACATATTGCATCAGTCAGATTTGCTGCGCAAGACCCTTTTAAAGTGCTGAAGAGCAAAGATATCAGCTTGAGGCATAAGGTGC
This sequence comes from Chrysochloris asiatica, assembly GCF_000296735.1. Lineage (NCBI taxonomy): Eukaryota > Metazoa > Chordata > Mammalia > Afrosoricida > Chrysochloridae > Chrysochloris > Chrysochloris asiatica. The sequence continues at coordinate 2,062,513 of NW_006408788.1, read as the reverse complement.
ACTTGACCCAAGCCATGGTATTTTCAATAACCTCATATTCATACGAAAGCTAAACAGTGAATAAGGAAGACTGTAGAAGAATTGATGCTTTTGAGTTATGGTGTTGGAGGAGAATATTGAAAGCGCCATGGGCTGCTAAAAGAACCAACAGATCTGTGTTGGAAGAAGTGCAACCAGAGTACTCTTTTGAGGCCAGGGTGGCCAAACTTCATCTCTCATACTTTAGCCATATTGTCAGGAGGGAGCAGTTGCTGGAGAAGGATATCATGTTTGGTAATGTCATTGAAAAAGAGGAAGACCCCCCAGCAAGATGGATTGGCAATGTGGCAGCATCAATGGGCTCAAGCGTGGCAACAACTGTGAGCTTGTCACAGGATAGGGAAGTGTTTCATTCTGTTGTGCATGGGTCGCTATGAGTGGGTACTGACTTGATGGCACCACACAACAACAAACCCAAAAATGGGAATTCCAGAACACTTAGCTGTGCTCATGAGGAATCTGTACATCAATCAAGATGTAGTTGTTCTAGCCAAACAAGGGGATACTCAATGGTTTAAAATCAGGAAAGGTGTGGGTCTGGGTTGTATCCTTTCCCCATATTTATTCAATCTATGTTGTTGTTAATGTGCAGTTGAGTTAGTTCTAACTCATAGGGACTCTGTATAGGGTTTCTAAGGAGCAGCTGGTGGGTTTGAACTGCTGAGCTTGCAGTTAGCAGTCTTAGCCTACAGAGTTACAGGAGGACTACTATAGTCAGCCTACATGCTGAGCTAAAAATGAAGATAACTTGAAGCACTTACTAATGAAGATTGAAAACTACAGCCTTCAGTACAGATTCTAACTCAATGCAAAGGAAGCAAAAACCCAGATGGCTAGAACCTTAAATAACTTCATGGTGAACAGAGAAAAGTTAGAAATTGTTAAGGATTCCATTTTACTTGGTCCCACAATTAACACTCATGAAAGCAGCAGTCAAGAAAACAAATGATGTATTGCATTGGGCAAAGCTGCTGCAAAATGTCTCGGTTTAAAGCATTAAACAGGATAGATGCTATTTTGCAGACTAATGTGTGCCTGAGAGTGAATATATAGGGATAAATGAAAGATACATGACACATTCTGTCTTTTCCAAAGCATTCATCATAGTGCTATATACATAAGCCAACCTTCCTTCCTTTTCCCCTCTACCATGCCCTGACACCCTCCAAAAAAACAAAAGAAAGAAAAGAAAACCAAGGTATTAAACTTTGAAATTAGAACAGGAATGAAACAAAGCCCCCAAACACACACACACACACACACACACACACAGATTGCTGTGGAATTGATTCAATTATTAGTAACCCTGTGTGGCACTGTGAGTTAATGTGCTGGACTGCAAAGTCAGTTTGAACCGCAAGGTTGGCAGTTCAAGCTCACAAGCTGCTCCTCAGAAACTCTATAGAGGATCGCTATGGGTTGGAACTGACTCCATGGCACTTACCAACAACAATAACAGCACAGAATAGAGCTACCCCATAGTATCTCCTAAGTTCTAGGCAATTAATCTTTTTGTCAGTAGAGTGCCACATCTTCTTTTGCAGAGCAGCCAGTAGGTACCAACTGCTGTCCTTCTGGTTAGCTGCTGACTGCTAGGTTAAGCATTGTACTACCACCATCAGCTCTCTATTTTGTATTCTCTACTGTTCCTCCCTTGAGGATGACATCTTCTCCCATGGCCTTGGTTTTGGCTATATGCTGATACTTTAGAAACCACAAAGCTATACTAGCTAGACCTCTGTCCTGGCCTCAAGAAAGGCATATCCAGTTGTCTGAGGGTCAGCTCCACCAGAATGATTTCACAGCTTCTCAAACAAGTATGTCAAGGAAGTAGACATTACTTACTTATGATAACCTGACAACATCCCAGTCCTAATAAGCCTGTGTCTATATTTCTCAAGGAGTCCTGGTGTGACACTGTGTGCTAATGCCTTAGACTGCAAAGTTGGCTTGAACTGCAAGGTTGGCTGTTCAAGCTCACCAGCGGCTCCTGGGAAACCCTATACAGGATTGCTATGAGTTGGAACTGACTCAACATCACTTGACAACAACAGCAACAACAAAAAATATTTTTTAAATGAAGAGAGACATTTTAAGGAAGGCTGGTTTACTTATGGCTTAGGAGAGATTCACATAGATAATTGTGATTATTAAAATGATTTGAACAGCCATGCCATTATCCATGCTCCCATAATAGCACCAAGGCATAGATGAGTCCTTGCCACTTACAACGTCTTTCATAATAACTTGCTTTCACTTGAATAATACTATTAACTAATACTTATTGAGTACTTTCCATGTGCTAGGCACTTGTGCACCTATGTAACTCCCACAAGCTCCCTATGATGAGGAGGAAACGGAAGCTTAGTAAGGTTCAGTGGTTTGCCCAAGGCCTCATGGTTATCAAGTGGTAGAGCAAGGTTCCCAACCCAGATATTGTAACTTCTGAGTGTACATACTTCACCTCTCCACACTAACTCATTCTTACTGTCTCAGGGCCATGAACTTGGAGTCTGTGTCAGTTGTGTGGAGTCTGACATTGAACTGCCAGGAATAAGGAAGGAGACATGAGCTGTAAGCCCTGAGGGAGCTGGAAAAAAAAGCGAGAGCAGTTGAAGATGTATTTTCTTTAAAACAAAACAAAACAAAACAAAAACGTTCAGCATGCACTGTACTAGATACTGGGGATAGAAGTGTGATTAAAAAAATTTCAGTTTAGTGGAGAAGATGGGTAAATGCATTGTAACATATTGTAAAAGTCAAGATATGCTTTCATGCAAGTTTCACAGAACACTAGCTACGTTAGGTATAGATCACACATATTCATGTTTCATTTATTCTAACAGCTTTTTCTGAGTATCTACCACACTGTATTAGGAACTGGAGCAAAAAAAAGGGGCAACCTATCCAGTCCTTTTCCTTAAGAAGCGCACAGTCAAGTGGAGATGTTTCTGGTTACAAGAGTCAGTGAATGTGCTGTTGTTGTTTAGTGTGGTCAAGTAGATTCTCACTCAGAGATACCCCGTATAGCAGAGGTGGGGAACCTCAGGCCTGCAGGTTTTATACGGCCCTCAAAATAATTAGATCTGGCCCTACCAAGGCAACCTCAGTTCCAACCATCACATTGTTGTTGTTGTTGTTATGTGCCGTGGACTCTGTTCTGACCCATAGCTACCCTGTAGAGGGTTTCTGAGGAGTGGCTGGTGAGTTTGAACCACTAACATTGCAATTCAAACCAACCCTGAGTTCAAGTGTTTATCCTACAGTGCCACACCAGGACTCCACACCAGCATTGTTGTTGTTGTTAAGTGCTGTGGAGTCGGTTCCGACCCATAGCGACCCTGAACCAGGTTTCCAAGACTGTAAATCTTTACAGGAGCAGAAAGCCTCATCTTTCTCCTGTGGAGCAGCTGGGAGTTTCAAACTTCTGACCTTGCGGTTCACAGCCCGATTTGTAACTACTACGCTACCAGCATTAGGGGTGAGTTAATTCAATATTTGACAAAATATAGCAGGCTAATTTTTTTTTTT
>NW_006408788.1:2055907-2057397 GCF_000296735.1 Chrysochloris asiatica | reverse complement strand
TGCACCACTCATCTGTCAGTTTGTCGTACTGTGGTGGCTTTTGTGTTACTGTGATTCTGGAAGCTATGCCACAGGTATTTTAAATACCAACAGGGTCACCAATGGTGGACAAGTTTCAGCTGAGCTTACAGATGAAGACAGGCAAGGAAGAAGGTGAGATGAACTACTTGCGAATATTTAGTCACTGAAAACACCTTATGGAGAGTGGTAGAACACTGCCAGCTCCAGATTATTGAATATTGAAACATGATCCCTCGGCACCGTCATTAACTGATGGGGCACAACTCAAAATGAAGAGAAACAGCTGTAAACATCCATTAAGAATTGGAACATAGAATGTACAAAGTACGAATCTAGGAAAATTGTCAAAAATGAAATGAGATGCATAAACATCGATATCCTAAGTATTAGTTAGCTGAAATGGACTGGTATTGGCCATTTTGAATCTGACAACCACATGGTTTACTATGCTGCAAATGACAAATTGTAGAGAACTGGCATCACATTCATCGTCAAAACTCATGCTGTCTGTGATAGGATAATAGTCATACACCTACAAGGAAGACCAGTTAATACCACTATCTATTATTCAAATTTACGCATCAACCACTAAAGCCAGTTATGATGAAATTGAATAATTCTGTCAACTTCTTCAGTCTGAAATTGATGAAACATGCAATCAAGATGTATTAATAATTACTGACGATTGGAATGCAAAAGTTGAAAACAAAGAAGAAGGATCAGTAGTTGGAAAAGATTGGCCTTGGGGATAGAAATGATGCTAGAGATCACATGATAGAATTTTGCAAAACCAAGACTTCCTCATTGCAAATACTTCTTTAAACAACATAAAAAACATACACATGGACCTCACCAGATGGAATACATAGAAATCAAACTGACTACATCTGCAGAGAGAGACAATGGAAAAGCTCCATATTATCAGCCAAAACAAGACAAGGGACAGATTGTAGAAAAGACCATCAATTGCTCCTATGGAAATTCAGGTCGAACCTGGAGAAAATGAAAACAAGTCCACAAGAACCAAAATGTGACCTTGACTATATCCCACCTGAATTTAGAGATCATCTGAAGAACTGATTTGATACATTAAACACTAAATACCAAAAATCAGAAGAATTGTGGGATGATATCAAGAACATCATACAAGAAGAAAGCAAAAGGTCATTAAGAAGACAAGAAAGAAGGAAAAGACCAATATGGATGTCAGAAGAGACTCTAAAACTTGCTCTCCAGTGTAGGGATGCTAAAGCAAATGGAAAAAGTGAGGAGGTACAAGAACTGAGTAGAAAATGTTGAAGGTCAACTCGAGAAGACAAGGTCAAATATTATAATGAAAAGTGCAAAGATCTGGAGTTAGAAAACCAAAAGGGAAGAACATGCTCAGCATTTCTCAAGCTGAGGGAACTGAAGGAAAAGTCAAAACTTGAGTTGAAATATTGAAGGATTCTATGGGCAAAATATTGAAT
>NW_006408788.1:2053333-2054377 GCF_000296735.1 Chrysochloris asiatica | reverse complement strand
AGGTTGGCCCAGGACTGGGCAGTGTTTCATTCTGTTGTGTATAGCATTGACACCTAACAACAACAATTTTTAAGTTGATAACTTATGTGGCCTTCAATGGATGCTATAAATTTTTGCAGAAAAAAAGATTTCCCATTCATGCTGCACAGTATTTCTGAGGAGCACTCAGTGGGTTTGAGCCACTTACCATGTTGTTCGAAGTCCAGTGCTTAGTTTAGAGTGCCACATCTGGATTGATTGTATAGTTGTTGTTGTTAAGTGCCTTCGAGTCAGTTCCAATCCCTAGCATCCCTGTGTAGGGTTTCCGAGGAGCAGCTGGTGAGCTTGAACCACCAACCAGGCAGTTCAAACGGCTTTGCTGTCATCAGGACTCCTGAATGTATAGTAGACATGATGTATTTACTTGATTTTTGAAGATTAACAGGATTTGTCAAGTAAGAAGGAAATTATAAGGCCATGGTGGTGGAAGTGGCTATGTGCCATGGAATCAGTTCTGACCCATAGCGACCCTGAACAGGGTTTCCGAGGCTGTAGATCTTTACAAGAGCAGAAAGCCTCATCTTTCTTCCGTGGAACAGCTGGTAGGTTCGAACTGCTGAGCTCGAGGTTCGCAACCCAATTCGTAACCACTAAACTACCAGCTGTTTCGCGGGAGAAAGATGAGGCGTTCTGCTCCCATAAAGATATACAGCCTCGGAAACCCTGTACAGGGTAGCTATGAGTGGAAACCGACTCCACGGCCCATAACCACCACCACTACCACCACCACGCTAAAGCCAAGAGTGGTTCCATGATGCAAACTGTAGCTACTTGAGGAAACAGCTCAAACAGGAAATGGTCGCTAGATTGAAATTCAATGGAGAAGCCTGAAAGGGCTTGTGCTTTTTACCATGACAACACAAGTGTTCTTTTTGTGGAGCACATTTTCCTATAACATCAGATTTATTAAAAATAATCTTGCAGGAGGGTTTCTTTTTTTCTTTTTCTTTTTTTTTTACTATTTAAATATGGATGCACTATGGAGGTGGAAAGAGAAGATGGAAA
>NW_006408788.1:2050097-2051259 GCF_000296735.1 Chrysochloris asiatica | reverse complement strand
TGAGGTTGGCCCAGGATTGGACATTGTTTCGTTCTGCTGTGCATGGGGTCGCTATGAGTTGGTTCCGACTCGATGGCACCTGACAACAACAACAATGGAGGTGGATGCAACAGGCATGTTGTTTGTGTGGAGTGGGTATCAACTCGTCATGACCCTGTCTGTATAGGATATTTGAGGAGAGGCTGGTGGGTTTGAGCAGCTGACTTAGCAATTAGCAGGCCGGTGCTTATCCTACAGTGCCACAGCAAGTCTCCATCCTACAGTTGCTGGCAGATGTATTTGGCTTTTACCCTTGGAGACTATAGGGTAAGAGTTCACTGTGTTCAGTTGCTAAGGGAAATAGGGTAGGGTGGGTGGAGAACACAGTGTATTGAGTGGCCAATAGGAAGAGTTAAGCACACACTGGGATTGGGCAAAGGCTCAGAGCACTGTGTGCCTTCCTTTTCTTTTGTTGTCAAGCAAAGGAAGCCTGTCACTGTAGTCAATCACAGAGACAGGAGAGAGATCCAACATCATGTTTTATTAGTAGAAAGCAAATGATATGGAATTCCACGGGAACAGCTTCCCAAAGCTGCCAAAGACACAAAATCTCTACACATTATATTGCTTAAGTGACAGCTGAAAAAGCATTACCCATTCATAGGTGTCCTGGTGTAACGCTGTGGGATAAAGCACAAGGTCGATTTGAACGAAAGTTTGGTGGTTCAAATTCACCAGTCCCTTCAAATTTACCAGTCCCTCCTTGTTGTTAAATGTCGAGTTGGTTCCAACACATTGTATAGGGTTTCCAAGAAGCAGCTGGTGATCTTGAACCTCCTTCCTTGAGGTTCATACGGAGTTTGCATTCCAGCACATTAACCCACTTTGTTGTTGTTGTTAAATGTCATGGAGTCTGTTCCGACTCATAGTGACCCTGCCCAGGGTTTGTTGTTGTCATGTGCCGTGGATTCTGTTCTGACTCATAGCGACTCTGTACAGGGTTTACGAGGCTGTAAATATTTACAGGAGCAGAATGCCTCATCTTTCTCCTGCAGAACAGCTGGTAGTTTCGAATTGCTGACCTTGTGGTTCGCAGCCCGATTCGTAACCACTACGCTACCAGGAAAAACTATTTGTAGGAAAAAAATGGTTTTGTACATGGGATAAAACTTAATATAAATTC
>NW_006408788.1:2042005-2048337 GCF_000296735.1 Chrysochloris asiatica | reverse complement strand
GCTACCAGACCCTATATAGGGTCACTATGAGTTACTATTGACTTGAAGGCACTTAACAACAATATTAAAGTAACACTCCACAGAAACAAAAGAACAACGGGTTTCTTTATCATTGATTGTTATCACCTATTTCCCAACAGGTTCCTTCAATCATTAGTTTTATGGCTAGGGAGTGGTTAACTTCTCCAGGGATGACATCACTGAGACCATTTAGCATAGTGGTTAGGAATTGGGCTGCTAACCTCAAGGTCGGCAGTTCAAAACTCCACTGTACTTAAAACAACTTCCTTGCATTAGGCAAATGTGCTGCACAAGACTTTTTGAAAGAACTATGGTGAATCTGACCCAAGCCATGGTATTTTCAATAACCTCATATGAATGTAAAAGCTGGACAGTGAATAAGGAAGACCATAGAAAAATTGATGCTTTTGAGTTATGGTGTTGGAGGAGAATATTGAAAGTGCCATGGGCTGCCCATAGAACCAATAGATCCCTTTTGGAAGAAGTACAGCCAGAGTGCTCCTTGGAGGCCAGGATGGCCAAACTTCGTTTCTCATACTTTGGATATATAGTCAGAAGGGACCAGTCGCTGGAGAAGGAATTCATGTTTGGTAACATGGAGGGTCAGAGAAAAAGAGGAAGACCCCCAGCGAAATGGGTTGGCAAAGTGGCACCATCTGTGGGTTCAAGCATGGCAACAGTAGTGAGGTTGGCCCAGGATCCGCAGTGTTTCATTCTGTTGTGCATAAGGTCGCTAAGAGTCAGTACTGACTTGATGGCACCTAACAACAACAACAACAACTGGTGTGGCATTGTGGGCTAATGCGGCAGACTGAAAAGCCGTTTGAACTGCAAGGTCGGTGGTTCAAGTTCACCAGCTTCTTTTTGGAAACCCTATACAGGGTCGCTATGGGTTGGAATCAACTCGACGGCGCTTAACAACAACAACTTCCTTGGTCATGCTCGGACCTTATTTTAACTGTAGTCAAGAAGTTGTCTAGATTACTTTAATATCTGGATCTCTCATCCAAAAAGGATCCTCCACGAGGTATCTTTTTGTCACCAAATGCTCAATGCTTCTGGCTCAGAAACTGCCTTCGCTACTCACAGAGCCTCGTTGCCGTGGCAACCCTCTTTGGTCTGGCGCCTTTGTGGCCTCCATGCTATTGGCTGAGAGGACGCAGCGTGCCTCTGATGTCACTGCGCGGCGCCGCCCGGTCTGTGGGCGCCCTGAAACCCAGAGGCTGTTGACGGAGTGGCGGCTTTTGGCCGGGAGAGTGCGGGGACAGAAGGCCCCGCCTGGGGCGGCGGCTGGTATACGCAGCGCGGCGGGAAAAAGGCGCGGTAGGAGTACGTCCCGGAAGCAGTGGGCGACGAGTGTGAGGATCCCATGGCTCCGTTCCGCGGTGGCGCGGGCTTTCGCGCTGGCTGGTTGCTAGGGCCGCTGAACTCCGTTTCTAAGGATCCTGTATACTCTGTTAGAACCTAAAGGGCATGCTAGTTTTCCTGGGGTCTGACTTCCACAAAAAGGAGCCTTCTTTGGTTACACTGTATCCCTCTTATTACTCCCGCCCTCTGTTTCTGCACCCCCCTTGGTTTTTAAATGAACATCTTGCACCTTTCCCCACCCTTCCACTTTTTAAACTTATTTTACTCTTTTTTTTTTTTGGTTATATGTTTACTTTCCTCATTTTACAAACTTTGTTCCGCATCCTGATCCTGAACTGGTTTTAGATATTTAGCAATGTGTGCTGGGTGGATGGGAAAAGACGGGGACGATGTAAAGCAGATTTTTAAGACCCTTTGGGTTTATTTTAGAAGCGATCCAGGTAGGTGGCGGTTGGGCTCTATCGTTGCTCTTTGAAAATTGAAGCAGCTTCAGAGGTAGCTAGTGGCTACTTTAGTGGGTAAGCCTCTTCCAACTCTGGAACTTTTTAGACATCAGGTTAAACAAAATAAAAGAAACCACTATGATTCTTAGTTTGAGCCAGGGAGGGTTTCTGAGACTCAGTCTTTATGGGGGCAGACAACATGATCTTTCTCCCGTGAAACTGCTGCTGTGTTTGATTTCAGCAAATCTCAGTATAAATGACACCCCTGGTAGTGTAGGTCAGGAAATCAAGGCATAGGGGAGTGAGGTTAATCGCACTGAGTTTATAGAATTGGTAGAATGAGATGCAGCCATCATCTTCCCAGATCACACCAGGTTTATCACATCTGTATGGAAGTGTAGGAAAAGGAGGTCAAGATTATTGTGCGTTTTTCAGCCTGGTTGACCTTCAAAACTGAGGGGACTTTAATAAACAAAGGGTTCATATTTTCTGTGTGATCACCTCAGTTTTGGTTGTGTAAATAAGGAGCTTGTGATTGGTTAGAAGAGCAGCTCCTTTGTCATTGGAAAATTGCAGGCCTTTCTTTTTTTTCTTGAACTTCCAGTGGCTCTGTAGGTGAATGCACCACCAGACTGCAAAGCCATTTGAGCTGCAAGGTTGGTGGTGCAAGCTCACCAGCTGCCCCTTGGAAACACTATATAGGGTCTTTAAGGGTCGGGTACATATACAGAAAGTGCTACAAGTAAACATTAACAGAGAACTTCCCAGAGGTTGAAGCCAGATTCAGAAGAGGCCACGGAACGAGGGATATCGTTGCTGATGTCCGATGGATCTTGGCTGAAAGCAGAGAATATCAGAAAGATGTTTACCTGTGCTTAATTGACACGCAAAGGCTTTCAGTTGTGTGGATCATGACAAGCTATGGACAACATTGCAAAGTATGAGTATTTCTGAACACTTAATTGTGCTCATGAGTAATCTGTACCTGGACCAAGAGGCAGTTGTTCGAACAGAACATGGGAACACTGACTGTTTTAAAATTAAGAAAGGTGTGTGACAGGTTGTATTCTTTCACCATACTTATTCAACCTGTATGCTGAGCAAATAATCTGAGAAGCTGGGTTCTATGAAGAAAAATGTGGCATCAGGATTAGAGGAAGACTCATTAACAACCTGCGATATGCAGATGATACAACCTTGCTTGCTGAAAGTGAAGAGGACTTAAAACATTTACTTATGAAGATCAAACATCACAGCCTTCACTATGGATTATAACTCAATGTAAAGAAAACAAAGATCCTCACCACTGGACCAGAAAACGATATTCTTATCAACAGAGAAAAGATTGAAGTTGTCAAGGACTTCAGTTTTCTTGGATCAACTGTCAACACTCACGGAAGCAGCAGTCAGGAAATCAAATGACATACTGCATTAGGCAAATCTGCTGCACAAGACCTTTTTTTAAAGTATTGAAGAGCAAAGATGTCAGCTTGAGGATTCAGGTGTGCCTCACCCAAGTCATCGTATTTTCAAATAACCTCATATGCATGCGAAAGCTGGACAGTGAATAAGGAAGACCGTAGAAGAATTGATGCTTTTGAGTGATGGTGTTGAAGGAGAGTATTGAAAGTGCCATGGGCTGCCAAAAGAACCAACAGATCTGTGTTGGAAGAAGTGCAGACAGAGTGCTCCTTGGAGGCCAAGATGGTCAAACTTTGTCTCTCATGCTTGGGACATATTGTCAGGAGGGACCAGTTGCTGGAGAAGGATATCATGTCTGGTAAGGTGGAGGGTCAGAGAAAAAGAGGAAGACCCCCCAGTGAAATGGATTGGCAAAGTGGCAGCATCAGTAGGCTCAAGTGTGGCAACAATTGTGAGGTTGGCCCAGGATTGAACAGTGTTGTGTTCTGGTGTGCATAAGGTCACTATGAGTTGGTACTGACTCGATGGCACCTAAAAACAACAAGGGTTGGAACCAACTTGAAGTCACTTAACAACAACAACAACAACTTGCAGACCTTTCTTTTTTTTCTTAAATTTCCAAAATGTAGAGGCTCAGTGTTAGAAAATTTGGGAATGTGCCAACTCTTTCCAAATTGTGAATATGACCAGAGGATTCCAGCTGCATTTCTAATGATACATTCTGACAGCTTTGGGGAGCAAATGTTTATGTCTTATTTTCTTGCAGAGGTTTTTTGATTTGTTGATACTGATGTTATTAGAAGTGATATGATTTCGTATTCCATTAGTCACCAAGGATTTTGCTCCATCCCTTTTAGTATGGTCTTTACTGTAGTGTATTCTGTTTTGAACTTTACACTGGTTATGACCCCTGCCCCAAGAGTTTGCTGCTGCTGCTACAATTGCTGCTGTTTTGAATTGTTTTATGTAACTGCAGGAGTCAGGAAGAAACCATGCAGCAATCAGAGTGTCATGGAAGTGTCCACTTGAGAAACCGAGGAGCAGGTATGGAAGTTTGCTTCTTAAATGAAGGGCTAAATGTTGGAAATGGCGTAGTTCGTTATTCAGCTAGTCAAGGAGCAAACTTCATGCTTTTGCCTTTTTGTTCCGTTTTTCCCAGGAAACTGTGATCAAAGGACATCATCCAGCATGCAATTAAAACACAGGACTGCAATCCAGCGTAGCAAATCCTCATTGTCAACCAGCTCTCTGGAGTGTGCAAGAAAACTTCCTCCTCGACCAAGTGATAAACTTAACCCTAAAACCATTAACCCGGTAGGTACCAAAAATGATAATTCGGTTTTCTCAGCCTTAATAGGCCACTGCTGAGTAGTCTGAAGGCTGCCAGTGATGAAGGGAGGAAGGTTGGTGTGGTAACATGTGCTGATGGATATGACTGGTAGGCCGGTGCCTATAGAGGTGAGAAGGTGGAAAGTTAGATTCACTAGTGTTGTGAATCTTATCACAATTCATGAGTGAGCTGAAGACAAATCCCGTGTCAGCTGTAGTCTTTGTTTACCGTGATGATTTTACTTGTTAACCGGATTGAATCCACTTGTCTTCAATTGTTGTAAGACTAATTGCATGCTCCCAGAGTTCCTTTGAATTAGCCCCTGGAGAAATGCTAACTGTAGAACTCCGTGCTCTCTCACAGCTGTGTCGTCAAATTCAGCAAACCTGAGATGGATACATCTACAAATGCATCCATTGTAAGTGTGTGTTACTGGTGTGGCACCGTAGGATAAGCACTCAACCTCACGGTTGGTGTGAACTGCGAAGTCGGTTAATTCTACATGTAGCGTCACACCAGGGCAAAGTGTGTAGCTTACTTAGTTACCAACCAAATCCTAAACCCAGCCATGTTACATTCCCCCGGTTCTCTTCACAGCAGCACTTACCAACAGTAAGGAAAGTCTGGGGAGGTAAGTTAATGATTTCGCCGGAGAGTCCGGTGTCTTAGAAAAGTGCACTTCTGAGATGTGAGAAAGTTATCAATGTAAATTGAGTTGGTAGTAGCGGCAGTCAAGAGAGTTTTTGGGGAAAAGTTGTTAGGGATTGGGTAGAGGCCTTGGGGGCCCTTGTGGTGATGGAGTGGCCAAGTGCTCGGTGGCTAATTGAAAGCGTGGCTGTTTGAACCCACAGTCTACTTCAGTAGAGAGTGCAGCTGGACACCCGACGGGGTACTTCTGCTCTGTCCTCTAGGGGTAGTACGAGTCAACAGCACACAACACAATAATAGTTGCTGCTCTGCTAACATTCAGTTTCTCCATCTCTCCTTTACATTCATTTTCAGTGTTTCACTAGAATCTTAAAAATCAGTGGTTTTAAAGCCACAAATTCAGTAGAGCAGTGCACGTTAAAATATGGTCTGTGATTTTTTTTTACTGTTAAACATTGAATAGGACAATAAATGTTTTCATGGTAATAGACCTTTGATAAAATTAATCCATTAGTAAAAAGAAAATTGTGAATCTATGGGAGATGGAAAGTGAGATTACTGTTAACTCTATTGCAAATTAGGAAGGAAAGAAATTGCTAAGAAGTATATTCAGAACTGTTGTCTTGCTGGATGTTTAGGAAGTAAAGGGATTGCTTACATGATCTGGCGGGCCAGAAAACACAGTTGTTTTTGCTAATAGGAGGTAGAACTAAAATGTGTTTCCAGTATGTCATTAACTTATTTTTTCTCCCAATATTAACAGTGCTTTATTTGTATCGGGTATGGTTATTACATGGACACAATTTTAAGAACTTACATTTCTATTTATAAAACATTTTAATTAGATAAATGACACATTGCAATTGCTGTGAATCGTTACACAGAATTCAGCATAGGTGTAAATAAGTCTTCTACAAGACATATTTTTTTAAATGAGATTTCACCTATGGGACTTTTGAGTTCTAAAGGGTAAAGGGCAAATCCTATATTTATATTCTTAAATTTTTTTAAGCACTCCAGGTGTGGTGCAATAGGATCAACACTGGACTGCAAACTACAAGGTCGGCAGTTCAAACCCACCAGCTGTCCCTCAGAAACTC
>NW_006408788.1:2040769-2041555 GCF_000296735.1 Chrysochloris asiatica | reverse complement strand
TGGGGGGTTGGGGACTGTTTACTTATTTGAGCAGGAATGCAACTGATTAGATACCCAAAAGTGGAGGTGATGGTATTACTTATTTTGCTTTGTTTTTTTTTATTTCAGTTTGGGGATCAGCCACGAGCCCCATCTGCTTTTGCAGCTGTTTACTCTAAAGGAGGTATTCCCTGCAGGTAAGATCAATACCAGTTACAATTGACCATATTATTCAGAATAGTTGAGTAAAATCAATACATGGTCACGTTTAAATGTGTGGAGCGTTGTATTTACTAGTGAGCTTAAAATAAAAGTGACTTATTCACACTTGAATTGGCAGAGAGCCCCAGACATTGCTGAAGAAAGCCATTTTAATTTAAAAACATAATTACCAGTAGATGTATAGTAAACTACGAATTAATAAAGTGAGCTAACCACCTTCTAAAATAACCAATTTTAGCAAATCCAGGTTTACTCAAGTTGTGTATACATATAATCCTATTTAGTTTGCAAAATCACAAGCTGACAATGTAGTGAAATTGTTTATTTTTCTTATGGGTATGTTTGGCTCTTTTTGCTTCCTTTTGGCTACAGTTTTTACCTCCTTTTGGGACAGATCCTGGAAATAGTTTAAAGACAGCACCACAGGTGATTAATATTGTGATGCTTATTTAAAATGTTACCACCAAGAAGCTTGAAAATACACCTTGATTTTACCTGTTGTTACGTGCAGTCAAGTTGGGCCCGACTCATTATAACCCTGTTTAGGATTTCTAAGGAACGGCTGGTAAATTTTTTTTTTTTTTT
>NW_006408788.1:2030095-2036889 GCF_000296735.1 Chrysochloris asiatica | reverse complement strand
GATCCGCCATCTTGTTTGTTAACCTCTCACGGCTGGTAAATTTTAACTGCCGACCTTGCGGTTGAGTGCTTTATCCTAAAGTGCTACACCAGGACTTCTGTTGTGGATAACAGAACATTCATTTTCATTGTGGAAAGAATCCTTACAACCTTTTATTTGGTTTAAAAATTGAGGAAATAAAGCTTTTAATAGTGTTTCCATATTTGGAAGACAAGAAACTGACAACTGAAGAAGCTTTCTCCTTCACTTTATTTTCTGACTTTCCTAATAAGGTTCTGAATTGAAGCCCTGTTTTTAGGTGCCCTTCCACCAATTTATTTTCACCAAAAAAGCAAAAGCCATGTAACTGAGGTCCCTTGCTATTAAGAAAACAATACTAAAGCCAGAGCTGAGAAGACAGAGGAGAGGGGCCAGCAGAACTGGTAGGTGGTGGAGAGGTGGTTCTGCAGACGTGTTCATGGAGCAGCGCTTGGCTTGTTGGAAACGAGCAGTTGATGGTATGTCATTTCCGCCTCAGCCAGAGTGGTTAAAGAGAAGCAGCAGCAGCATCCGAGACCCTGAGTCTAATTCCAGGACTGCAACTTGGTAACCCTGGCTTCATTTCTCAGCTGTTTTACAAGGACGCAACCTGCCCTGCCTTCACATCGTTGATGTTAGGGGTAGATGATACAGATCAAAAAACAAGAGTTTGCTTTTTAGTCAATGCACTGTGAACCACAACGTCTGTGGTTCAAGCCCACCAGCCACAACGTGGGAGAAAGATGAGGCTTTCTGCTTCTGCAAAGATTTAAAACCTTGCAAACAACAGCACTTAACAGTATCTATATATGTGTATCTATATAGATATATATCTATAAGGAACTCTGGTAGCGTAGTGGTTACGAATTGGGCTGCTGACCTCAAGGTCAACAGTTAGAAACTACCAGCTGTTCCGCGGGAGAAAGATGAGGCTTTCTGCTCCCGTAGAGATTTACAGCCTCAGAAACCCTGTACAAGGTTGGTATGAGTTGGAACCGACTCCACGGCACATAACAACATATATATATATATGAGAAAGGGAGAGAGAGAGGAGAATGTGTGAGTCAGTCAGTCCTGTTGTGGTACTGCACGTTAATGCACTGGACTGCAAGGTCAGTTTGATCCACATGATCGGTGGATCAAGCCCACCCGTCGCTCCTTAGAAACCCTAAACAACTTCGCTATGAGTTGGAATCGTCTTGACGGCTCTGAACAACTCTCTCTCTCTCTCAATGTATCTATCTATCTAGATAAAGAATTCCTATATTTTGCTTATTTTCATTTTCTGTGGATTATATATTTTGTTGTATTTATAACTGAAAAATTTCAAGTGTAACCCCTACATTAAAACTCAGAAACAACATACTGTAACACCAAGTGTAGGCTTAGCAAACAGGTGTGGTTTGGTTTTGCCAGCAGACAATAGGTCTGAAGGAGTAGAATTTTGTAGATGTTTTAAAAGATGTCCTCAGAATATATCATATTCCTATATGTTACAAAATAGGGTTAATATAGTTGTGTTCTCTAAAGAGTATGTGTATGGTAGCTAATCCCTGTTGAACGTGTGTTTCTCCTTTGTAAATCCAGTGACTTTTATGTTTCAGATTAGTGCATGGCTCGGTAAAACACAGATTACAGTGGGAGTGTCCTCCTGAAAATCTTCCCTTCGATCCTCTTCTTATTACTTTAGCTGAGGTAAATATTCCGTCTCTCTTTGAATGTTTAAGGAAAGAAACCTTTTTAAATTACACTGTTGTTTTGTGTAACTCATCAGTAAGTCATTCTGTAGTGTTAAAGATAAAGAACCAAGTAATAGGCATTATAGAAGGCATCCTCAGTTCACCCACCTTAGGAACTAAACTTGCTTAGTGTATTTTCATTTGAAACTCAGTAATCAGCTTAATAAACATGAAGTTCGTCTACACTGGGATTTGTAGCTAAGTGGATGGAAGATCTGTACTCTATTCTAAAAATAAAAGAAGGAATGAAGAGGAAGGTTACTTAGTCTAGTCAAAGCAGCGGAATGTTGCTGGTTTCAGGTAACCGACATCAGAGGAGAGACTGGCTGGCTGGTGTGTTTGTGTATAGTGAGTGTTGTTCGACATGGTGAGTTTCTGAGAGAAGTGATCTTACTGCATATGGCTGTATGTGTAGACTTTTCTGTCACAGCACTTGACTCTGCTTGAGCATTTTAAATATTGCGGAGGTGGTTTTGATAGAAATTGTTTTGGTTTAAATCTAAGTTTCTTTAACATTTGTATCAGGAGAAAGGGGGCCCTGGTGGCACACTGGGTAAGCCCTCAGCTACTTACCTAACCCAGAGGGTGGTGGTTTGAACCCACCACGTGCTCAGTGGGAGAAAGATGACGCAGTCTGCTTCTGTAAAGATTGTTGCTTAGGAAACCCTACTGGGCAGTTCTCTGTCCTTCAGGGTCACTGTGAGTTGGATAGTGGAGGTGGTTTGGGTTTATCTGGAAAAAAGGTTGGAGGAGCATTGGCCTCAAGGGACTCAGTGATAGCTTCTGTTAATTTTATTTTGAGAGGTGGAATCAGAAGTTGAGGAAGGAATTATTTAGTGGACCTTGATTTGATCATTTGCTCACTTGCCTGTTTGGAAAGTTGAGGCTAATGCTTTGTGTTACCATTGTCAAAGAAACAACTGACGATAGTAATGTAGAGATAATGTGATGTTTCTAGATTAGTTGTTTGTTATTAAGCGACTGACATAAGAACATACATTGTAAACAAGAGGATAAGTGAGTTTTCTTTAGTTACAGACCCTGTTCTAAATATGAACTAATGAAGCAGTTCTGAATTGTAAGCAGCATCAAGAGCTCGGGGTCCTTTGTTAATTCTCTAACTCTATTTGGTCTCTGATGTTAACATGCTGGTTACTACCAAAGACTGCAGACTTGTTTGAAGTTTTGGCTTTTCTTAGTTTATAGATCAGCTTATGGAATGCATTTGCTATGACAATGTGTAGGACTTCTTTGTTACCATGTGCTGTTGTATACCATAAGTGGGTGGCTTTCACAAAGACAAACTGTTTTGCTCAGAGTTTGGGAGGCTAGAATCTGAATTTAGAGAGCCGGCTGTCAGGGAAGGCTTTTTCGCTTTCTGCTCTTGGGAAAAGTCCTTGTTACTTCAGTGTCTGCTTCCTGGTTCCTTAGAGGTCTCCGTGTGTCCTGGGCCTCTGTCTTACTCTTTTTTAATTTTTTCTGCTGATGTGTTTAATCTCTTTTTATATCTCAGAAGAGATTGATTCAGGTTGCACCCTACACTGACCCTGGGTGTGAACCACTGACTTTGAGGTTAGCAGTCCAAAACTTATCCTGTAGCTCTACACCAGAGTTCGACCATGGGCACAGAGGTTCGGAGGTTCGGATCGACAACACATACTTTTTTAATGAGTGGGGGTATCGGTCATAGAGTGTCATAATTCAGTCCACCACAGTGGATGATCTCTTTCGTAATTTAATTCTGATCCAAACCATCTAAATTTTATATTACAGATAAAGAACTTAGTAATACTTCATGAGTTCTGTTTTTAAACTTTGAACCATTTATGAACGGTAGCAAAATGACGCCTTTGAAAATATAAGTCCAGCTAACGATCCGGTGAGGGACAGTGTGTGAAATTCGGGAGTCCTAAAAGTTTGGAGCACATTTTCTCAGTGCACTGGGAATTGTAATTACAAAAAAGCAAAGCTAATCATCATGCTTCTGATTTTGACTTGACTGCTGAGCACTCACTGTTTTGTTTGTTTGCTGCTGTTAACACAACAGGATCCTAAGTGCTGTCTGTTTTCTTTGGCAGGGTCTGAGAGAGACGAAGCATCCATACACCTTTGTGTCAAAGGAGGGTTTTAAAGAGTTACTTTTGGTCAGAGGAGCTCCTGAAAAAGCTGTTCCTCTGCTTCCCAGACTCATTCCTGTGCTGAAGGCAGCTCTGGTTTGTACTTTATTTCCTGGTACTTTCTACATCAAAAGGGAACACAAAGGAAAGTGCATTTAGCATATTTATGTGCTTTACTGTATTCCAAATTTTATGTAAATCCACCATTCATTGGTTGGTTTGTAATACTGTAGTGGCTTGTATGTTGCTGTGATGCTTGAAGCTATACCAACAGTATTTTAAATACCAGTTGTTGTTGTGAGTGCCATGGAGCCAATTCCGACCCATAGTGACCCTGTATAGAGTTTCTGAAGAGCAGCTGGTGAGCTTGAACCGCAGACCTTGCATTTCAAATGGCTTTGCAATCTGGTGCATTAACCCACAGTGCCGCACCAGGACACCATAGGCTCACCAATAATGGACAGGTTTCAACAGAACTTCCAGACTAAGACACACACTAGGAAGAAGGAGAGGTAAACTATTTCTGAAAACCTTATGAATAGCAGTTAAACATTGTCACATATAAGGACAGAAGATGAAAAGCTTTTAAAGAGCACCAGAATCTTGTCAGATACAGTGCTGTAAGATGAGCCTCTCATGTTGGAAGGCACTCTCAATATAATTGGGGAAGAGCTGCCCCTCGGATTAGAGTTAACCATGATGACACAGTGGAGTAAGCTTTTGGGACTGTTATTTGCTAATGGGGCACAACTCAAAATGAGGCGAAATAGCTGCAAATATGTTAATCAGAATCTGCAATGTATGAAGGATGAATTGGTAAAAATACAATGAAGTGGAATGCATAAAGATCGATCTCTTAAGCATTAGTGAGCTGAAATGGACTAGTATTGGCCATTTTGAATCTGACAAACATTTACTATGCCAGGAACAGCAAATTGAAGAGGAATTTTACGGGATTGATCATCAAAAAGAACATTTCAAGAACTTTCTTGAAGTACCATGCCATCTGTGATAGGATAATATCTGTATGCCTAGAGGGAAGACAGTTAATATCACTAGTATTCAAATGTATACATCATCCACTGAAGACAGTGATGATGAAATTGAATTCTGCTAACTTCTTTTGTCTGAAATTGATCACACATGTAATCAGAAGGTATTGATAATTACTGATGATTGGAATGTGAATGCTGGAAACAAAGAGGAAGGCTCAGTTGTTGGAAAATACAGCCTTGATGATGGAAACAATGCTGGAGATCCCATGATAGACATTTGTAAGACCAATTTGTAAGACTCACTACAAATACGTTTTATAAACAACATAAAAGACGAGTATACTCTTGGACCTCACCTGATGGAATACACAGAAATCAAATTGACTACCTCTGGAAAGAGATGGTGGTAAAGCTTGATATCTTCAGCCAAAGTAGGGTAGGGGGCAGACTGGAACAGACCAACAATTACTCATGCAAGTTCAGACTGAAGCTAAAGAATAATAAAGCAACTCTATGAAAGGCAACCTATGACCTTGAACATCTCCCACCTGAATTTAGAGATCGTATCAAGAACAGATTTGATGCATTAGACACTAATTACTGACGATCAGAAGAGTTGGGGGAAGACCTCAAGAACACCTTACAGGAAGAAATCAAAGCCATTTAAAAGATAGGAAAGAAAGAAAAGACCAAATGGGATGTAAGAAGAGACTCTGAAACTTGCTATCCACATAATGCTAAAGCAAATGGAAGAAATGAGGAGGTAAAATAGCTGAAGAGAAAATTTCAAAGGGCAGCTCAAGAAGTCAAGTTTTATAATGAAATGTTCAAAGACCTAGAATAAGAAAGTTAAAAGGGAAGAACTTGCTCAGCATTTCTCAAACTGAAAGAACTGAAGAAAAAATTCAAGGCTTGACTTGAAATATTGAAGGATTCTTTGGGCAAAATATTGAATGATGCAGAAAGCAATAAAAGAAGATGGAAGGTATAACACAGTCACTGGACCGGAAAGGACTGGCTGATGTGAAATCATTTGAAGAGGTAGCATATAATTCAAGAACCAGTGGTACTAAAGGAAGGAAGTCCAAGCTTCACTGAAGGTATTGATGACAAACATTGCTCTGGGAATTGATGGAATACAAATTGAAATCCTTCAACGAACTGATAAAGCACTGGAGACTCTTGCTCAACTATGCCATGAAATTTGGAAGACAGCTGCCTGGCCAACCAATTGAAAAAGATCCCTATTTGTCCCCTTTTCAATTGGAGGTGACCCAGCGGAATGAAGAAATCATCAGACAACATTGTTAATATATGCAAGGAAAATTCTGAAGATCATGAAAAATGGGCTGTAACTGTACATCAATAGGGCACTGGCAGAAATTCAAGGAGACTTCAGAAGAGAACATGGAACTAGGGGATTTCATTGTTGACGTCAGATAAATAAATCTTGAGTGAAAGAGAATACCACAAAGATGCTTGCTTGTGCTTTATTTACTGTGCAAAGACTTTCAACTGTGGATCTGGACAAGCTATGGATAATATTGCAAAGAATGGGTTCTCTGAAACACTTCATTGTGTTTATGAGGAACCTTGTACATAGGTCAAGAGGCATTCATTGAAACTGAACTGTTTAAAATCAGCAAAGGTGTGTGTTAGTATGTGTCCTTTTATTATACTTAATCCATCTGTATTCTGAGCAAGTAATCTCAGAAGTTGGATTACATGAAGAAGAGCCGTAGATTCAGGGTTGGAGCAAGACTCACTAACAGCCTGTGATATGCAGATGATACAACCTTGCTTGCTAAAAGTGACGAGAATTTAAAATACTTAACTGATAAAGATCCAAGACTACACACATTCTTCACTATAGGTGTTGTTGTTGTCAGGTGCCATCGAGTCGGAACCGACTCATAGCGACCCCA
>NW_006408788.1:2004313-2028993 GCF_000296735.1 Chrysochloris asiatica | reverse complement strand
GTAAAAACAAAAATCCTCACAACAGGACCAATAAATAACCATGTTAAATGCAGAAAAGATTGACATTGTCAAAGCCTTCATTTTGCCTGGATCCAAATCAATACTAATGGAAGCAGCAGTCAAGAAATCAAATGACATGTTGTATTAGGCAAATACGCTGCACAAGAACTCTCTAGAGGATTTTAACAGCAAAGCTAACCAGTTTGATGCCTGAGGTACACCTAACCCACGCTGTGGTATTTTCAGTTGCTTCATATGCTTGTGAAAGTTGGTCAGTGAATAAGGAAGACTGTAGAAGAAATGATGCGTTTGAGTTACAGTGTTGGAGAAGTATACTGACGGTACCATGAACTGGCAGAATAAGTAACAAATCTGTGTTGTAAAAAGTACAGAGAGAGAGCTCTTTAGAAGCCCGAGTAGCAAGACCTCGCCTCTCATGCTTGGACATGTTATGAGTTGAGACCAGCCCCTGGAGGAGGGTATCATGAGTGGTCCAGTCAGGCTGAAAATTGGTTAATTGTTTCTCAGTTTGTTTTCTGACTTCTCTTAAAGATTATTTTCAACTTCTGAGTTTGATTGATAATCTTCTCATTTTAAATGCTCACTGTTATTTTTTTCTCCACTTACTACCCTCTCCTAAATTCTTGTCCTTTTCTCCTTTTATTCCCTCCTGCTTCCACTTCACCACCTGATAGGTCCATCCAGATGATGAGGTGTTTGAAAGAGGACTGAATGCTGTGATGCAGCTAAGTGTTGTTGTTGGTCCTTCTCTGAATGACCATCTGAAACATCTGCTGACAAGTGTAAGTACTGAAAAGATTGGCAGTGCTTGAATACATGTCTTCATGATATCTTGGCTTTTTCCTCAGAAACCCTATATACAATCACTATGAGTTGAAATCACTTGGCAACACTTCACAACAACAATCATTAATTAAGATAATTATTAATAATACTTTAAGGATTAATTTTATAGTTGATCAATAAAAGAGTTAACATTTCATGTCAATTTGAGGACTAAGGTGCATCTGACCCAAACCATGATATTTTCAGTTGTCTCATGCATGTGAAAGGTGGATGGGAATAAGGAAGACCACTGAAGAACTGATGCATTGAAATACGGTGTTGGAGGAGAATATTGAAAGTACCGTGGACTGCCAGAAGAACTAGCTAATCTGTGCTGGAAGTATGACCAGAATGCTCCTTAGAAGCCAGGCCGACGAGACTTGATCTTATGCTTCGGACATCCTATCAGGAGGGCCCTGGAGAAGGATTACACAGGGTCAGCAACAGCGGGCTCAAGCGTAACAATTGTGAGGATGGCGCAGGACTGGGCAGTGTTTGGTTCTACTATGAAGAGGGTCACTATGAGTCAGAGTCTACTTAAGGGACCAAAGAGCAGTGACAACAGCAAAGACCAGAAAAAATGAGATTAGACCTAGTAGCTTAGAAACCTTCTGATAGTGGACACTATTATCTGGTTGGTTAGTGTGCTTTTGTAATGGAAAATGTCTGCATGAACAGAGTTTATGATTGGCTAAATAGGAAAAGTTGAATATGCAAAGATTCATGAGCAGTGTAATGGTTGTATGGACTCCTGGTGTGGTGCTGTAGGATAAGCGCTGGAATGCGAACCACAAGGTCAGAGGTTCAAACCCACTGGCTGCTCCTTGGAAACCCTGTGCACAGTCACTGAGCCAGAACTGACTGAGGGCACTTAACAACAACAACAGCAACAAGGGAAGAACACTGGTGGTGCATTTGTTAAGCACTCAGCTGGTAACCAAGAGTTTGGCAGTTCGAACCCACCCGCTGCTCTGTGGTGGAGAGCTATGGCAGTCTGCTTCCGTAAAGATCACAGCCTTGGAAACCCTGTGGGGGCAGCTCTAGTCTGTGAAGCCATTCAGTCACTGACCTCTGAGTGTTTTCAGCAGCAAGGACATCAGTGAGGTCTGGGATGGGGCGGGGCAGGGAGGTGAGGGGAGTGGTCTGTGGAGAAGGAACTACACCGGGTGGTTCTGCCGTCGCCAGTCCAGCAGGGACCTGTGCTTCCTGAACAGCCTCCACCGCAGCCCCTCGCGGCAGTGGGAAAAGGACAGACTAACAACTGAAGTAACCGTACTGTTGGGGTTCTGCTTTGCTAAGACAAAGGCTAACTGTAGGGTTCTGTGCCTTCCTGGGGTGGCTACACTGGGCAGACTTAGCCACGGCAGTGTCAAGATTTTCCAGCTCTGAAGCTCTGTTGTAGGTTGCCTGGAGTCAGAATTGGCTCTATGGCAGTGGGGCGACTCCACAGTGACCTGATTTTGGCTCTGTGGCCTAGAGGAGAGAGCACAGGATATTGGAGGTGCTGGTGTGGCGCTGTGGGTTAATGAGTCTGACTGCAAAGGCATTGGAACTGCACGGTCAATGGTTCAAGATCACCAGCTGCTCCTTGGAAACCCTATACAGGGTTGCTATGGGTAGGAATTGACTCAACGACACTTAAAAACAACAACCATTTCAAGAGGTAGCATATGATCAAGAGCCAATGATACTGAAAGAAGAAGTCCATGGTGCATTGAAGGAACTGCCAAAGAAAAACACACCAGGAATTGATGGAATAAAACTTGAAATCTCTGAAGAAAGTGAGGCAGCACTGGAGGCACTCACTCATCTATGTCAAGAAATTTGGAAGACAGCTATCTGACTGACTGACTGCAAGAGATCCGTATTTGTGTCCATTCCAAAGATAGTGACCCAACGGAATGTGGAAATCATTAGACAATCTCTTTGATCGCCCATGCAAGTAAAGTTTTACTTAAGGTAATACAGAAATGGCTGTAAGCATACATTGAAAGAGAACTTCCAGACGTTTAAGCCGGATTGAGAAGAGGCCATGGAATGATGTCCGATGGATCTTGGTAAAAGCAGAGTATATCAGAAAGATGTTTACCTGTGCGTTACTGACTTTGCAAAGGCTTTTGATTCTGTGGATCATGACTAGTTATGGACAACATTGCAAAGTATGAGTTTTCCAGAACACTTAATTGTGCTCATGAGGAATCTGTACCTGGACCAAGAGACAGCTGTTCGAACAAAATTTGGGAATAATGAATGGTTTAAAATTAGGAAAGGTGTGTGACAGGGTTGTATTCTTTCACCATACTTATTCAACCTGTATGTTGAGCAAATAATCCGAGAAGCTGGGTTCTATGAAGAAAAACGTGGCATCAGGATTGGAGGAAGACTCATTAACAACCTGCGATATGCAGATGATACAACCTTGCTTGCTGAATATTTTAAATCAAGAGGACTTAAAATAGTTACTGTTGAAGACAAAGAGCACACAGCCTTTGGTATGGATTGCATCTCAATATAAAGAAAACAAAAATCCTCACCACTGGACCAGTAAACAACATTCTTATCAATGGAGAAAGGATTGACGTTGCCAATGACTTCATTCTTCTTGGATCAACCATCAACACTCATGGAAGCAGCAGCCAAGAAATCAAACGATGTATTGCATTAGGCAAATATGCCGCACAAGACCTTTTTAAAGTGTTGAAGAACAGAGATGTCAGCTTGAGGACTAAGATGCATCTGACCCCAAGCCATGATTTTCAGTAACCTCATATGCATATGAAAGCTGGATAGTGAATAAGGAAGACCATAGAAGAATTGATGCCTTTGAGTTATGGTGTTGGAGGAGAATATTGAAAGTGCCACGGGCTGCCAAAAGGACCAACAGATCCGTGTTGGAAGAAGTGCAGCCAGAGTGTTCCTTGCAGGCCTGTTTAACCAAACTTTGTCTCTCATACTTGGGACATATTGTCAGAAGGGACCAGTCGCTGGAGAAGGATATCATGTTTGGTACGGTGGAAGGTCAGAGAAAAAGAGGGAGACCCCCAGTGAGATGGATTGGCCAAGTGGCAGTATTAGTGGGCTCCACCATGGCAACAGTTGTGAGCTTGGCCCAGGATTGGGCAGTGTTTCCTTTAGTTGTGTATAGAGTCGCAATGAGTCAGTATCGACTCATTGGCACCTAACAACAACGACGGTTCAGCACCTCACTGAGAGACTCAGATCTCCAGCCCGCTCCGCACATCCTTAACCACCTATTCCCACCCCCTTCAGTCGGAAAGGCTCCACTGTGACCTGCTGTTCCAACTCTGCTGAAAGTGGTCATGTGAAGAAAGGGCTTGCCTTCTAGATAAAGACTTACCGAACCAGGTCCTGAGCTTATACGCAGCTCCTTTGCTTCCTGTGCCAAGTCCCTCATGTCCTTTGTACACTTTAAGGGACTGTCCAGTGACCCTCGGGCACAGATCTTCAAACTGTGCAATGAGAAAGTGACTCATTGGGGCTCCTCATGGGAAACCTGAGTCTGGGCCTTCACTCTGAGATTCCTGTTAGGTAAATGTGGGCTGTGACCCAAGAACCTGCATTTAAACTAGTCTCTTAGGTGATGGTGCAGCTGACAGTTGGCGGCGCTCTCTCTAAACCCTGTTGCCAGCACGCAGCCCTCGCGGCTGTCAGAGACACATTTTCTTTTCTTCCTGGGATGTTGATAGCCTTGCCCGTTCTTTCAGGATGGCTTTTCGCAGTTTCCATTTTTTCAGAGTCTCTTCTCCCCAAGGCCCTTCAGCCTTTGCTGAGCTGATGGAAGGGGCTTGCTGTTCAGGGCTCAGTGGTGTGAAGTGCTCTTGTCAGCTGCCCGGGGAGAGGAAGAGGAAGGGACAGAACATAACTCTGGCCGTGAAGCGACTCGATGAACAGCAAATTCTTACGTGGGCTTCAGATGAGTGTCAGTCTCGTAGGGCTGCTGTATGGGTATCTTTGAAGAACGGAGCATTGCGGTTTCACAGTTCTGGAGGTCCCTAGTCTAAACCCAGGGTGTCAGCAGTGCTGAGGGAACATCGAGCCTTGTGATTTCCAGCTCTGGAGCCCCAGTGGTTCCTGGGCCTTGGCTTATAGATAGATTCTTCGGTGCTGCCTTCCCCGTGTGTAGGACTGAGAGTCCCTTCTCAGGTCTGTCCTCTTTTATAAGAGATTCCACTCAGAGGTCTGGTGTGGCCCTGGAGGGGTAAGCACCGGACTACTAACCACAGGGTCCATGCTTCAAGTCCACCAGCAGCTCCTCAGAAACCCTGTACAGGGTCCCTGTGAGTGGGCAGCATTTCACAACCACAGCAACGGTGGGAGATGAGGATTAGCACCCGCTGTGCTCCTGTATAACTCTTTAACCTGACAGCCCCATTTCCCCCAAACAAGGTTCGAGTCACATGTATCCTGGGGATAGGGCTTGAGTCCATAGAGAGCGGAGCTGTGAGCACCTAGCTCTGACATGGCCCTGTTGGTAGGGTGTAGTCAGTAGACATTTGGAGGAGGGAACACTAGCAGGCTGCGGTAGATTTCCTGGATCCTGAATCCTGCCGCTTCCCTCTCTGCTCCTGGGATCCCGTCGTCTCCCTCCCTTTTCTATTATGGCCCACGCAGAACCTGCCTTGGGATGGATGATCTGTGGCTCTGAATCCCCAAACACCCCCCCCCCCCCAACTGCACTGTGACTGAGTTATTGATGCGCATGCTCTCGTCATCGTCATCACGCCCCTTTTTATCCCAGGAAACCCTGGGCCTTATAGACTCATCCTGCAGCTATGTGTTGAATCACAGATCATTTCCTCTAGGTACTGTACTGAAGCAGATTTCATTGGATTGGTAGTCTTTAATGTCAGTTCATTATTTCTTTTTCCTTAACGAATAGCTTGGTTCCTATTACATGTCCAGTGTCAGTGCTGTGTTTCCTGAAGGAACCCCGGATGTCTACACCAAGTGAAGTGTTGTGTACGTCTGTACTGTACAGTGCAAAGCTCAGTGGGTGTTGTTTCCAGTTAGTCTGTTCATTGGTAAAGGTTGACGTAGACTTATGGTGAATAATGGCGCTTTTCCAAATAACCCCTCTCTCCTCCTCCTCTTTTCAAAGCTTGCGAAGAGACTGATTTACAAGAAATTCAAAGAGCCAATCACCACTGCATTGCAGAAGCTGGAGCAGCATGGTGGAAGCGTGAGTAGAACATTCTCCCTAACGTTCAGTTTACCTGTAGCTGTACTGTGACCCAGACCGTTCCACGTGTGTTAGCTCGCCTCAGTGGTCAGCAGCCACGTCAAGTTGAGATGGTTGTGTCCGTGTTGAAGCTCAGAGGTTGTGCCTGGACTGGGCGGCTCCCTGTTTGTGTGTGTGTGTGTGTATACCTGCGCGGCCCCCTTGTGCACTTTATCAGAACTGAAGCCACCAAACCGACAGCCGATGAGTCGATTCTGACTCCCAGAGACCGTAGAGGACAGAACAGAATGACTCCAGAAAGTTTCAGAGACTGAATCTTGACGTGAGCAAACAGCCTCCTCTTTCTCCCGGGAGCAGCTGGTGGATTTGAACTGAGTTTTCAGTTAGCAGCCTGGTGCTTAACCCACTGCACCGTCAGGGCTCTGCGTGAGTATACTGTATAGCACCACACGTTGTTCCTCTAATGCAGTTTGAATTGGTTTTGCCTTGACCATTGGAGAGTTCAGGAAAGAAAACAATTAGATAGAGAAGTCAGTGACCAAAGAGTTTCTGTCGTTTGTGTTTGTCATTTCCCATCTTTCTACCTGGAGAGAATAAGTAGACTCAACCATGAACACAGATTGGAACAACATGGGCAGCGGACTGCTCTGCTAACACACATGGACACACACGAGAAGAGTTTCATTGACTGAGGGGAGACGGAGGAGGATCCCAGTGCTGTCTGTGTTCTGTCAGATAACTAGGTTCACAGAGTGCTCATCTTTTGAAAATCGTGTTCAAGTTACTGAGACTTCAAAATTTTTTTTTATAGAAACGGTCCCTTCTCGTTTAGGGAGATACGATACTCAGTAGGCCTCACGTGTGTGCAAGAGTGTCGAAATATGCAGAATTTAGTTGTAGTGTCTGTACTGCTAATGGACGTGATTGTAATAAAGTTTGTGTGTGCCTACATCATTTCAAATGACAAACACTAGTTTGAGCTTGGTTCAAATTAATTAATTTGACCCATTTCACTGAGTTTTAAATTGACTTTACTGTCTTTAGGCTAAAGGCCCAGATGAAAGTTTGTGAAGCGGATTATGTTCAGTTCCTAAACTTGCAAGATGATGCATTTCTCTGCTGAGTGTTTGTCCTTAGGCAGAGGATTAGCGTTCAGACACCTTACTGATGAGGTTTGCAGAGTCAGTCCCTCGTTAATCCACAGTGTCCCTTCTCAGCAGAAAGGAAGTTCTTCTTACGTATAAAATCTTACCATCTTGAGAATTTGA
The DNA here is from genome assembly GCF_000296735.1 of Chrysochloris asiatica. Classification (NCBI taxonomy): domain Eukaryota; kingdom Metazoa; phylum Chordata; class Mammalia; order Afrosoricida; family Chrysochloridae; genus Chrysochloris; species Chrysochloris asiatica. Next base: position 2,021,679 of record NW_006408788.1, on the reverse strand, counting down.
ATAGAAAATGAAATTGCCCTTTCCCCTCCCCTGTGAAATTCCATTAAACGTGCTCAGTAATGACGGAACAGCTTTTTCATCAGAAACCCAGGTGAGGTGTTTTTCATGGGCCCTGTGGACCGGTACTGGAGAAGGGCAGGTAGACAGGGGCCAGGCCCAACAGGCTAGAGCCCTTGGGGATGGACATTGTTTCCTTCTACATGACCTTTAGAAAAAGATTATTGGGCTGTAGAGCCGTAATACACAAATGGTTAATTGACTTACTAAGGTCCGTAGGCTAGCAAGAAGTTCCTCTTTTCCTGTCGCTCAGTCTGCTTTTGAATTTTGCTGATACAGAACAGGGGTCCAGGTGTGGTGCTGTAGACCAAGCACTGGGCTGTGAACTGCAAGGTCGGCGGTTCATACCCACCAGTCACCGCTCAGAAACCCTATACAATGTCGCTGTGGGACTGAACCAGCTTGAACAGCAACAATATCTGTTTTGTATTTTGTAGTTGTAGGAGCTGCAGTGACACCATAGGATAAGTATTGGACTGCTAACATCAAGGTTAGCAGTTAGCAGCCTCTCCGCAGGAAAAATCTGAGACTTTTTGCTCTTGTAAAGATGGGCAGCCTTGGCCACCTATATAGACAGGGTCACCCTGAGTCAAAATTGACTTGATGGCATTGGGTTTGTTTGGGTTCCACCTACAGGTGGACCTGTCTGTTGAGTGCTTTTATTTTCCCTCTTTATGCCCTACATGATATAACTGTAAAAGAATTGATGTCATTGTGGGAAAAAACCCACAAAACTTGAAATTACATCTCACGAATTTTCCCTTGACTTAATTAAGTTTGCTTTTGGTTCTTTGTGATATGTCGTGAGATTGGTGAATGTGCTTCTTTTACTTCCAAGAACGTAAACGTTTATATACGTGTGGGGGTGTGTGTTTTAAATGTTAGCAAAGGCTCGTCTGTCTCAGTATTGCAGTTTCCCATATTTTTAGGGCTTGAGTTTAGAACAGTGATGGAAAGTCTCAATTTCTGGAAACAAACATGAGTTACAAATTCACAATGTTGTCTTTTAACTTGTCATTTTCCTAGTAGTGCCTTTTGCTTTTTGCCAAAATTGTCCTTTTGCTTCTTGCCATTTTCCTAGTAGTGGCCTTTTGCTTCCTGCCATTTTCAGTTAAAATCCGGGCATTCTTAGCCTGATACAGCTGTCTTTCTAAGTGTTAAGTACATTTGTCTGGGGACACATACCCCGGTCTTTATGGAGGACTTGAGAACTTGCCTATGTGCCAGTGTTCTGCTGAGTGTAGACGTTTTAAAAAGTGCTTATTCTTCACAATGACTCTTCCAGGTATGTATGGTTGTTGCCTCTCTTAAAGGTTAAGAAACGGGAGAAGAGAAGCCATTAGCCCCATGTTTGACAATGCAGTGACCAGTAGACCCCACTGCTGCTCAGTGATTCCCACTATTAACGACCCTACAGGACAGAGCTGGTATGTCCAAGGTTCTAAATCTTTACCGAAGCAGGCTGCCTCCTCTTCCTCAGACAGTTTATCTGGTGGGTTCTAACCACTGACCTTGGTTAGCAGCTGACCACCTTAACCACTGCACCACTAGGGTTCCTTTGGTGAGGGACAGAAGCTGGATTCAGATCTAGGACCTCTGGCTTCTAACTACTCCTTATCTAGTTTAACCCATGCACTGCCATCGAGTCAGTCCAACTCACAGTGCACCCCCTGTAGGAAGGAGGAGAACTGCTCCTCAGGCGTGCCAGGCTGTCAGTCTTTATGGGAGCAGACACCCGTATCGTTCTCTTGCAGAGCGGCTGGTAGGTTTGAACCACCAACCCTGCAGTGAGCAGTTTGACATTTAACTCACTCTGTCACCAGGATTCCTTCCTTCTTCAGATCCCTTTAAAAGCAATACCAACCTACACGCACTTTAACTCGGACTGAAGTTCTACTCCTTGTTTCCATTATTCTCGTCTTGTTTTTCAGTTGGGGCATGTGTCAGTCATGTTCCTGCAGATAGAATCCCTAGTAGGGGAGTTAGGGGTGTGCTCTGTGATACTCAGGATGTTAATTTCTCTGCTCTCCACAGGGAAGCCTCATTGTCATCAAATCTAAAATCCCAACATACTGCTCTATCTGCTGTTGAAGAACGGAGCCAGCTGGCAGTGTCTTATTTATGTGGTGACAGGTATTACAGGTCAACTGCAGGAGCCAACGGCTGGGTTCAGATTCATGTCACTTCACTTGGTCGTCAATCACAGCCACAATTTATCATCTACCGGGTTAAAACAATGTAGACACAGTCCCAAGGATCATAGTAAAGTTACTCATTAAGAAAGACCACTTCATGATGGACTGTTATTAAAGAAGTTCTGTAGTAGTCTAGTGTTGTGGGTTTCTTCTTCTTATTTTGATGGTTTGTGTGATGAACCGTAATGGATTTCCAAGACAGGATGTGCTCGTCCTCACTTTCTAGTGCCTTTTATTGATAGCAGCCTATTGCAATCACTTTTTAGCTGCACTTACTTTTGTAGGGATTTTGCCATTATTTGTTAGTTTTACATTTATCAAGGCTATAAAAATTTAAAATAGCAGGCAGAAATGTGTGAATTCATTATCCTTTGTAAATATCTATTTTATAATGTAGTATGCTTGGAAAAATTTTATTCCAGAGTATTATAGTTTAAGAAGACTTAATATGTGGACGTTCTCCTATAAATATGTTGTTTATTACAACTCATTTACAAGACCTAAACTTTAGGTGTTAATTGTATTTAAGAAAATGTTATTTTTGTATTAAATAGCCTGGAAGTACTTATGTATACATGAAGCTTTTCCAAAATTAAAATCTTAAGAACTATAATACACGTTCAGTGATCTTGTTGTGCTTTTGCTGTATTTAACAGTTCTTTTTTGTTTCTCTTTAAGCTTTAAACACATAATTTACAGATGTAGTTTTCAGAGATTTGATCTATTAGAAGCTGATTTCTCAGCTCACTCTTCGAGAGAGGACCAGAAGAAAAGGAATAATAAACGAGAAGAGCTTTGATCATGTGGGCAATGCGAAACAGCCCCAGGATTTCAGTAGCCCCCACCATATGTGGTCGGTGGTGGTGTGCCATGGAGTCAGTTCTGACTCTTAACTGACCCAGCATACAGTTTCCAAGCCTGGTAAATCTTTACAGGAGCCGAAACCCTCTTCATTCTCCCCCGGAACAGCTGGTAGTTTCAAACTGCTGACCTTGAGGTTCACAGGCCGACTCCTACCTGCTATGCTACCAGATCTTCTTTGCAAAATGTGCCAAATCCTGAAGGGAAGGAAATGAGGAAATCACTCTTCTCCAGGAGCTGCAATATTATAGCCAAGAAGCATCCTTCAGTTTACCTTGAGTGACCTCTTTGCAATTCTCATTTCAGATGCAATTGCACAATTGCAATATGGAAGACTGAGTAATTCCTGAAGAGTCATATGTGCAGACACATTCCTGCACCCTCAGAGCTTTTGTCCAGCCAGGACCTCTGGGCTTCCTTCAGGTATCACCTCACAAGTCCCCTCCTCTAATCACTCAGGCTGCTCACTACTGTTGCTCTTTTCTTGTCTTCCTAGCATTTGTTGTTAAGTGCCGTGCAGTTGGTTCTGACTCAGAGCCACCCTGTCTAGGGTTTTTTAGGAGCAGCTGGTGGATTTGAACTGCCGACCTTGTGGTTCGTTCGGTGCCACCCCAGAAGTCCTCCTAGCACTTAACAGTACCCAGAGACACAGCTATGCCATCTAGAAAATGCCTGAGGAAAAGTAATCAATCCCATTCTATTCTAGCTTAAATGAAAGGAAAACAAAACAAAAAACTGCTAGAATAAAGACCTAGAATAGAGACAGTAGAGTTATAAACATTTTACTTGCTTTTATTTTTCTTTTTTGAAATACAAAATGTGCACATTGAGTTTACACAAATACGCGATGGCAAGTTCAGTGTACATGTATTGTACTACTCTTCATTTCTACACTGGTGCTAGCAGGGCAGCTTCCACATCCTATCTCTACACCAGAATAGATACCTGATTGAGGCTGGCCAAGACAGCTGCAAATTTCCTTTACTGTGGCCTCGGGTCTTTGTGATTTTTCTGCAAAACAGGGAAGATAGTGTGTGTGTGTGTGTGTGTGTGTGTGTGTGGCAAGTGTACAGTATTGGCTTCAGGTTACTGAAAAGACTCTGAATTGTTGGAGTTTGGTAATGATCCAAATTATAATGCAATCCAGATGACTTGTGTAGGAGTTGGACTCATCTTCTGCTTATCTTGGTAGTGTCATGGGATTATTGGGGCTTTCAGTGTGTTCTGACCAGGTAGTCGGGTCCCCAGGCATAAGGGATCCTTATGCTGTTAAGGACTGCTTGTTAATCGTTACGAAGTAATGGAGGACTGGCATCTTGACTCTGCACAGGCTTTGAAACAAATTGTGTTTCACACCTGGGACTTTAACTTCCCAGAACCATATAAATTGCACTGGGGGTGCAGTGGTTAAAGTGCCCCACTGTCAACCAAAGGGTTAGCACCCACCAAAAGATTAGCAGTGGGATTCACGTGAGGAAGATGTGGCAGTCTGACCCTATAAAGATTTGCAAACCCCATGGGGAAGTTCTGCTCCGTCTGACAGGGCCATTCTGAGTCAGAGCCAACTCAGTGGGCAGTGTTGTGGGTTTGTAATTGAACATGTCCAAAATTATACAGACCTTGGCTACAGTATGTCTTAATAAAACCTAAGACGTATCTGATGACAAACTGTTTAATGAGATGAAAGATGCCATAAGTAACATCTTTAATGTTAATTACGCAAAACCACAGAAACTGGAACTGTGTTTGTTACTCGACTTGTCATCTTTTTCTCGTTATTCATCAATGGGGTTACAGCATTCAAACATTACATTAATTTCTGGAATCAAATTCTGGTGTATTTTAGAAAGTCATTTAAAATCCTATGATTGAATCCATACAAATGTTATTGTTAAGTGCCGTCTTGTTGGTTCCAATTCATAGTGACCCTCTCTAAGGTTTCTGAGGAGCAACCAGTGGGTTTGAACTGCCAACCTTGTAATTTGCAGTTCAGGGCTGATCTTGCAGCACCACCTTGGCTATTTTAAAATCACTTAGCTCAGTGAAAGCCGTAATAATCCCGTGGCTAAAGAATCAGAATAAAATGAAAACTATCTGTCAAGTTCTATTTCTTTGTGACTATTCACAGGGTATGAAATGACTTTTCGAACAACCCATGAACTCAGTGGCATTATGCAAAGGATGCAAATTTATGACTGGGGAACTCAAATCTTTTGGTGGTTGCTTTATGTGAAAACAAAGCCTGTTTGCATAATATGCCTCAGTGTAAAGCTGAGCAATCTATGCTAAAAGTGATAGCTCCAACTGTACGGGTGGTAGAATAGTTCACATTTGTCTGTTGGGTTGAGGCTCTATTTGACAAGTTAAATCACATTTTCAAAGAGCTGCATGGAACGCATTATGTTTTCATCCTGCAAGGGAAAAACAGGCATTAATTTTAGTGTATTTCCAAGAAAAATACATTGTTACCCCCACCAGTCTTCTAGAACAGAAGTTCAAATACTGCCTATGAATGTCTGTAAATACCATCCTTCCTTTGTTTTGACCTAGATGACTACAAAGAGTTCGTTTTTAGGTTCTGTTGGCTTGACCAGGATGGTACAGTTATTGGTGAGGATGCCAGAATGGTAACTAGAGAGAGGCCCAGAGGAAGTCAAAATGAGCCAATGCCAACTTTGGCCTTCCAGGTAGGAAGACCAAATTACAGAGAGATTTATGAATGAGGAAGGCAACAAAGAGTCCGTGTGGGAACTCTGTTGTTGACAGGTCACAGCCGCCAGCTGCTCCTATGAAGATTTACCACCTTGGAAAGCCTAGGGAGCAGTTCTCCTGAGTCCTTTCGAAGCATTTTGCATCTGAACTGCCTCAGGGGCAGTGGGATTTGGTTAGAGATCGGAGCATGGGGAGAAAGGCAGTGAGACTGAGAGAGGGAACGTGTTTGCTGTAATCACACCTTGCTTGGCTCTCTTCTGAGTTATGGCTTCATTTGCAGAGCCTCTGTTGTTGATGTTAGGTGAAATGAACGATTTCTCCATGCCAGAGAAGGGATTTGTTTGAAGCAACCTACAAATTACCCAGTGACTGTTCACTTTGGCATATTCCTTAGGAAAGCCCTAAGGGGGCAGAGATTGAGCATTCGAGGGGCAGCAAAAAAGAGGGCTCCCCTCAGTGAGCTGGAGTAACACAGTGCCTGTGGCTGTGGGCTCGACGGAGCAACAATATGAGACATAGGGCTTCTGGGAGTCAGAACTGACTCAAAGGCACCTGACAAGAATGTGAATGGTACTTAGTTATTTATGTTGTTAAGTTGCCATCAAGTTGGTTCCGACTCATAGCAGTGCTGTATAGCGTTTCCGAGGAGCAGCTGGTAGGTGTTGCTGAATTCTTCAGTGCCACACCAGGAGTCCGGCACACTAATCACGGCTCTCAGTGCCAGCGACCTTAAGCAGACTAATGTCACCAAGTTCATTTTTCAGAGACCATCACATTGAAACATGAGTCAAGAAACTGAACACACTGCTTTGTTGTATGGTTATTTTAAAAATTATCTGTAATTCTACCCACCTACCAAGTCAGATAACTCTCAGTAAGCCAGATGATGGACAAGTCTCCTGTATTTCTTCTTTAAAAGAATTTCCCACTCCAGTAAGCCAGATGATGGACAAGTCTCCTGTATTTCTTCTTTAAAAGAATTTCCCACTCTTTATTCTTTGCTATTTAGTAGTTCAGTGCTATCCTACAGTGCCCCCAACTGATGACCGCTGTTAGGTGTAGCCAAAGAGCCATTTCTTGCCCACCTAAAGATTTCTCTGAGAAATCAAATATGATGCTAGAATTCTAATAGCTAAGTCTTATCTACAGTGATGCATATGGACTAATGGATTTGTAGCAGAAAAATATTACTCATATAGAAAAACTACACATAAAACTAGTGTCTTCAAGGCTTCATGCATTGACGCTTTCTAAACGTTGGTTGACTCAGTCTGTGAATCAGCGCCTGTTCTCACAGTGGTTAACTGCAGAAACGCTAAACTTGGTAGATGACCTTTAGCGTTGGCTTCACCACTCAGAGCACTGATGCTCTGTACAGAGTGGTTCGCTGTCAAACCACTACCTGTGGTGGAGGCTTATTTGTATTTCAGATATCAGAAGAGCTTCCAGACTAAGACTAGGAAGAAAAGTCTGGTGATTTACTATTGAAAATTAGCTAGTAATGGTAGTTCAGATATACAGTGGCCTGAAGAAGATGGCTCCCACCATCATGGAGACGGCTCAGAACTGGGTAACATTTCTTTCTCTTGTTCCTCAACAACAGCTGATAAGACACAAAAAAGCTGTTAGGAAAGCCTGTAGTTACTTACTTTTTGGCAGCTTTCGATGAACTCATCTATGGTAACCACCCCGTCCTTATTTTTGTCCATTTTCTGTTCAGGAAAGGAGGGAAGGAAAAATCTTACTCAGTATTATAATGTGATACTCCCACACCTGAAACAAATGAGTGCAAATTGATGAAAACAAAGCCTGGCTACTTGCTTGTTTTCACCGGGAGGACCTGATTCATAGCACAAGCTAGTCATTTCTTGGAAGTAATGATACGGATGTTCTTGAGGCTTTGTGCGCTGACAAAGATTTTCAGCCTTAGAAATCCTATATACAGCAGGGGTGCAGGGCCTTTTTTCTGCCAAAATTTATAACATCGTTTGCAGGCTGTACAAAATTTATCAACTTAAAAATTAACCTGCTATATTTGGTCAAATTGTTAACTCACCCCTATTGTGATGGCTGGAACCGCGACTGCCTTGGCAGGGCCAAACCAAATGATTTCGAGGACAGTATGTGGCCCGTAGGCTGGACGTTCCCCACCCCTGCTGTATAAGGTTGATTTGAGTCTAAACCAACTGGATGGCATTTAACAGCCACCACCACCTGTGGTCTTGGTAAAGTTCTGCCTTCTAGCTGTGGAATCTCAGGCCATCGGCCAAAACATTCAGAGCATTGGCTCATCTAAAGGACACTCTTAGAGAACTTCAGAGGGCTTTTAGGAAACTTGAATGGAAGAAAAAAAAAAGCACTGCATGCCATGTGCCCTGTATCTTCCTAGACACGGTTCTGCATATGTTCTACTGAGAGCTAATTAAGTATGGTTACCGGTACAATAATAATACATTCAAGACCGTAATTATGACATTGTTGTTAAGTGCCGTGGAGTCTGTTCTGACTCATAGCGACCCTGTACAGGGTTTCCGAGGCTGTAAATCTTTACAGAAGCAGAGAGCCTCATCTTTCTCCTGCAGAGCGGCTGGTAGTTTTGAACTGCTGACCTTGCAGTTCGCAGCCTGATTCGTAACCACTAAGCTACCAGAGCTCCTTGTTCTGACTGATAGCTACCCCATATAGGGTTTCTGAGATTGTAGTCTTTGCGGGAACAGGAAGCCTTATTTTTTTTTCCGCAGAGTGGTTGGTGGGCTCTAACTGCCGACCTTGTGGTTGAAAGTCCAGTGCTTACCCTACAGAGCCACCGCACACCCTAAAAAGTGTGGCTACCAGTACAACAGTCCTGGTGTGGTGCTGTGAGGTAAAGCACTGGGTCACTAAGGTCTGTTTAAACCATTAAGGCTGACCTTGGAAATCCTGTACAGGGTCACTAGGGTCACGATCAGTCGGAACATACTCAACAGGACTTAGCAACAAACACTACAATAATAAATTGAGGACCATAGCTCTGGTAGCGTAGTGGTTACGAATCGGGCTGTGAACCTTAAGGTCAGCGGTTCAAAACTACCAGCTGCTCCGCGGGAGAAAGATGAGGCTTTCTACTCCCGTAAAGATTTACACCCTCGGAAACCCTGTACAGGGTCGCTATGGGTCAAAACTGACTCAACAGCACTTAACAACAACAACAACAATTAAATTAGGATGGTAATTTGTTGTTGCCATGATTTCATACAATACACCCAAAGTTCACTGCTGGAGCCCACCAGCCACTCCACGGGTGAAAGATGAGGCTTTCTGCTTCCATGAAGATTTAAAGCCTCAGAAATCTTATACAGGTTTCCTGTGAGTTGGAACCCATTCCATGGCACTTAACAAGAAGTTGTTGTTGTTGTTGCCAGGTGCCATCGAGTAGTTGTTATAAATCATTTTCCTTGTGTGGTACTACAGAATAAGCACTAGACTGCTAATCACAAGGTCGGCGATTCAAAACTACCAGCCACTCCTCAGAAATCCTATACAGGGTTACTATGAGTCAGAACCTACTTGATGGGACTTCATATTCTTCTAGATAATTCTTTAGGAGCTCTGGTGATGCCGTGAGTAACACGTTAGGCTGCAAGCCACACGGTCGTTAGGTCAACGGCATCAGATATTCCTCAGGAGAAAGCTGAGGCTGTCTGATCCTGTAGAGATCTACAGAGTCTCGGAACCTCTCAGGGAGCAGCTCTTCCCTGTCCTGTAAGTCACTCACTGCGAGTCAGAATCGACTTGATGGCAGTTAGTTGCGCGTGGTTATTATTGGACAGTAACGATCTTCCTTGTATTCTTGGGGATAATCATGTTTTGCAAACCTCAGGAAAGTTTGGTCTATGTTTCACTCCCTCCCTGATTCCTGTTTGCATCCCTACCTGGAAAAATGTTTCCACATGCTGTCTGGGTGCATCTTCCTTGAGGACAGGATATGTGCACTTCCCCATCATGTCGTATATTGCTTTCATGATGTCAAGCATTTCCTGAGGAGCAAAGAGTACTAGAGTGAGGTTTCCTGAAATACCCTACGAAAGAAGTGGTAACATTCTTAACACTTAATTTCAGATCTTTAACATTTTTCTTGGCTTTTTCATCAAGTACCTTTTTAGTTGTGCAAGAGGAAAAGCCTCCAGCTTTATGATTTAATCCGAATGTAAGAATCAACTCTTATTTTTCTGTTTTCAAGTAAAGCACATTGACATTATCTAGCCTATTTTGTTCAACCAGTCTCAGGAAAGGGAATGCTCCGGTTTAATGAAACATTTGGATTTCCATAGGCCACTCACAACCAACCTTTGTTTTACTGAGTCTTATGTATGTGTCTTAGGCATTTGTACCTGCGTCCTTTGATTGAGAAGCAAATGAACTTCACGTCATGAGAATTTCATTAAAGTAACTGATGATTGAGTCACAGAACTCATTAAGATTTTTCACTTCCATTTTCCTACTCTGACTTTAACCAAAGACATCACACATATAGACTAGTCCAAGTAGTTTAACCTGGAGAAGCAAAAGCAACTTACAATTTGTGGTAATTTTTTAAAATAAAATCCAGATTTGCCTTGTCATTTCCTTTCTTCTGAGATAAAAATAACAATTATCTGATTATGGAGGATATTCAGGTTGAGTGTTTTGCCTTTGCTTTATTTTTATTGAAGTTCCCTGTGTGAAAAAAGCCTCTAGATTAAGTTGGTAATACAAGGGGGCTTCAAAAAGTTCATAGAAAAATGGGATTAAAAGATAGTGGAATTTGTCCACACACTTTTGAAGTCCCCTCGTATATAGATGCAATATACGTCTACATTTAAGGATTTTCTTTTTTAAATAAAGGATAAATAGATTGTAGTTTATAAACCATAGACAAACTTTTAAAAATGTTTTATGACTAGATAAATAGCAAGAAACTTGTTAGGTATAGGTAGAATTCGTATCATAATATGAGATTGGTAAAGTACAGTCAAGCATGGTTATATTACACATTTAAAAGACTATAAAGAAATGGACCAAAATACACTTAATATTCCTGAGGCATCATCATATACTAATTCTACAGGAGACATTAAGTATTCAGACTACATTAAATAGATATGGACACTTAATACTCAGGCTGCCTTTTGGTGACACCCATTGTAGCCCCATGAATCCTGTGCCCAAAAAATGAAATAAAACCCATGCATGTATCATGCTACCTGACTAGCTATCACTGTGGTAAGCTGCACACGTCCCTGCATCTCTGAGACAGCAAGTACGTTCTATTCACTGGAATGAATAGACTTTATGGGGAATCTCCAAAACAAACATGGGACACATAGGATTACACCCTTGCTTCCTAATGGTAGTCAATACTGTGATTGAAATCACATGGGAAGAAAATGTTACTTCACCATGTGAGAATACTTGGCCATGTAGTACATTGTGGGCCTCTTGCTTAAATACTCAATTCCTTAGAAGGCAGATGAGGCAGAGATAAAGACTTGATCTGTGAACACTGAGCACCCCAGGATTCTTGTACTGTGCTTCTCTGACCCCACTTGTGCCCTATCCTAACTGTGTCAGCCTATTCCATCTCCTTACTGTGTACTTAAAATTGATACCAAACTGTGATTGGAGCATTTCTGTTCTGTGTCCTTGTTAACCTGCATGGAAATAAGTGTACTTGGAGGCTTCACCATTGCATGAAGATGGTTTTCTACTCAACACCATCGTGGCCATGTGCCACCCAGACGGTCTGTAATACTGTGTTTCCATGTGGTGGTAGTGGTTATATGCCATGGAGTTGGTTCCATTAGGGACTACATTAAATGAGGGGAGATGGTTTCAGGCTAAATCTTCTAATATGGTATAATTTATTTTCTTCCCATGTGATTCCAGTCACAATCGAAATTAGACCCACAGTATTGACTACCATTAGGAATAAAGGGGGTACTCCTTTGAATCACATATATGTGTTTTGGAGATTTGCTATAAATTATATTCATTTCAAATTTTTATTGGAATGCTTCTCCCCCTACCACCACATAAAATATTTGGGATTTTCAAGAATATATATATATATTTTTCCCCCCAACTGAATAGCAATTGTTTGATATTTTGAAAGTAAAAGATAAAATGGCTCAAGGGGTAGCAGTGTTGGTAAGGTACTTACTTCTTTAGTGATGAAGCCATCTTTGTTTATGTCATACAAATTAAATGCCCAGTTGAGTTTTTCTTGTACTGTCCCTCGGAGCAAAATGGAAAGACCCTTGATGAAATCCTAAAAGGAAAGAAAAGTAGTTTGATTATTTATTTAAAAGTGAAGCACAAGGAGAATTCTGGCTTCATGGTGGAGTAGGGAGAGGCTCCGAGCAGACCTCTACCAGTAATAACACAGATTGCTGGACGAAGCAGGTTCAGAGTACAGTCTCAAAACTCTAAACTACATATAGAAGGATTGAAGGCTTACTGCTAGTGGGATTTGTAACAAGAAAGGTGGTGCCTTCTAATCTATGGCTACTGGAGGGTCCTGGAGCAGCCATCTTGAGCGTGAATGCACCATTTAAGGATTGAGGGAGCATTCCCATCACAGGGGTCTGACCAGTCATCAAAGATAAAAAAGTCTGAACAGTTTTCTGTTCATTTGCCTCTCTATGTGCACTTCCACTCTGGTGATTAGAGGAGTGCCTGAGTAAATGGACACACCCCCATCCCTAGAGAGTTCTACTACACATGTGCAAGGATATGTTCAGCAAAGTTCACTGGGCACAGAAATGAAGAAGGGAGAGTCGTCAACAGGAATGGCTTAAAATAGAACGGTCTCCCATAATGGCTTGAGCCAGCCCTGAGCTGTTTTTCATTAGGAGAAACACCTGAAAGGGCTTGAGGCTGGGGAGAGAGACAGATAAAAAGGAAAGAGGCAGAAAATTAAATTTGGAGTTACGTCATAAGGAGCAATGGTAACATCTTGAAATTTCTCAGGCAGCCTTGAAGACAAGAAGCCAAGACTGTGTTAAAGTCGTGTATTTTACTTCAGGGTGATTTTTTTACGATGATAGATTTTAGTGTCCAGTCTGTTTTTTGTTGTGCCATGCTGCAATGGGTTTCGAGGACAGGTAAGACTCAGGTATTCGCACTGACCACCTAAGACAGGCAGCGTCCCTTAAACAAATAATAAATAAGGGGGAATCTGATGCAGACCGTGCAGACCCGGTCAGGAGTTCAAGTCCCGTGAGCCCAAGCGTTGCTGACTGTCCAAACCATAGGCTCTGAGGATCAGACTTTAGCCACCTAGCAGACATAGCAAAATGCCCCTTATCTGATTATTCAGTTATGCTGGTTAGTAATTCCATACATGAGCCCTGGATACCCACAGATAAATGTAAAAACCTTCCCTAAAAGCCGTGACTGTAAATTCCAAAAAGGCAAAGTTCCTCCTCCTCCAAAAAAAAAAAAAAAAGCTAAAGAGGATAGAGAGAAACTCTGTTAACTGATGGTATGTGGAGGGGATTATAATCAATGTAATGAAACAAGGTATATGAATGTTTGAATGTGAAACCGATGATGTACCCTGAAAACTTTCATTCAATCCACAATAAAAACCTTAAAAAAAAAAAAAAAAATTCTGAACAAAATCATAGCCAACAGAATGCAACAACACAGCAAAAAAATAATATGACCATGTGGGATTCATATCAGGATGCAAGGATGGCTTGATATTAGAAAAACATAGAAAAACAATCAATGAAACCCACCATATAAATAAGAAAAGGTAAAGAACCACATGATCATATCGATCGACACAGAAAAGGCATTTTGACAAAAACCAACATCCATTCCTGACAAAAACACTCAACAAATTAGGAATTGAAGGGAAATTCCTTATCATTAAGAGCATATATACAAAACCAACAGCCAACATCACTCTCAATGGTGAGAAACTGAAAGTCCTTTATGAACAGGGACCAGAGAAGAGATGCATTTTGTCACCACTCCTATTCAATGTTGTTTTGGAAGTCTTAGCCAGACCTATAAAGTTTTCCAAATTGACAAAGAAGAAATAAAACTATTTTCAGATGATAAAAATCCTATACATAGAAAACCCCAAAGCCTCAGCAAAAACAAAACAAAACAAAACAAAAACTACTAGAGATCATTGGAAGACTTCAGCAAAGTGGAAGGGTACAACACCAAAATACAAAAAGGAGTCGGATTCCTCTATACTAATAATGACAGTCCTGAAAAGGAAATCAGGAAAGCAATATAATTTACAATAGCCACCCAAAGGATGAAATACTTAGAAATAAATGTAACCAGAGAAACAAAGGACCTATACAAAGAAAACTACAAAACACTACTACAAAAAAGCAAAACAGACTTAGAAAACTTGAAGATTATACCATATCCCTGGATAGAAACATTTAACATTGTGAAATTGTCAATACTACCCAAAGCAATCTACAGATGTAATGCAATCCTAATCCAGATTCCACTGACATTCTTTAAAGATGGAAAAATGATTACAAACTTTATATGGAAAGGAAAGAGTCCCCGAATAAGCAAAGTGCTGCTTAAGAAGAACAAAGCTGGAGGCTTCTCACTCCCTGATTTCAAAACATACTACATAGCTACAATGGTAAAAACAGCCTGGTACTGGTACAATGGAAGATACGTAAATCAATGGAACAGAATTGGAAATCCAGAAATTAATTCATTCACATACAGCCAACTGATCTTTGACAAAGGGCCAAAGTACATTGAATGAGGAAGAGATAGTCTCTTCAACAGATGGTGTTGGCAAAACTATAGAAATCGATATGCAAAAGACTGAAACACCTTTACCTCATACCACATACAAACCCCGACTTATGGATTGAAGACCTAAATGTGAATCCCAGATTTACAAAGGTCTTCAATGAAAAAACAATAAGGACAAATTTAAGGGCTCTAATACAGGGCACAAGTAGAAGATTAAACATTGTGAGAAATGCACAAACAAAAGACCTAATAGATGATTGTGGTTGTTATTAGGACATACTAAAAATTAGAAATTTATGTGCATCAAAAGTTTTCACCAAAAGAGTTAAAAAGGAACCCACAGGATGGGAAAAATCTTATGCAATGACATATCAGTCAAGGAACTAATTTCTAAAATCTATAGGAAACTACAACACCTACAAGAAAAAGACAAGTAACCCAATTAAAAAATGGGTGCAGGACATGAACAGACACTTCACCAAGGAAGACAATTGGGCAGCCAACAAGCATGAAGAAATGTTCACGATCACTAGCCATTAGAGAGATGCAAATCAAAACAACAATGAGATATCATCTCACAGCAGCAATAACAGCAAGGTTCAAAAATGCAGAGGAGAATAAATGCTGCGGAAGATGTGGATCAACTGGGACACTCCTATATTTTTGGTTGGAGTGTAAAATGGTTCAGTCACTCTGGAAAACGGTATGCTGCTTCCTCAGAAAGTTGGAAATAGAAATACCTTATGATCCAGCAATTCCTTTCCTTGGTATATATACATAAGAAATATGAGCCAGAACACGAGCAGATACATGCACACCAATGTTTACCACATCACTATTCACAATAGCAAAAAGATCGAGACAGCCTAAGTGCCTACCAATGGAAGAATGGATAAACAAACTTTCGTACATACACACAGTGGAATATATGCTACCTTGAAGGATAACAAGGAAGCTATAAGCCAATATATAACACGGATTAATATTGAGGATATTATGCTGAGTGAGATTAGTCAGTCACAAAAAGCAAATACTGCATAAGACCATTATTGTAAAAGCTTAAGATATCCATACTAAAGGGAGAAAAGACATTTTTTTTTTTCTTTGTTGGGTACCAGGGGTGGGAGGAGAGAGTAGAGCACAGGGTAGGGGATAGACATGCCACAGTTCAGATGTTGGGGAGGGCAATACACAAGAAGGGGGAGGAGGATGGAAGAACAAGGTGGATAGGGGACACTTAAGTAGTTTTGTATGGGCTAAATGGGACAGAGGTAAATAATGATGTACACTCAACCTTGGAACAACAGAGCTTTGTGATAACAGGGATCGAAGTATAATTTGAATGGGTAAAGGTAAATAATGTTAAGATGCCAAACTGTCTTACAGATGTTGATTTCCCTTGCCTACTACTTTAAAATAGACACTTGAGTGTGATAGGAATATTGGAAAACATGATTACAGAAAACCTGTAAGCCCATCTTCAGCCTATGACTGATTGGAATATCTAAAAGGGGTTCTAGACTTTGCCCAGCAAAATAGGCTACTTGTGGCGCCTTTGTAGTGTATAGGACATTAGGTGGAATCCTGAGCCTCATACGGTACTTTCTGATGTGGGACGTTCTCACTTGAAAGGACATGCAGACTAACCTAGAGTGTCTAGAAGAACAGAGGATTCTTCCTGAAAGACCAGCAGTGAAATAAAATAAAAAATGGCAATCTGTTAGGCTGAGAAGAACAAGCAAGCTGTTCATCAGGAAGCCATCAAGGCAAGCAGTCAAGTCCCTTCACGACAACCCCTCCCACCCCCCAACCAAGACTGAAACTCCAAAGGAACACACAAGCAGGCTTAAAAACTTGCTGGTGACCATGTCGGTCTACATTTGAATGGAAGTGGTGGAAAGTCAGTAATGAAGATATGGGTTGAGTTCGATCATGTTCTATAGACTCCTGTTGACGTCATGATGAGAGAGGGGAGAGGAAAGGCTGGTTGGTCGGAAGTTTGGGGAGACTGGGGAACTCCTGAGCCCATGGACATTAACTTAGCAATGGAGGGCTAGAACTGAGAGTGCAGTGGCCAGTTAATATGAAGTGGGGGGAGATGCAAAGAACACCCAAACTTGCAGATAATACCCATCTGACCTAGCTTTGATGGTTAGATGACCAGAGCTTGACTAGAGTAAGTAAAGATATTTGATAAAGGAACCAAGTGTAACTTGCTACAATTTGATGAACTTGACCTATACTTACATCAAGGATCAAACATATCCCCTCGGTATACAAGGTTTTTAGGGACAAGTAACAGATATTGGCTATCTAAAATGGGGTGGGGGTGGGGCTCTAAAGTCACCAAGAGACTGGCTTAAAAGTTTCAAGAAGGAGTTCAGTTTCAGAATGTTTGCAGGGGAAGGTAGAATCCCCACTGAGTAGTTTTCATCTTGTCTAGATGGGTCTGGTGAAAGGAGAAGGGGATAAGAATCTTTTGATACAATTGTAATTGTTATCATGACTAATTGCAATAGTCACATCTGTAGAGGTAGAAGTTCTTTAACATGAAATGGGGAGTATTTAATCATACATTCCTGGATGAGAGGACCATAGGACCCTGAACAGAGAAGAGCATGAATATGGGACCCTGACCAGAGAAACAGCAACACCAGAGGTGAGGACATGGAGAGATAGAGGAGCTGAAGACTCTTGACTCATGGAAAGAGAAAGACTGTTTGCTGGCAGCCAGGAGGCAAGTTTGCAGAATATGCCCTTTGATTGTTTAAGTGATTA
>NW_006408788.1:2001118-2002650 GCF_000296735.1 Chrysochloris asiatica | reverse complement strand
TTCTGAGGCAGGAAATTTCCACTTAAACAGACAAGCAGACCAGCCTGGAGCAGCTAGAGGAACAGAAGACACTTCTTGAAAGAAAAAACAGCACGAAAAAAAAAAAAAAATCAAAAACAAAAATGGCACTCTGACCGACTACCACAAGAACAAGCAAGTTGTCCACAGGGGAGCCATCAAGGCAAACAATAAAGTCCCTTCATGGCAACCCTCCTTCCAAGACTGAAACTCAAAGGGAATAGAAGAGCAGGCATGTAATCTTGCTGGCGACCACCTTTGTATACAAGTGGAAGTGGGGGAAAAGCAGTAATGAAGATGTGGATTGAGTCTGACTACGTTCAAAAGACTCCTGTGAACCTGGAGTATGGTGAGACCTGGTTGGCCAGCAGTATGGTGAAACCTGGGGACTCCTTAGCCCATCGACAAGGACATAGCCACAGAGGCCTAGAGCAGAGAGTGAAGTGTCCAACTGATACGAAGTTAGGGGAGAGGCACAAAAATGCCCTATTGCAGATAGTACCCATTTGACCTAGCTTCAATGGCTGGATGATCAGAACTTGACTAGAGGGGAAAAAAAGTGTAATTCATTGCAATTTGATGAACTTGATCTATCCTATGTATGTAGTGCTTAAAATACCATCCAAGAGGGAAGGAATCTTCACAGCAAGGATCACTCCCATTCCCTCTGTACACAAGGTGGATAGGAATGGGCAACTTAGACACTGGCTACCTAAAATGTGGGGTGGGGGTGGGGGTGGGGGGGTTATAAAGGCACAAAGTGACTAGCTTACAAGTTTTCAAGAGGGAGTTTAGTTTCAGAGGGCTCAGGGGAAAGTAGAATCTTCAATGAATGGTTTTCATCCTGTCTATTCAGGCTGGTGAAAGGAGATAGGGATGACTCTTGTGGTTCAATAGTGAGTACTTGTTATCATGACTGATTAAGATTGTTGTAACTGTAAAGGTAGAGATTTTAAGGCAAAAAGAGGGGAGTGGTTGATATTGCAGTCAATGAGTGGAGGACCTTGGGATCATCACGGAAGAAGAGCAGGAGCAGAGTGTGGGATCCTATTCAGAGAAGCAGTAACATCAGAGATGGAGACAGACATGATGACGTGGAGAAATGAAGCGTCTGGGAACTCTAGACTCAGGGAGGGAGAGGGGCTGTGTGCTGGTGGCCTGGGGCTTGCAGGGTGTGTCCTTTGGATATCTGAATGATTGTATATTCCTGAGTGTTTTGGTGTACAACCAAAACAAACAACAACAACAACAACAACAAAAAAAACCCAGAGGGAATAGAAGCAAATACTGTTGAATGATGGTGCATGGTGGGGATTGTAATCATTGCAAAGAAATTAAATACAATATGATGAGTGTAAAGCTGATGTTCTCCCATATAAACTAACACTCAACTCACAATAAAAACTTAAAAAAACAAACAAACACCAAGAATCCACACCCAAAACAAAAACGATCTGTCATGAGGTACAACACTGTCTGTGATTGGATAATATCCATGGGCCTACAGGGAAGAC
>NW_006408788.1:1997339-1999835 GCF_000296735.1 Chrysochloris asiatica | reverse complement strand
ATCTATGCCAAGAAATTTGGAAGATGACTATCTGGCCAACTGATTGGAAGAGATCTATATTTGTACCCATTCCAAAGAGGGGTGAACCAATGGAATGTGGAAATCATCAGACAATATCTTTGATATCCATGTGAGTAAAGTTTTACTAAAGCTAATACAGAAACAGCTGCAAGCATACATTGATAGAGAACTTCCAGAGGTCAAAGCCAGATAGAAGAAGATGTGGAATGACAGATCATTGCTGACTTCAGATGAATGTTGGTTGAAAGCAGAGTATACCAGAAAGATGTTTACCTGTGCTTTATTGACTATTCAAAGGCTTTCGATTGTGTGGATCATGACAAGCTATGGAAAACATTGTGAAATATGAGTATTCAGGAACATTTTATTGTGCTTATGAGGAACCTGTTCATAGACCAAGTGGCAGTTGTTTGAACAGAACATGGGAACATTGAATGGTTTAAAATTAGGAAAGGTGCACGACAGGGTTGTATTCTTTCACCATACTTATTCAACCTGTATGCTGAGCAAATAATTCGAGAAGCTGAGTTATATGAATAAAAATGTGGCCTCAGCAATGCAGGAAGGCTCATTAACAGCTTGAGATATGCAAATGATACAAACTCGCATGCTGAAAGTGAAGAGGACTTCAAATAATTACTGATGAAGATCCAAAGAGCATAGCCTTCAGTATTGATTATATCTCGATGCGAGAAAATAAAAATCCCCACCACTGGACCAAGAAACATTTTTATCAATGGAGAAAAGATTGAAGTTGTGAAAGACTTTGTTTTTCTTGGATCAGCCATAACACTCATGGAAGCAACAGTCAAGAAATCAAATGACATATTGCATCAGGCAAATCTGCTGCACAGAACCTTTTTAAAGTGTTGAAGAGCAAAGATGTCAGTGTGAGGATTAAGGTAAACCTGACCCAAGCCATGGTATTTTCATGACCTCATATGCATGCGAAAGTTGGACAGTGAGTAAGGAAGACTAGAAGAATTGATGCTTTTGAGTTACAGTGTTAGAGGAAAATATTAAAAGTGCCACAGGCTGCAAAAGAACAAACTTATCTGTATTGGAAGAAGTGCAGCCAGAGTGCTCCTTGGAGGTTATGATGACAAGACTTCATCTCTCATACTTCAAACATATTGTCAGGAGGAACCATTCACTGGAGAGGGGTATCATGTTTGGTAAGGTGATAGGTCAGAGTAAAAGAGAAGACCCCCAGCAAGATGGACTGGCAAAGTGGCAGCATCAATGGGCTCAAGTGTGGCAACAATTGTGAGGTTAGCCCAGAACTGGGCAGTGTTTCATTCTGTTGTGCACAGGGTCACTATGAGTTGGTACTGACTTGACGGCACCTAACAAGAACAACAACAACTTTTCTTATGTATATCTGTAGGATAAATTCCTAGGAGAGGAGTTTCTGTGTCACAAGATTTAAAAGTAATTTTTATATATATTTCCAAATTGCCCATCAAAGTACCCTCTGAAAAGTCATCTAAAAACATTATAATGGCATAGAGAGATAGAGCAGCTGAGGAAATTACACTCTGGAAAGAAAAAAGCTGTGTGCTGGCAGGCAGGAGGCTGGCTTGCAAAAGTACCCTATGTTGGTTTAAATGATTATATATTCCTGTGTGTTTTTGTGTACATCAAAAACAAAAAAGGAATAGAATCAAATTATGTTAACTAATGGTGCATAAAGGGGATTGTAATCATTGCAATGAAACAAAATAAAACTGGTTGAGAGCAAAATCAATGTTCTGCCATGTAAACTATCACTCAATTCACAATAATAGCTTTAAAAAAATGATAACTTTATGTCATATGGTTGCAAATTTTTTATTTTTGTCAATCCTATAAATATTGATCTCAAGCTCCTTTGAATTTATTTCTGTTTTATTATGAATAAACTTGATAATTTGCCAAATGTTTAAGTCATTTGAATGTCCTGTTTTATAAGATGCCTATTTCTTTTTTTGATTTTCTATAGGTTTGCGGGTCAAGATATTATTGATTTATAGAAACTCTTCACATACTATATGAAATATTCCTTGTCTGAGATTTAATACCATAGAAATTACTGTTTTATGGAATTCTTCTGAGTAGTTGTGGCCTTTGGGGGACACCTAACAAAAACCAATAACCAGAGGCTGAAAGTGATCAAACATGCAATCAAGATACATGGATAGTTACTTGTGATTGGAATGTGAAAGTTTGTAATAAAGAGGAAGGAAAGTCTGGACTTCGTCATAGAAATGATCTGGCAATCTTGTGCTCTAATATTGCAAGACCAATGATTTACTCATTGAAAATACCTTTTTCGATTATACATCTGGTCCTCACCAGATGGAATACCCAGAAATGAAATGAACTATGCATGTGGCAGTAGTCGGTGGAAAAGCTCCATTGTTATTAGCCAATACAAGGCCAGAGGCTGACTGTGGAACAGACCATCAATTGTTCAAATGTGAGTTCAGGCTGAAT
>NW_006408788.1:1989534-1996339 GCF_000296735.1 Chrysochloris asiatica | reverse complement strand
TTAACGTAACATGTAAGTAAAATTTTGCTAAAGATAATTTTTAAATGATTACGGCAGTACATGGACAGGGAGCTTCTAGAAATTCAAGCTGGATTCAGACTAGGACATGGAACTAGAGATATGTCATTATTGGCATCAGATAAATATTGGCTGAATGCAGAGAATACCAGAAAGATGTTTACTTATGCTTTACTGACTGTGCATAAGCATTCGACTGTGTGGTTCGTGACAAGTTATACAAACAATGGCTATTCTTTGAACACTTAATTGTACTCATGAGACCAACAAGAGAACAAGGGAATAGTGAATGGTTTAAAACCAGAAACTGTGCACCAGGATTGTATTTTCTCATCATACTTATTCAATCTGTATGTTGATCAAATAATCTGAGAACCTGGATTATATGAAGAAGAATGTGGCATCAGGATTAGAGGAATAGTCATTAACAACCTACGATATACAGGTGACACAACCTTGCTAGTTGACTATAGCCTTCAGTGTGGATTTCATCTCAATGTAAAGAAAATGAAAATCCTCTCAACTGGACCAGTGAATAATATCATGATAAATGGAGAAAAGACTGAAGCTGTCAAAGAGTTCATTTTGCACAGAATCACAATTAAAACTCATGGAAGCAGCAGTCAAGAAATTTAATGACATATTGCATTAGGAAACTATGCTGCAAAAAGACCACTTTAAAGTGTTCAAACAACAAAGAGGTCAATTTGGGACTAAGGTGCGCATGATCCAAACCATGGTACTTTCTATTGCTTTATATGCATTTGAAAGTTAAACATGAGTAAGAGGACCACAGAAGAAATGATGCATTTGAATTATGGTCTTGGTGAAGAATACTGAAAGTATCATGGACTGCTAGAAGAACAAACACATCTCTTTTTTAAACAGTACAGTCAGAATGTTCCTTAGAAGCAAGATGGCAAGTTTATCTTTTGTACTTCGGAAATATTATCAAGAGGGACCAGTCCCTGGAGAAGGATACTATGCTTAGAAAATGGAGAGTCAGCCAAAAAAGAGGCAGTTCTCCAACGAGATGGAATGACACAGTCGTAACAACAATGGGCTCACCATAACAATTATGAGGATGGCACAGTGCCAGGCAGTGTTTCGTTCTGTTATGCACAGGGTCACTGTGAGTCAGTACCAACTCGATGCCACCTAACAGCAATTAAGCATGAGTACGTATGTCCACACTCTGATTTTCTTTGTTTCTCTTCCATTTATTATTATGAACATGGGTCGCTATCTTCTACGTTAGTTTCACTACCTGAAGTTCAAAATCTGAAGTTCAAAAGACTGATGTATCCTATGCTACATGATGGTTTTCTGTTCTCCTATTGTTGGCTATATAAATTAAAAATAAACATCTATTGTAAATGATGCTGTGGTGAGCATTTCTCTCTAACTGCTTTCCATCATTTTGACTAACTTTTTTAGGGTAAGAAGTGATACAACTGGGCACACTTAAATTTAGTACCAATAATGATTACAAAATATTGACAGGAGTACCAATCGTCTCGTAACCACTTTGCAGGTGGTATTTCATTTCATGCCGACACATCATTGTTGCTTTTGTTATGTGCTCATAGTGACTCTATATAGGGCTTCCAAGAAGTGATGGATGGGTCTGAACCAGCAACCTTGTGTTTAACAGTCTAGTGCTTATCCTACAGCACCACATGAGGCCACACACCATAAGCAGTAGATTCAGCTATCTGTAAATTATAAACAGGTTCTTTTAGAGTAAAGTAGATTTCTGTATCTGTTTCATAGCATCCCTGAAAGAGCAGGTATCTAGTTTTTTGTTTGAAGCCCTCCATTGATAGGGAGCTAACTGTAATAAGATGACCAGTGACATTATTAGTTAGATTTGTTTGAAACATCTCCAAAGCCTTAACTGCAATGGCTAGCTCTTATTCTGAGCATCTATTTGGTTCCAGGCACTGAATCAGGCCCTTTACTGACATCCTTACTTTACCAAACAGAAGATTGGTTTATTCTTCGACAAGGTTGAAGAGACAAAGATAAACACAGAGTGTCTTGTAGTGCCAGAAAATAAGGGAGTGCTCAGAGAAAGCCTAAATGATGAAGGTATAACAGAGAAACATACGAGCCAACTGAAAGAGCTCCCAACAGGCAAAACTGAAATAAACTATATAGTAGTATTGGATTATTAACCAAAATGTAGACCAAACAGCCACAAGTCCATACTGGTATAAGTAAATGATTGAATAAAATAATAATTGGAGTTGAAGCAAGAAATCTCTTGTGCAGAAGAGTCTCATAAATAATGGAGACACTCTTCACTCCAGGAACTAGGGCATAACCTCCCAGCTCCTTAATGTGGGCTGCATATGGTGATGTCCTCTCCTGTTAAATAACGTAGAGTGCATGCACAGCGTTTCCTTTGCAAGATCTGCAAGGCTCTAAGTGTATCTCAGCTACTTTTGAAGAGTTAAGTGCTGAGTTGCTAACCCAAAGCTTAGTGGTTCAAATCTACCAGCTATTCCACAGGAGAAAGGTAAACATCCTGCCTGTGTAAATATTACAGTTTCTGAAGGGCTATGGGGAGTTCTACATGGTCTGATCTGGTCACTCTGAGTTGGAATTGACTCAACGGCCAGTGGGTTAGCTCTGAAGATTCCAAATGAGACACTGTGGTCTTGTCTCACAAACAATACAGCCCAGTTACTAAAAGATGAATTCTGGGGGCAGTTTATCTGGGTTTGCATCCTGGCTGTGCTACTCACTAGCAGTGTAAACTTGGGCAGATTGCTTAAATTCCCTAGGACTTCCTTTCTCCCTATCCTTCTTTATTAAAAAGGGAATCATAATAGCACCTTTGAGTATTAAGATGCAAACAGTCAACACACTGCGTTGAAGGTTTTAGTCTACCCAGAGGTGCTTTGTAAGAAAGGTCTGATGATCTAGGTCTGAAACATCAGTCATTGAATCCTTATGGCACACAGTTCTCTAATACCATAGGGTCCTCATTTATTGAGACTGACTATGAATATTAAATGTTATCAAGTGCAATTTGCTAAGCACAATGCCTGACTCACAATGAGTGCAAAATAAATGTCTATGGTGTTGAAAACTATTTAATGTCTCTTCCAGCCATGGCCTGTAACTAAACAGTATCTCTGCTCTGCTGGGTCTGGGTAAGAGAAAGTTGGAGAGGATATGATTCAGCTGTGAATGTTAACAGAGCTCATTATAATGATAAAAAGCTTGAAACCATAGCCTGGGTATAAAATAGCCATCTCAGAAGCTGGAGTTCTCAATACCATCAAAGAAAATCTAGGAATGAAGCATGTCCTTTGGATCCTGAGATCCTGAACATTGAACTTCCTCAACTCAGGGGTAGAAAGTTGGAAGAATGAGAGAGAAGAAGCAACAGCAAAATCTAGAGCCATCATCACATGAGACAGAGTCATGGGCTTACCGGTACGTGGAGCAAGTAAAGCTGAGGGACTTGGGCAGGAAAGCTGCTTGCAGAGTGGAGTGCCTCCCAGGAGTGGGAAGGCAGATATGCAAACCCACAGAACTAGAGCTGAGTGCCTATATGGTAGAGGTATGTTCTGTGAAGATTTATCAGCAAACTTCAAAATTGCTTTGCAACATGGACCGGGAAGAGAGAGGCCTGCCTGTGGACATGGCTAAAGAGAGTCTGTCCTGACTGGAACAACTATGCCCTGAGCCTCTCTGACCCTGAATTGTAACCTGCTAACTTCCAGAAATAAACTCGTAACTGAGGATGGTGTCTGAGTTCTGTGTGGCCACTGCAATGAATAAGTGAACCCAATTGCATAGTAAGAGCCTGAGAGAGATGGCTTGGTGCCATCATTGTTTTGCAATTGTTATTCTTTGGAAGCTATTTGTATGGTGAACACAAAGTATTTAGTACAGTGACTGGCACCTAGCCTGTGCTTATTATAATTAGATGAAGAATTATCTTTCATAACATTCTCAATAGAGGAGTCATCTTTCCTTGAATACTTTCAATGATAGGGAGCTAACTCTGAAATGAAATGACCAGAGTCATTATTTGTTAGAAAAATCTTCCAAGTCATATCTGCAATGGAATGTTGTTGTTACATGCTATGGAGTCGGTTCCAACTCTTAGTGACACTGTACAGGGTTTCTGAGGCTGTAAATCATCATGGAAGCAGAAAGCCTCATCTTTCTTCCACAGAACAGCTGGTAGTTTTGAACTGCTGACCTTGCAGTTTGTAGCCCGATTCGTAACCACTACGCTAACAGAGCGCCTTTAACGTCTACTAATCACTGAGCATGGATTTGGGGCCAGTCACTGAAGCAAGCCCCTTACAAGTACTTTCAGTTCTTGATGTTTTACAAATCCAACCAACTGCCATCAGGTCAATTCAGACTCATAGCAACTTTGCTTTTGAGTCTGTAAATCTGTATGGGAGCAGATAGCCTCATCTTTCTCCCCTCTAGTAGCTGGTGGGTCTAAAGCATCAGCCTTGCTATTAATAGCCCAACACTTAACCTAAGCTAACACAGACAGCCTAAATGCCTTGCCCAGACTCTCATAGCTACTGGTGGCAGGGTGAGGATTAAACCCAATCATATCTGCATTCAGTGATGTTATCTGCATAATCCATTCTGAAAATTTAGTAGCAAACTTTCATTTCTCTTTATGGTAGAATTAGGATATACTACTGCATATGTAAGGAGCTCTGGTAGCGTAATGGTTACGAATCGGGCTGTGAACTGCAAGGTCAGCAGTTCGATACTACCAGCTGTTCTGTGGAAGAAAGATGAGGCTTTCTGCTCCCGTAAAGATTTATAGCCTCAGAAACCCTGTACAGGGTCACTGTGAGTTATAACCGACTCCACAGCACATAACCACCACCACCACCACTGCATTATGTATGCTATATTTGTATTCATATTTCTATGTTGTTGTTGTTAAGTGCTGTCGAGTTGGTTCCAATCCATGGCTACCCTGTATGGGGTTTCCAAGGAGCAGCTGTTGAGCTTGAACCATCGAACTTGCGGACCAAACTGACTTTGCAATGTTTTATATTTGTTTGTTGTTGTTAGATGCCATTGAGTCAGTGCTGACTCATGGTGACATTATTATGTACAGAAGAACAAAACACTGCCTGATCCTGGGCCAACCTCACTATTGTTGCCACGCTTGAGCCCATTGATGCTGTCACTTTGCCAATGCATCTCGCTGGGGGTCTTCCTCTTTTTCTCTGACCCTCCACCTTACCAAACATGAGATCCTTCTCCAGCATGACCATAATTGCTACTCAACATGTGTTCATTGAAAAATCACGTCTATTTTTAGACAATTTAGATAGTTAATCGATTCAGAGAAATATCTACAATAGCCAATTTAAAATTTTGATTTTGACTTAATATTTACAAATATAGCTGTTAGTTTGCCTTCAAAGGGAAAGACATTTTACCAGCATGCCTATTGCAACTAATTCCCCAAATGATAATCAACATCCATCACAATTAGTGGTATTTTACATAAATACTATATTAGCAATGTTAAACATGGTCCCCTATAATTAACACCACACTGAATGTAAATGTGAAACTGGATATAATGTGCTATAGGAAACTGATGGTAGAGTTGATGCTTAAGCAATTTCAAGTAATAAAATCACTAATCGATTTTGCATTGCTCATTCTCTGCAAACTAGCTGTAAAAGTTCCCATGAAATGATCTGGAACCTTTGGTTTCTGCATGATAGCTATTAATTAAGGCTGTGCTGGAATTACTCTTGATTAGTAAAGTGCAGCAAATGCGAATCTATTACAAGGAAGTGATCAGAACCTGCCATCAGAAAATGTACTGGTGACTGGGACCCATCACTCCACCCTCATTAACTGCTGCATCCCCACCCAGATAAACCCACGGACCCTTGCCTGGACCACTGCAGACTTCTCAATATGGACTCCCTTCTGAGTCACTACCAGCTTCCACTCTTGCAAGGGAGCTTTCTTGGTTAGGTTGTGAAAGCTAGCATTCTGACGCTGTTGGCCCACAATCTCCATGTGGCTGGCACTCTGTCTGCTCCTGGTCCCTCTGTCCCTGGGACCACTGAGGACCCCACATTCCAGACAGATGCCCTGTCTTTTTCAGCCTGACTCCCAAAGCTCTGTACTAAGAGCTGACACTGCTCAGATTCATCTTTCCTTTCCTTTTTGTTGAAATGTCATTGTGGCCATTCAAGTTTAATATCTTTTGTTTTTATCTCTGAAACCTTTACAGCAGGCTTTCCTTGGCTCCTCTCTGGATTCTTGGGCTAAACGACTCCTATTGCATATCTTTGGAATCCCTGGATGGTACAAATGGATAACAAGATTGACTGCTCACCCAAACCCTGGAAGTTTGACTTCACCTAGTAGCAGCTTGAAAGAATTACTTATGAAAAGATTGCCGTTGAAAACTCTGCAACATTTCTACTCAGACACATCGGGTCATTTGGAGTTGGAATGACTTGGGGCCAGCTTGGCTTCCAGGAAATGGATCTGAACCATAAAATTCCCTGCTTAAAGTGCTTCAAGGACTCAAGCTTAGCTACCTAAGTTGGTCATAACAGAAGTGGGTGGCTTTAATAAACAGAAATGTATTGCCTCACAATTCTGGAGACTAAAAGTCCAATTAAGGGTTTCAGAAAGCGCTACTTCCTCTGTGAGCCTCTCCTGGTTTCTGGTGACTACAAATCTGGAGTATCTTCCCCAGATAAAGCAACAGTGCTTTTAGAGCTAAGAAGTGATTAGGTTTAGGACCTCATTA
>NW_006408788.1:1984078-1989014 GCF_000296735.1 Chrysochloris asiatica | reverse complement strand
TAGAGTTAGATCTGTGTGCAATGCTAGGCAATATGTTTGCAGATCTGTCTACCTGCCAGCTTGCATCATATCTGTGTGTCTGTCTTTTTTGTATATATTTCGTCTCTCTTTCTCTATCCCTTTTGCCACCAGATCTCCCTTCTTCGTGACACCCACACTTCCTTGTCTAGGCTGGACCCCAATAGCATGACAACTGAAAAGTCCTATTAGCCAATAGGATCACATCCTTAAGTACAGGGGACAGGACTGCAATACAATTGGGGGTGGGGTGGGGGTGGGGAATTGCACAATTCAATGGCTAATAGGCTCCTTATCCTGTCTTCTGGAGTCCTGGAGTGGCGCTGCAGGATAAGCACTAGATCTCAAGGTCAGTTTAACAAAAAAAGTCAAGGGTTCAAACTTACTTCAGAAACCTGATAACAGGGTCGCTATGAACCGGAACAGACTCCGTGGAACTTAACAGCAACAACAAGAAGTCCTATCTTCTATGAGACAGTCCATTCTCCTAAGCATCCTCCATAAGACTTGTTGGGAGCTGACTTCTGCCTATTTGCCCAGACTTACATGTGGTGTCTTCCATTTGGTATTCTAGGTGAATGCAAACACTTCCTTCATTTCCAGGCCTGACACAGTCTGATCTGCCTCTGCCTTAGTCATCTCATCTTTGAACCCTTTTTCTCTTGACCACCTCTCCTTGCTTGTCCTTCAGACTTAGCTCATCAGTTCCATTGGGTAGGCTTCCCGGATTCAGCCTCATTGGTGACCTCATTCCATCATTTGCTTTCCTTTAGTATAGTGCTTCCTGACATTTCTGCTCATGTGGAAGATGTATCATCCTCAACTCCTACTAAAGTGTATTAACCCCTCACATGATCTTGCTTCTATTATAAATCTTAAAGAGAGAAACCAGAATTAGAAACTGAACTAAGGAATCAAGTTTTTCATCTGGATGTGGTCAAACCCAGCTATTCAGAATATAAGCATATAGATGAGTTATACACATACCCCAGTTTTACCAACAAAAATAAAAAGTGACAGTCTTCATAGCTCATGAGAGTATTTGTTTATTCTTCTAACATTTAGATTCAACTGTATTATTATCTCGGACCCACTTTGTAGTATATGAATCACTATATATTTTTTTAACTGTGTGAATATTCAGGGCATATCTCACCCTACAAGATCTGTATATACAGTTGTTGTTAAGTGCCACTGAGTCGATTCCAACCCATAGCGACCCTGTATAGGGTTTCCAAGGAGTGGCTGGTGAGCTTGAACCACTGACCTTGTGGTTCAAACCAACTCTGCAGTCTAGTGCATTAACCCACGGCGCCACACCAGGACTCCTGTATGTGAACAATCTATTATGTTTGCTGCTTAAAATTTTAATCAAAGAACTACTTAAAAATTTTAATCAAAGAACATTTCTTTGAAAATTATTGTTGTTATTGTTAAGTGCTGTATTGTTGGTTTTGACTCATAGTGACTTTACATAGGGTTTCCGAGGAACAGCTGGTGGGTTTGCACTGTTGACTTCATGGTTCCCAGTTCAGTCCTAACCCTACTGTGCCACACCAGGAGTGGTGAATATAATATTAGTCTATATTTAATGTCGTCTCTCTCTCTTCCCCATTGCTGGGCCCCTCAAGGGCAGGGTCTTCAACTTTATTCATTGTTGTAATTTCCAAAGTCTACACAGTGACTGGCATATAGTAGATGTCAGCTGTTGTTTTTAAGTGCTGTCAAGTCCATTCTAACTCATAGAGACTCTGGATAGGATTTCCTAAGATCAGCTGGTGGATTCGAACCTTCAACCTTGTGATTCAAATGACCTTGCAGTCCAGTGCATTATCCTGCAGTACCACACCAGCACTCTAGATGTCAGCTAGTGTTGGTTAAAGAGTTTGCCTTCCAGGATTGCTGGCTATATGAGGTTCTCTAATACCAGTAGAAACCGAGTTTGAGAAAGCAAACAAAAGGTGGTTGTAATTTGTACTTCTTTTGAATCATTAATGCAGCTCCTTGATGCTTCAGCAAGAGAAAGAAAGTATATTGGTTTTTTTTTTTTTTTTCTTTCCCTTTTGCTTAAAAATTATCCATCCCTATATTTTTCCTTCAAAAAGACTACATAATTTCAAACTGTCTAAATAAAGTAGTATATAAGTCTTACCTCAAAACTCACAGCTCCATTGTGGTCCGTATCAAAGGCATTGAACAGAAAATGTGCGTATGTTGTAGAGTCTGAAACAGTATAAAGGGAAGATCATTAAGGTGTTGTTGTTGTTGGGTGCCATCCAGTCAGTCCAGGCTCATAGCGACCCTGTATAGGGTTTCTGAGGAGCAGCTGGAGAGCTTGAACTGCCAACCTTGCGATTCAAACCCACCTTGCAGTCCAGCGTATTAACCCTCTCAGGAGAACACACAGAGGCCATTTTTGATTCATTTATATGACAACAATCAGGTAGAATATGTGTTTGTTATCATATAAATGAGCCAAAAAGGCCTCTGTGTTTTGGTCTCAGGTTATTTCTTCATAACAGTCTGCAGCCTCTAAGCCCCAAAGCTCTCCAGTGCCAAACTCAAATTTTTATATATACATTTACTTTAAAAATAGCTCAAAGAAGGCGATGTCTAGCCATTTAGAGTTTGCTTGCATTTTATTCCCTGTGAAACTGCACCCAATATCTGTGAGCCTCAGAGAAGATAAGCCTTCCAGTTATAAAGACCTTGAGCTACTGCTGACCCAGAGTCTCTCCACCTTGCTGCTAAGGACAGTTGCTAGGCATGTCAGTAAGCTCTCCACACATCTTCTCTCTCTCTCTTTTTTTTGGATTTTTAAATGTTTTATTGTGGATTATGTGATAGTTTACATGGGAGAACATTAATTAGCTTTACATTCATGCTATCATATATCGATTCATTGCCATGGTTACAATCCCCTTCATGCATCATCAACCAACCAACCAACCCTGCAAGCCTGCCCCCCAGTCGTCAGCACACAGCTCCTCTCCCTTTCTGGGTTTAAGTCCCCAGCCACTCCATCTCTCCACGTCATCCTCTCTGGCCTCAGTGCTTCTCTGGGTAGGGTCCTGCTCTCTGCTTTTCTCCATTGCTGGTCCCAGGGACCTCCAGTCCTAGACTGCAAAGTCAATTACTCCCCTCCTTTTGCTACAAAACCTTTATATTTCCAACACTTTTTATTTCCAACCCTCACAAGCAGTCCTGATAACAATGATTCACTATCGTATCACCAGAGACATATCCACATCTCCTTTCATCAGCCCTGCCTAGACAGATTGGATACTACTTACTCAGTGGAGATTCTACCTTCCTCCGTGCCCTCTGGATCTAGGCTCCCTCTTGAAAACTTGTAAGCCAGTCACTTCTTGCCTTTGTAGCCCCCCCACATTTTGGGTAGCCAATGTCCAAGTTGCCCATCCCTGTCTACTCTGTGTATTAAGAGGATGGGAATGATCCTCGCTGTAAAGATTTCTTCCCCCTTTTGAGCTACTGCATCCATAGGCATAGGTCAAGTTCATCAGATTGTATCAGAATACTCTTTTTTTTCCCCCTCTTCTTTCTTCTTCTACTTGAGCTCTAATCATCTAGTCATTGAAGCCAGCTCAAGTGGGTATTATCTGCAATTGTGGGTGTTCTTGTACATATGCCCTCTCTTCTTATCAGCTGGATGCTTCACTCCTAGAAATCTCTTACCCTCTTCAGTGTAGTTTAATGCTTTGCTATTGTTAGTACTTTCGTTATGAATAGACTTTTATTGTTTTTACAACTCAGATGATGATGTTGGAATACAGAGATTGAGAAAGTTGGTTAATGTTACAAAATCAATAATGAGTAGAAATAGAACATGAACTCAAGACTTTCTAACTCTGAACACCCTTGTAGTTCACAGCCAGTAAACTTGCCTGGCAGAATGGGGATACTGATGACAGGAAAAGTTCCTGTGCCATTTAGTCAGCGGATTTGGTTGCAGTAAGAAACCACTGTCAGGTGGCATTTGAGGCTGTGAGTATTGGTATGAAGTTTGGATGGCTGTTTGTCCTGCCTAATGATACTTGGATCCACCGTCAACACTCATGGAAGCAGGAGTCAAGAAATCAAATAACGTATTGCATTAGGCAAATCGGCTGCACAAAACCTTTTTAAGGTGTTGAAGAGCTAAGAGGTCAGTTTGAGGACTAAAGTGCACCTGACCCAAATCTTAGTATTTTCAATAACCTCATATACTTGTGAAAGTTAGCCAATGAATAAGGAAGACTGTGGAAGATTGGTGCAGTTCAGGTATGGTGTTGGAGAAGAATACTAAAGGTACCATGGACTACCAGAAGAACAAGAAAATCTGTGTTGGAAGAGGTAAAACCAGAATGCTCCTTAGAAGCCAACATGGTCAGACTTCATCTCTCATACTTTGGACATATTATCAGGAGGGACCACTCCCTGGAGGAGGACATCATGCTTGCTAAAGTGAAGGGACAGCAAAATAGGGAGACCCCAATGAGATGGAATGGCACAGTGGCAAGAGCAATGGACTCAAGTGTAGCAACAATTGTGAGGATGGCACAGGACCCGGAAGTGACTGTTCTGTCGTGCATAGGACTGTTAGAGGTTGGAACTGACTTGATGGCACCTAACAACAACATGTGGTGCTGTGGGTTAATGTGCCAGACTGCAAAGCCATTTGAAATGCAAGGTTGGCAGTTCAAGCTTACTGGTTGCTCCTTAGAAACCCTGTACAGGGTCACTATGGGTCGGAATTGACTCGACGGCACTTGACAACAACACCAACAACAAATGACATCGAAGACCTCTGAAACCTTTTGCTTAGTTTCTAACAGGGTTTATCCTCTCATTTTTCCCTCCTTCCTATTCTGCTTTCTCTTCTTTGCTCTTTCAATCTGTGAACTTTCTTTTTATTTCA
>NW_006408788.1:1975937-1983978 GCF_000296735.1 Chrysochloris asiatica | reverse complement strand
TACTTAATGCACAGTGTTCTTTTTAAGTGATTCTGTCCTTAGATTTACAGGATGATTTAAAATGTTTTATCTCATGGGTTTTAGCCTTTTATTCTAACCTTTTTATCTTAAGAAAATATTGTAACCTTTCAGTTCATTGGCTGGAACCTATTACCTTCTGTCTAAAATCTCATCTCTTTCTGTTTTATAATATTTAACCTTTATTTTTATTGGAATTTAACAAAACTTCAATTCTCCTTTTATTTAATGAATTGCCTTAACAAAAGCAGTCAAGAAGCTAAGTCATAGCAGCAGGAGTAGAGAACTGCCCTCCCCAATTAAGAGGGGTTAGAGGTCCGCAGTCATCCAAATTTCCCTTCCAACCTATGTACCTACAGCCTTCTATGGACTGGTTTGCATGGATGCTTCACTTCATTGGTTAGTACCACTTAAGACCATATATTTCACGAGGTAGATTAGATACTTGGTTTATCAAAAGCATCGTGGTATTGTCTAAGAAGGAGTACAACCATAATGCTTCTTAGAAGCTAGGATGGCGAGACTTCATCTCCCATACTTAGAACAGTTATCAGAAGTCTCTGGAAGCGCCTGGAGAAGAACAGCATGCTTGTTAAAGTAGAAGGTCAGTCAGCATAAAAGAGGAAGACTCTCAATAAAATGTATCGACACAGGGCTGCTACAAGGTGTTCAAAAATAACGATTTGAGGATGATTCAGAACTGGACAGCGTTTTGTTCTATTGCACTGTGTTATTGTGAAGTGCCATTGAGTCAGTTGTGACCCATAGCGACCCCGTATAGGGTTCCGAGGCACAGCTGGTGAACTTCAACTGCCGACCTTGCAGTTCAAATGGCTTTGCAGTCTGGCGCATTAACCCACAGTGCCAAACCAGGACTCCAACTAGGGTCCCTATAAATTGAAACCAACTTGAGGGCACCTGACAACATTTTCTTTCAACCCTCACATCAGAATATAAGAATGCACTTATTTTAAGCATGAATTATTATAGCTTTTCAATAAACAAATCAGGTACCACAAATTCGGTCTAAATCATCAGTGAAACAGTTCTATCCATAATGGATGACCATCCAGTATTGATGGGGCAAGAGGAAGAAATCCTTCTGGATTTGAGCCAGAGACTTAACTATAGCCAACTCAGTATAATTTGAGGGAAAGTTCCAGAATGGTGTCATTAAGAATTGACAGCTTATTTTGTTTACAAACTTTTTTATACTCGATAGTACTTTTCACAGACTTCTTGAACTACTTAGTACCCTATGGAGCTATGAATTGGTAAGTGATATGCTAAACTTATTTTAGGGAGAGGAAAGGAAGAAAAGAGTTTGCATATTTTATAACGAGCTTCATTAAACAAGTCTCTTGTTACTGTTTATATAATCAGGTCAAATGCCTTTACCTTAGCAAGCAGTACTCACCATGAATAATGGCTCAGAACAAATGATGTTGGCAGTTTTATAAAATCTAAAAAACAAGATACCATGGGTATATGATAATGAGGCCTTCTCAAACAAGGTTGCTCTGGCTTTAAAGCTTGACACATGGGAAATTAGCTCTCAGGTTTGTACTAAAGTGATAGAGGACTTCCTGTTCTTCTGAATGTACCTTGGCAATTCTCCTGGATGTTCTAGCTAGGTTTCCAGAGTAGGTGCATCAGGCGGCTAGCTGCTGTTCCTAATGTTGGATCTGCAGTCTGTTGGCCGCAGTGCAGTCAATTGCTTTGTCATCACCTTTTCACCCATGGTGTTTGCAGCTCCCACCAAATAACTTTTTTTTTTTTTTTTTCCAACCAACAAGAATGATAGAAAAAAGGATGAAGTCCAAACCAAACTACCCTTACTCTTCTGATAAAAAAAAAAAAAAAAAAAAAAAAAAAAAAAAAGGCCTTGTTTTCAGATGGTTACATTGTTCCGTCCATAAGGGCGTTTACAATAATACCCTGTTGTTCTTTAGGGCCGGGACTGCCTTTGCTCTAGATACATTTGCTTGTCACATGACCAATTTGATGTCCTTAACTTCCACTCCTATTTCGTCAACCTCTTCCTCTTCACTCTCCTCTTGTACAGTTGGGGTTTGTGTGTTTTCCTGAATGTTAGAGACTGCTTCACCTTGAACTTTGATTTTTCCAGCAGCTGCTAAATGTTCTCGCTAAATCCTGTATTTTGGCTTCTCCAAAAAAATACATAGGTATCTGAATCTGGGCTCTTGAAGACAGCTGGCTTTGTGATGACAAAGAGGACATGCTTAGATTTCCGGATAGGGACGCTAGTAAACCCTGTGACTTCTGGACATAGCCTAGCGAGCTTTCTTTTCACTTAGACTCTGTTTTGCTGTACTGACCGGTTCTTCATCAAGTTCAGTTGCCGCCACCAGCTGGGCTTACCGTGTGGTTGCCTGTGTGGAATCCACTTCCTTGAGCTCTGGTACTGATTCATCACTGTCAGATTCTGTTCGAGGCCCTGTCTCAGCCTGGGACTGTGGCAACTCCTGCTATGTAGCAGAGACAGATTCGGTGGCTTGACCGGGCACTTTGTACAGTGAACGCGGGAACAAAGATGTCGGCAGAAAGAGAGCAAGCGAGCTTAAATTACATTTTTGCCCTGATAGGTCTGGGTAAGAGAAGGGAGGAGAAGATGTTGATAGGATAATATGATTCACTGGTAAGTGGTTGTTAACACTGTTAATTGTGAAAACTTGGAACACTAACGTGGGTGTAAATCAACCACTTCAGAAACAGGAGGGGGCGTACCATTAACCTTCAAAGAAGAGCTGGGAGTAGAATGCAACCTTTGGAGCCTGAGATTCCTGTGCATTAGACAGAAAGCCGTGACACCTGAGAAGTGGCAGAGGTGCCCTTCTCACAGCAGAACCAAGAACCAGAGCAGGAGATGGAGCAGTGGGCTTTCCAGCCCATAAAGCAATTAAAATGGAATCACTTTGGGCAGACAGTTTGCTTGCATACTGGAGTTTCTCTAGGCACCTTTTGGGGGAGTTAGAGCCAAGTGCCTTCAGGCTGAGGTTTCTGGTGTAGTGGTGGGCCTTGGGGGCATTTATCAGCAGTCCCCAAAGAGCTTTGTATCATTGCCTGAGCAGGGCAGGGGCCAGGCCACTGGCCAGAGAGAGAGACCTGCCTGTGGGCATTGTTGTTGTTGTTGTCAGGTGCCACTGAGTCGATAGCGACCCCATGCACAGCAGAACGAAACAATGTCCGATCCTGAGCCAACCTCACTACCGCCGCCACACTTGACTCCATCAATGATGCCACCTGGCTGATTCATCTCGTTGGGGGTCTTCCTCTTTTTCTCTGACCCTCCATCTTACCCAGCATGACATCCTTCTCTAGCGACTGTTCCCTCCTGACAATAGCAGAGAATAAACTGCTTAACAAACCGCTGGATCCTGAGCATTTGATCACTCTGATTGGTCACCTGTAAGCTTTCTAAATAAACCCATAATCTTGAGTATGACTTCTGTATTCCATGTGATCATTGAATTATGGAACCCAGTTGAGTGGAGAGTATTGTAGAAGGGATGGCTTGGTGCTCAGGTATTGCACTGGCTTAATTGCCAAAGTGAGGAGCTCTGGTAGCGTAGTGGTTACGAATCAGGCTGTGAACCTTAAGATCAGCGGTTTGAAACTACCAGCCGCTCTGCGGGAGAAAGATGAGGCTTTCTACTCCCGTAAAGATTTACACCCCTGGAAACCCTGTACAGGGTCGCTATGGGTCGGAACCGACTTGACGGCACTTAACAACAACAACAATTGCCAAAGTGAACCTGTTGCAACTCCACACACAATAAAGGCCAGTAGATTTTGTCATGGAAGGCACTAAGATTTGAGATGGGGTTTGTATTTCAATGGAGGCATTTAGAGACACAGAAAACCTTTAAAAGATGGAGAATGTTGCCACTAGCTTTGATGTGACAAGAGGTAGGAGTTACGACAGTGGAAACGTCCAACTTGGCCCACAGGTGGACATACTGAAGAAAACAAAAACTTTTACAAAGGCTGCTCTGTTTTGGTCTGCTTTCACCTGTTTGTCATCATCTTCTTAGGCAATCAGCAAATGATGTGTTGAAGGGATGAACAGCTGGTATCATGTATTCTTGATTTTAGTTTAGTTCATGTATCTCATGATAATAACAATGATCTCTCTTCCCCTTACATTACCTAATGGTCACATTTTTATAACAACAATAATAAACGATATCCAAACTAACTGCTGTTGAGTTGATTCCACCTCAGGGTGACCCCATGTGTTTCAGAGTTGGTCTGCATTCCTTAGAGTTTCCAATGGCTGTGATCTTTCAGAAGTATATCAACAGGCCTTTTCCAAGGTGTCTCTGGATGGATTGCAACCATCAGCCTTGTGTTTAGCAGTCAAGTGCTTTGCCCTTAGACACTCACATTTCACTACATAAAAATAAACATAAATGCTAGTTTTGATACACTGACATTGCTTCAGTTTATTTTAATTGTAAACTTGAGGTTAAAATTTGATATAAGGACAAAATTCATGGATACTTGCAATAGGATGAGATCTTGGACATCGCTTCACTGTTTATATTTTACAGAGCTGCAGACAATTTATGTGGTCCAGCTAAAGGAAACTAGTTAACAATATAGTTCTTATGAAATCCAGATATCCCAATGCCAACTGAATATTCATCTGACCTGACTCCCAAATATAGAGACAAACACAGAAGCGCAAAGAAACAAACATTACATTTCCTGCTTTAGTGATGCTGTTTAGGTTCCCTCAAGTCAGTTCTGCCTCTTAGCAACCCAGTGCACAACAGAGTGAAATACTGCCTGACCCTGTACCATCCCCACAAAGGTTATGCTTGAACCCCTTGCTGTTGCCACAGTGTCAAGCCGTCTCATTGGGGGTCTTCCTCTTCTTCATTGACCTTCCACTTTTACTAAACATGTCTTTCAGGGACTGGTCCCTCCTGGTAATATGTCTGAAATATGAGAGGCGAAGTCTCAACCATTCTTGCTTCTAAGCAGTATTCTGGCTGTACTTCTTCCAACATAGATTTGTTTGTTCTTTTGGTAGTCCATGGTACTTTCAATATTCTCCAACACACATGACTCTTGATTGAATCCAGTATTGTTAATCTACCTTTTTCCTTATGACAGCAATGAGACCAAATAGATCTTGATTGAAAAAGTCATTGGTACACTGTATTTCAGACTATTGAAACAAATAAACTGGGTTATCATATCTCAGAAGGAAATAACTCCATGTGGAGGATTCCTTCCTATTACCACCTGCAACCTGAAAATGTGCCCTGGTGGTGCAATGATTAAACACTTGGCTGCTAGTTGGCAGGTTCAATTCACCCAGTCACTGCTTGGGAGACAGACTTGGAAGTCGATCTGTTATGTGCCGTTGAGTCAGTTCCGACTCAATGTGACCCTGTAAATGGGTTTCCAAGGAGCAGCTGGTGAGTTTGAACCACTGACCTTGTGGTTCAAACCAACCTTGCGGTACAGTGCTTTATCCCACAGTGCAATTGTTGTTGTGGTTGCTACGTGCTGTATTGTCAGTTCAGACCCATAGCAACCCTGTGTAGGGTTCCTGAGGAGCGACTGGTGAATTTGAACCACCGACCATGTAGTTCAAACGGACCTTGTGGTTGAGTGTTTACTTATCTTACAGCACCACACCAGGACTCTACAGTGTGATTACAGCATAGAAAATTCTGTGGGGCAGTTCTATTGTGTCACATGAAGTCACTGTGAGTCAGAATCAACTTGACAGCACCTAACAATAACAACTTCTACTGGGATTCAAGCACAAAAAGCAGAAGCATGTTAATTCATAAGAAGGTTAATTAATAGCATTGTTACTATCATGAGGCAAATTTACACTCATAAATAGTAATTTCTATTCAATAAGTCCTCTCTACATCACTATGTAAATGAATTGTTAGAAAGGAGCTCTGGTAGTGTAGTGGTTATGATTCGGGCTGCGAACCTCAAGGTCAGCAGATCGAAATTACCAGCCACTCCGCGGGAGATAGATGAGGCTTTCTGTTCCCATAAAGATTTACAGCCTTGGAAACCCTGTACAGGGTCACTATGGGTTCGGAACCGACTCGATGGCACATAACAACAACAACAACAACAACAATTGGTTAGGGTATAAAGGATAACCAATGGCAGTTTCTTTTCCCTTTTTAATCTTTACATCTTCAGACCCCAATGAAGTGCCTCAAACACAGTGGCTGCTCAGTAAATGTTTTTTACTTCAATTCTCGTAAGTTGAGCTCATTTATTCCTACAACATCTGTTTAATAAATTACTAGTTAAGAAACTACTCAGTAGCCACCTTCTTTTAGTGTATTCAAAGTTCAAAAGTCCTACCACGTGAGCAGGAGTAGGCCAGGAAGTTTCCATCTGATGGGCTTTTAAAATGCTTAGTAAGCTGAGAGCTTACACATTAATGCTTGGACTGTATGAGGAGTTGCAAAGTAATACTGTGAATACACCGATGTCAGCACCAGCAAGCCATTTCCTCTGTGCTTGATGGAGTCATCTCCTATAAGCAAAAGTCTGTTCTGTTCAGTCCAGATGTGCTGACGATTCAGAACACCAAACAGTGCTTGGGAAACTGTCTTGCTAAGCATGAAAGGAGCCTCAGAGCCTGGCAGCATAAATTGTAGGGCATTTTGTAGAAGAAAGGCAGCGTTTTCCTGGGGGAAATGGTGAGGCATTATGATTTAGGGACTCAGGAGCTCTGGTAGTGTAGTAGTTATGGATTGGGCTGCGAACCACAATGTCAGCAGTTTGAAACTACCAGCTGCTCCATGGGAGAAGATGAGGCTTTCTGCTCCTGTAAAGATTTATAGCCTTGGAAACCCTGTACAGGGTCGCTTTGGGTCAGAACCGATTCCACGGCACATAACAATAACAACAACATTATTATTGCTCATTATGAATGAAACTTGTTGCCTTCAGTCCATCAGCCTAAGTCAGTAATGACTCTGTGGAAGATTGAAGATGGACTTAATATGAATTTGTCTGCTATCAGAGAAGACAATATTTTGCAGGATATTTTTATTGTTTACTTTTCTATTATCACTACTGTTGTCGGTTCAGTATAGGGTTTCTGAGGAGAGGTTGGTGGGTTTGAACTTCTGACCTTGCAGTTAGCAGTCCAGTGCTTATTTTACAGCATCTCACCACGACTCCTCTACCTTTAACCACCTTATCTCTGCATTGTTGAAAACTCATGGAATTATGGGAGAAAGATTATGTTTATTATCTACCAATATAGACGTATTAATTTCAAAGGTTCTAGCACAGATGGAAATCTTTAAGTTTTAGAATATTTGTCCTAAATAGAAGTTATTGCATGCTACAAATCCACATGAAAATGTGTTTATATTTGAATATTCACATTGCTGCTTTAGAGAACATCTGCTTAAGCACATTCCTTTGCAAATAATTCTTGTCACATAATTCAGAGGGATTTAAGGAAAAAATCACCTTTGCACTCTTAAAACTCTTTGATTATTTATGTTAATTGAATGCATGAATTTAAAAGTACCAGACATTAGTAAGGAAGTAAAATATTATAAAACATCATGACTTGCAATTTAAAAAATTCATACATGCAAATTAAATCTTGTTAAGCAGATGTTCTGTAATGCAGAAATGTTCATTTTCAAAAAAAGATAAACTTTTCATGTGGATGTGTAGCATGTAATAACTTTTATTTGAGATAAGTATTCTAAAAATTACCTAAAGATTTCCATCTGTACCAAATACTTTGAAACTAAGACATCTAAATAGATAGACGGAGTCCTGGTGTGGTGCTGTGGGTTAATGCACTAGACTGCAATGTCAGTTTCAACTGCAAGGTTGGTGG
The DNA here is from genome assembly GCF_000296735.1 of Chrysochloris asiatica. Taxonomy (NCBI): domain Eukaryota; kingdom Metazoa; phylum Chordata; class Mammalia; order Afrosoricida; family Chrysochloridae; genus Chrysochloris; species Chrysochloris asiatica. Next base: position 1,976,081 of record NW_006408788.1, on the reverse strand, counting down.
TTCAAGATCACCATACACACTTTGGAAACCCGACACAGGGTCGCTATGACTTGGAACTGAGTCAACAACAACAACAACAACATATAGACAGATAATAAACATGATCTTTCTGCCATAATCCCATGAGTGTTAAACAATTTAGAA
>NW_006408788.1:1974531-1975407 GCF_000296735.1 Chrysochloris asiatica | reverse complement strand
CATCCATATGAGGTTATTGAAAATACCATGGCTTGGGTCAGGCGCACCTTAGTCCTCAAGCTGACATCTCTGCTCTTCAATACTTCAAAAAGTTCTTGTGCAGCATATATATAAGGTAGTGAAAGGCTATTCCAAATTGGTACTTCCCTAATGCAGACAATGAACACATCTTTACAGTTCCACGGGGTATGAAAGCAGCCTTCCTCCTACCCTGTGCACTATTGTAATGAGACTGCTAGAAGGCGGTTGTTAACCAGGCGGTTGTTGTGTGCAATTGAGTTGATTCCAATTTATAGTGATGCTGTAGGGCAGGATAGAACTGCCACATATGGTTTCCTAGACGAAAGTCTTTATGGGTGCACATTGCTGCAGCTTTTCCTGCAGAGTGGCTGGTGGATTCAAACCATTGGCTTTTTGGTTATCAGTCTGTCAGTCTATTATACTGGCTTGTGTGTCGCTGTGATGCTGGACGCTATGACACCCATAGTTTAAATACCAGTAGGGTCAACCTGATTGACAGGTTGCAGCAGATCTTCCAGACTAAGACCAGCTAGGAAGGAGATGAGGTGGACAACTTTTGAATGGTTAGCTACTGTAAATCTCAGAAGAGCAGCAGACTGTCATCAGATAGATGAGAAATTATGAAGAACCCCAGAATACTGTCAGATACAGTGCCAGAAGATGATCTCCGCAGGTTGGAAGGCACTCAAAATAAGACGGAGGAAGACCTGACTTCTCAAAGTAGTTTTGGTCGTGATAGTGCAAATGGAGTAAAGTTTTGGGGACCCTCATTTACTGATGGAGCACAATTCAATATGAGTACAAATAGCTGCGAACATCTATTAGTAATCCGAATATGGAATGTACGAAGTATGA
>NW_006408788.1:1970978-1973438 GCF_000296735.1 Chrysochloris asiatica | reverse complement strand
TATCATCAGCTAAATCAAGACCAGAAGCTGACTGTGGAACAGAACATAAATCGCTCATATGCAATTTCAGACTAAAGCTGAAGAAAATGAACAAAACCACCCCTAAGACTGAAACTCAAAGGGAAAACATAAGCAGGCAGGTAAGCTTGCTGATAACCACACTGGTCTACTCTGAGTAGAAAAGGGGGAAAGGCAGCAATGAAGAAATGGGCTGAGTTCAATCACATTCCATAGACTCCTGTTAACCTGGAGATGTGAGAGAAGAGGAAGGGCTGGAGCTAGAGAGAAGCATCCACCGATGTGAAGTGAGGGGAGATGCACAAGAACACCCAAACTTTCAGATAGTACCCATTTGACCTAGCCTCGATGGCTAGATGATCAGAATTTGACTGCTGTTGTTGTTAAGTGCAGTCAGGTTGATTCTGACCCATAGCGACCCTGTATAGGATTTCCAAGGAACATCTGGTGAGTTTGAACCGCCAACCTTGCAGTTCAAACAGCTTTGCAGAACTTTACTAGAGGAAGATAAAAACAACAACAACAATTTTTGATAGAGGAGGGTAAATTGCTACAATTTGAAGAACCTGACCTATACTCATGGAGGTCGTAATTCTGAATACCAACAGAGAGGGAAGAAGTCTTCACATCAACTATCAATGCTATCCCCTCTGTACACAGGGTAGATAGGGACGGGCAACTTAGACATTGGCTACCTAAAATGAGGGGGCAATAAAGGCACGAAGTGACTGGCTTACAAGGTTTTAAGAGGGAGTTTATTTAAAAGTGTGCAGGGGAAGAGAGAGTCCCCAATGAATAGTTTTCATCTTGTCTAGATGGGTCTGAAGAGATGGGGATAAGATTCGTATCATTCAATAGTGATTAATTGTTATCATGACTAATTGTGACTGTCACAATTGTAAAGGTAGAAGTTTTGTAACAAAAATGGGGAAGTAGTTAATCTTACAGTCCAGAAACAGAGGACCTGTGGACCATTAAGAGAGAAGAGCACAAGCAGAATGTGAGACCTTATCTAGAGAAACAGCAATACCAGAGATGGAGGCAGAGATGGGGACATGGAGAGAGGGGAGCAGCTGAGGACTGTAGATTCATGGAAAGAGACAGACTGAGAGCTAGAGGCCAGGAGGCAGACTTGCAGAATGTGTTCTTTGGTGGTGTAAACTATTATATATGCCTGAGTGTTTAAAAGAAAAAAAGGAGGGAGGAGGCTGGGCTTGATGGCAGATAGGTTAGAGGAGCAGTGGGGTTCACCGTCAGCAATATCACAGAATACCAGGTGAAGCAGATTCAGAGCAGAGCTCCAAAGCTCTGAATCACATAAGTAGGAATATTAAATAAGTTTGAAGGCTTATAGCTAGTAGAACTTGTAGCAGAAGTAAGAGATCACATACTTTTGAATCTGCTGGTCTTGGTGGCCTGGAGCCGACAACTTGGGGGAGACCAAATGGCAAAATCAAGCAGGGTAGCAGACCCACCACGGAATAAAGCTGCAGGAACCCAGAACAAAAGTGGACAATACACCTTGTTGGTTTTGCTTAGTTCTGATTTTCTTTCTTTCTTTTCTTTTCTGGTATCTGTTCATTGGCCTCCCACTGTTTGCCCACTCCATTCTGGTGACTAGAGGGGGTGCCTGAGCGAGTGGACACCCACCACCCCACCACTGTTGGGTACTTCTTCCACACATGTGCACAGATAATCCCAGTCCAAGAGCCAGCCCTGAACTGTTTTTTAATAGGGAAAAGGCCAGAACAAGGGGTATGGAGAGGGAAAGAGAGTTTAAAAACAAAAAAGCCTGAACATTAAATTAAATCCTGAGGTACAGTATAACAACTAATAGTGGCATCTTGAAATCTCTCAGGCAGTTTTGAAGGCAAGAACCTGAAAGAGGACCTTAAAGTCATACACATATTAGGCTATAGATTTTTTTATTTTCTTCTCCCCCTCCTCTTCCTTTTCTGTGATTATAGTCTATAGTATCCAATCTAGTTTTGTTGTTATTTTGGTGTTTTTTGGTTTTTCTTGTTTTTTTTTTTTTTTTTTTTTTGCTGTTGCTGTTTTATGCTCCCCCTTTTACCTTTGGGGGAATCTTTCTCTCCCTATATTACCCAAGAAGAGACAGCAACTGCTGCTGTATAGCCAAGCTACAATCACACTCTATAAAACACCAAAATCCAGGCAAAAACCAATATCAGCTGCCATACACCAGGGAGGTAGACAACACCTGTGAAAGTTACTCTGAGTTAAGCAATGATAAGAGTGAAAAGGGAAGCCCACATCTTGATCACATCCCCTGGAAGCAATCAGAAAGCATAAAAAATACCAAAACACACACTTAATTAAGTATTAAGGCCACAGATAAACACTAAACATGTCCAAGAAACAAAAGCAGAGGACCATATCAGCACATGTCCAAAACAAGATAAAATGTATGAGACAAATGAC
>NW_006408788.1:1950275-1957738 GCF_000296735.1 Chrysochloris asiatica | reverse complement strand
GAATTGCTGACCTTGAGGTTAGCAGCTTGATTCGTAACCACTACACTACCAGACTGGAGACAAGATTGAAGTTGTCAAATACTTCATTTTGTTTGGAAGCATAATCAACACTTATGGAAGCAGCAGTCAAGAAATCAAACACTAGGCAAATGTGTTGCACAAGACCTCGTTCAAGTGTTCAAGAGCAAACATAATCAGTTGGAGGATCCAAGCCATGGAATTTCCAATCGCCTCATATACATGTGAAAGTTAGACACTAACTTAAGGAAAACTGTAGAAGAATTGATGAATTTGAGTTATGTTGTTGGAGAAAAATATTGAAAGTACCATGGACTGACAAAAGAACTGGATTGGAAGAAGTACAGCCAGAATATTCCTTAGAAGAAGTCAGTATGGTAAGACTTCATCTCTCATACTTTGAGCATATTATCAGGATTGACCAAACCCTGGAGAAAGACAATATGCTTGGTCAAGTGGAGGGTTAAACAGGAAATTTGTAACAAGATGGGTTGGCACAGTAGTAGCAGCAATGGGCTCAAGAATAACCATTGTGAGGCTGGCAAAGGACTGGGTAGTGCTTCATTTTGTTAAGTATAGAATTACTGTGATTCTATGCTTAAATGACTCGATGGCATCTAATACCAACAGCCAAGCAAATAACCACTGGGCCCTGAGGATTCCATATTGTCAACCATGTTCCATCCAAATCGATGGAAAAATTGGTCACCTGGTATCCACAACAGAATCCTCAAAGTTAGCACACCCTTCTCTTTCCATCTCACTCCTCTACAAATAAAGTCAGTCTGTTACTCAATTCTGCCATTTTTACCATCAAAATAGGTTTGCTACTTTTTCTCATTTGCATTATGAGTGCTCTTGTTAAAGACATCGTTATTTTGACTTCTGCATCCAGTTTAGCCATGGAAGTGCCACTTAAACTCATCTGTGACATTGCATCATCTCAAGAATAAAGTCTATGTTCTTCAACATGCCATACGTGACTCCCTAGGACTGTTCGCTTTTTATCTTAAATGTCCTGCCCCAGACACACGAGCAGTTTTCTGCACATGCTTACCTCACGTCTTACACTCTGAGGCTTTGCTTACATCCCCTTCGATAGAAAGTTACTCTTTTCATTTAAAGCTAGAAGACATCATGCTAATCAGTGACAACTCTGGTAATAAGGCAGTGGAGAGAGTACAGGTCCTGGAAATGGATAAATATCTCTGTGCTTTAGCTATCACATTTATTTTAAAAGTGGAGGGGGAAGGTCTTAGCTACGGTTGTTGTATGGTAACAGCTAATGCATGCCACAGTAAGACCCATATTAGACACCTCATAAATAGGGGCTACTTAAAACACAGGCTCCTGGTGTAGCCCTGTAGGATAAGCACTGGACTGCTAACCACAAGGTTGGTAGCTCAAAGCCATCAGCTGCTCCTTGGAAACCCTATACAGGGTCATGATGATTTGGAACCAACTCAACAGCACTAAACAACTACAAAAACAAACACTGTCATTATGATATCTTATGGTTTTCTTCCAATCAAGATAATCTCTAGAGTGACACCCCTTTTTTTTCAGATTTTTGTTGTTGTTGTTAAGTGCCATTGAGCCGATTACGACCCATAGCGACCCTGTGTAGGGTTTCCGAGGAGCAGCTGGTGAGCTTGAACGGCTAACCTTGCAGTTCAAATGGCTTTGCAGTCTGGCGCGTTAACCCACAGACTCCTTTTTCAGATTGTTGTTGTTGTTAAGTGCCGTCGAGTCGGTTCCGACCCATAGCGACCCTGTACAGGGTTTCCGAGGGTGTAAATCCTTACGGGAGTAGAAAGCCTCATCTTTCTCCCGCGGAGCGGCTAGTAGTTTCGAACCGCTGACCTTAAGGTTCGCAGCCCGATTCGTAACCACTACGCTACCATAGCTCCATTTTTTTCAGATTAGGGGCACATAATAAAGTTGTTGTTGTTATTTTTTTTTAAATACACTTGAGTCGATTCTGACACATAGCGACCCTGTTTAGGGTTTCAGAGGAGCAGCCAGTGAAATTGAACAACTGACTTTGCAATTCAAATGACTTTGAGGGCCACAGTGCTTATGCTACAAAACCATACCAAGTAACAAAAGGGCAAAGACCAGCAGAAAATATGCATTGGGTGAAGCTATAAAAAAATCTGGGTTCTAGCCTAGATCTACTACTCAGTAGATGTGGAGCCCTGGGCAAGCCATGTAACTTCCCTAAGCCCCAGATTTCACATCTGTTCAAGGAGGATAATTATATTTGCCCTACTTGAGCTAATCAAATGAGGCCTACAATGCTTGTGAAAGAACTTTTTAGCTTATCAAGCACCAATCCATCCAATTCAGCCAGTGTTCAGGGTTTAACAGCCAAAGTAGCAGGCACACGTTAAATACTGCTGGCTATATTAAACTGAAGAGTGAACTCTCCGGGTATGTGATAATTTGTATAAGGAACTCACTTTTATGATACAGTGAAAAATCATATGCACTTGTATGCTATGCATTAATTCTTTTACATAAAGCTGAAAAATATTGAGTCATGCTATGAGAGATGAAACCGACCTCAGGATCACGAGTACAATTCTGACTCAGAGACCATGTTAACAAGTCTATGTCTGTACTTACCTCCCTGTGGGAAGAACTGAGAATAAATCTCTTTGAAGGTTTCTTCATTAACGACACCACTGGGACATTCCTAGAGAAAGTGGCAGAGAAGCAAAATGAGCAAAGTGTTCATAAAACTGGGCTTTTTTTGCACATTTTGAAGCAGAACTGTCTACTGGCTAAAGTTGCTCCAAGAAAGTTAACCATTCCTCCATTATTCAAAAGGCAAGCAAGCATGCTGTGCACTTCTCTGAATTCCTGCTCACACTGACTAAAAACAAATGCAGATGTAGAAACGCTTACATATGATGAGGGTCAAGCTTTTCTGAAACTTTCAAGAATACCTTTCTGATTTTAAGAAATCAGAGGTTTATTGTCACTGAGATAAGGAAAGAGTATACTGTTATTCATGCAGCAAGGTAACACAAGATGCTTCTAATATGGACTCCACTCAAACTGTGTCTTCCGGACATCTGCATTCACACAGTCTTAAGGCCAATGAGAAAATGATGTGCCCTATTAGTTTGTAACGTTGCTTGAGAAGCTATAAACAGGAATAGTTACCAATTTCCATGATCAGAAATACTTATTAAATCCCATTCCATGTTCACGAGAAGACAACGGTATTGCATAGTGACAAGTGACCTTGAGTGAGAGAAGACCCTGGAATTTTATTTGAACTTCTAGAGAGGGTCTGGAAAGAAGGAGACCTGAGCTTAATTCATCCTACTTCACTTATTTAGTTCAGTTACTGATGCTGACCATGGAAACTGCATTCCTAATGGGCTATTTATCTGGTGGGGCCAAAAGGCAAAGCCACCCTTGTCAGAGGAGAATTGGCATTACTCTAAAAGGAACTGAAATTCGAAATGTCAGAAGAGATCTGCCTTGGTGCAGAAAATGACTAAGCACATGGATTTAGACTGAGGTGAGGAATCACCTTCTATTCTCTGGAAAGATTAGCATAGTCTGGTTAGGAATCTGAGTGGTGGAGAGGAAGGAGCAATGTAAACTGAAAATCACACAACAGTCTAAGTCAAGGTACATGTGGCACTAATTGTCCATTTGTAGTGAAGGGACAAGTGATTAGCTCTGTACAGTCCCTTTAAGCAACTTATGAATGTGATTGTTGTTATGTGCCACCATGTTGATTCTGACCCATAGTGACCTTGTGTAGGGTTTCCAAGGAGCAGCTGGTGGGTTGGAACTGCTGATCTTGTGCTTCACAGTCCAGAGCTGATTCTACAATGCCACACCATGAACAATCTTTTCTAACTTGAACCTCCCATGCTTCAATTGCTACAGCAGACCTGTGACACTATGAAATTCTCCACAAATCCACTGGGGAGTTGTTGTTGTTAAGTGCCATCAAGTCGATTCAGACCCATAACTACCCTATATAGGCTTTCCAAGGAGTAGCTGGTGAGCTTGAACCACAAACCTTGCCGTTCAAATGACTTTGCAGTCTGACACATTAGCCCATAGCACCACATCAGGACTCCAAAGTGCAAGTGAGCTTTCATTGATAGCCCCTCTGGTGGATTTGAACTGCTGACCTTCAGAATCTTAGCCCAACTCACAACCAGTATGCTGCCAGAGCTTCTTAGGAGTGTGCAATTTCCCAAGAGGCTGGAGTTTAACACATGACTACTCTGTTCACTTTAAATTTGACAATATCCTTAGAATCTTTACCAATCATTTGTTCTGGCTGGAAAAGCTTCTTTTAACCATTAAAATGAAGGACCTATCACTAATAACATTGATATAAAAACTTGATCTTTATTTATAATAAATGAGTCAGTTACTCAACTATATTGTGTTTCATGTGAGGAATTTCCTATTTTCTCATTTGTTAGATTGAAAGCTAGGACCTCTCAGATCGGTGTACAAACACACTTCTGAATTATAGCCTCAATGTGAGTTTGCATTTACAGAGCTTGCTAATAATTTTGATTCTCTTATTTGCTTATTAAAACAAGTCTGTGACTTAGTTAGCCAATGTATCTCCCATCGCAACAGCAGAATTGGAGATACCTGGTTACTTACTTAGCCGATGGAAGAGCTATGATGTGGATTTGAGTATTTGCAAGACACCACAAAGTTTCAAATTAGATGAGCCCTTTAGATATTATGATGACCCAAAAGGAGATGAGTAAACAAAAACAATAAAAAAGGCAAGCAAATGATAAACAATCAATAGCTAGAATCCCATAGAAGATAGTCTATATACGGCTGATCATTCCCAAAGTTTTGGCCAAATGACTGTTTAGACTAGTTGGCAGCAATAGAAGCTATTATAAGAACAAGTAAGCAATTTGTAGTTGGATTCTCTCTCATAAGGGAATTGTAATTTATTGGCTATTTAACTGAACCATCTGCTTGAGGTAGTAAGAAGAGAGTGAGCCAATAGCTCTCTGCCATCAGGTAGTGAGCTTATGCAATATCAGAGATGGAAGGATGGCTTGGAGTCAAAGTGATGCTGGCCAGTGAAGAAGATTGGAAGAGGAACAACAGCTGCATTCAGCATACGCATCTGCTGCATTTAGGGTCTAGGTGTGTTTGATAAATATCTTAATGTGCTATGATATTTAGAAGCTGAAATGCCTCATATATGTTCATTTTATCTGCAATCACATATCTTTGTGAAGGACAGTTCATTATCAGCCAATTAAAAGCTCCTGACCAAGTTCCAGAGTGGTAAGTCTCATCAGGTGAATCTGTCCTTATCCATCTCTTTCTCCATCACTTTTGTGTCTGTATGTTTCTATGTTTCTTCTCTTTTATAATGTACAAATCTGTCTTGGAAGAAGTTTAGCCATAATGCTCCTTGAAATCAAGTATGGAAGAACTTCTTTTTATATATTTTGGACACACTATCAAGAGGCACCAGGCCCTGGACAAGGGCATCATGCTTGGTAGAGGGTCAGCAAAAAAAGAGGACGCTTCTCAACTAGATGGATTGATATAGTGACTGCAACAATGGGTTCAAACATGGCAACGATTGTGAGACTGGTACAAGTTTGGGGAGTGTTTCATTCTGTTGTATATAAGGTCGTTATGAGTTGGAAATGCCACCTAACAACCACAGTGATCACCAATAACATACGAATAACAATCCTTTATATTTGAATAGGTGGGTGGCATAAATGGTTTGTGCCCAAATCATGGTATGGCGCTGTGGGTTATGCACTGAACTGCAAGGTCAGTTTGAACTGCAAGGTCAGTAGTTCAAATTCACCAGCTGCTCCTCGGAAACCAGGATTGCTGTGAATCAGAACCCCGACTTGACAGCACTTAACAACAACAACAATGAAAGGACATAAAGAGTTGCACTTTAAGCCCCCTATGAAGGAAACGCCTGGCAATCTCCTTCTGTAAAGATTACACCCCAGAAAACCCAATGAAGCAGTTCTACTCTATAACATATGGGGTGGCCATGTGTCGGAATCTACTGGACAGCATTGGGTTAACACTTTATACAAACCCCCTACTGTCTCAATTCATTCTTAGAGCACCCTGGAGATAGGAATGTTGTTGCTAAGGGCCCTTGTGTCAGTTCTGACTCAGAGCAACCCTGTATAGGGTTTCCAAGGAGCAGCTGGCAAGTTTGAACCGCCGACCTTGGAGTACAAACAAACCTTGCAGTCCTGTGCTTATCCTACAGTGCCACACCAGGACTTCAAGTAACCTCATTTACGAGGCTGAGATGGACCTGCACTACGTAGCCTTTGAATCACAGAATCAGGAAACTTGAATGCTTACAGTCCTCTTAGAGAGATAGTCCAGTTCAACGGCCTTACTTTAATGGTGACAAGGTTGAGGCTGATGAGGTCCAGATATGCTTCTGTCACACAGTGTCTGTTGAGTCTTCTCTCCTATCGGAATTTTCTGGCACACAGGCTAATGCTTTGACACTACTCCTTGTTACTTTCTGCCAGGGAACATTTAGATTAGAGTAGTTCACTGAATATGCTTTCAGGTTCCTGAGTTAAGTTGAATTATGGCTATGTCACTGAGTGCAGTATGTTGTTGTTGTTAGGTACCATTGAATTGGTACTGACTCATAGCAACCCTATGCACCACAGACCGAACCACTGCCCAGTCCTGGGCCAACCTCATAATTGTTGTCACACTTGAGCCCACTGATGCTGCCACTTTGCCAATCCATCTCACTGGGGGTTTTCCTCCTTTTCTCTGACCCTCCACCTTATGAAATATGATATCCTTCTCCAGTTACTGGTCCTTCCTGACAATATATCCGAAGTATGAGAGATGAAGTTTGGCCATCCTGGCCTCCAAGGAGCACTCTGGCTGCATTTCTTCCAACACAGATATTTGTTTCTTTGGCAGCCAATGGCACTTTTAGTATTTTCAGATGCGTCAATTCTTCTACGGTCTTCCTTATTCACTTTCCAGCTTTCATATGCATACACTATTATTGAAAATACCATGGCTTGGGTCAGGCGCACCTTAGTCCTCAAGCTGACATTTTTGCTCTTCAACACTTTAAAATGGTCTTGTGCAGCAGATTTGACTAATGCAATATGTCATTTTATTTCTTGACAGCTGCTTCCATGAGTGTTAATGGTTGATCCAAGAAGAATGAAGTCTTTGACAACTTCAATCATTTCTCTGTTGATAAGAATGTTGTTTAATGGGCCAGTGGTGAGGATTTTTGTTTTCATTATACTGAGATGCAATCCATACTTAAGGTTGTGGTCTTTGATCTTCATCAGTAAATACTTTAAGTCCTCTTCACTTTCAGCAAGCAAGGTTGTATCATCTGCATATCGCAGGTTGTTAATGAGTCTTCCTCCAATCCTGATGCCATGTTTTTC
>NW_006408788.1:1933635-1948579 GCF_000296735.1 Chrysochloris asiatica | reverse complement strand
AACATTGCGAAGTATAAGTATTCCAGAACACTTGATTGTGCTCATGCGGAATCTGTACCTGGACCAAGAGGCAGTTGTTCGAACAGAACATGGGAACACTGAATGGTTTAAAATTAAGAAAGGTGTGCGACAGGGTTATATTTTTTCACTATACTTATTCAACCTGTATGCTGAGTGTAGTATAACTTCAGGTAAACTGTTTAACTTCGCTAAGTCCTCCACTTAAAAAATGGGGCTACTTACTGAATCCCCGAGTCCTGGTGTGGTGCTGTGGGTTAATGCGCTGGACTGCAAGGTCAATTTGAACCACAAGGTTAACGATTCAATCTCACCAGCTGCTCCTTGAAAACCCTGTTCTGGGTCAGAATGGGTCACAACCAACTTGATGGCACTTAAGAGTAACAACAGCTGAATCTCTGGGTGGGGCAAATGGTTAACAGCCTCAGCTGCTTACAGAATGTATGGAAGTTTGAAGCAAACCAGATGTGCTTGGAAATAAAGGGCTGATGATCTACTTCTGAAAAGTCAGCCATTTGCAAACCCTATGGAGCACAGTTCTAGCAGACACACCTGGGGGTCACCATGAGTAGGAGGCTACTCCATGGCGATTGTCTTTTTATTTTACTGGCTTTAGTGACCTCAGAGGACTATGAGAAATCAAAAGACAATGCATATAAAACTCTTAGCTCTCAGCCTTGCACATCATAACTGCTCACTAAATAGTGTTGTGTTCTTACTGAATGCTGTCAAGTCCATTCTGACTGATCATGTGACCAAGTAGAACTGCTCCATAACGTTTCTGCTTTTTCAGGGTAAACACTTGACAGCAAGGTCACTTTGAGCCACAAGGTCAGTGTCTCAAACTCAACAGCTGCTCCTCGGAAACCCTATACAGGGTTGCTACAGGTCAGAACTGACTCGATGGCATTTAACAATAACAACAACAACAATTTTTACAGAACCACACCTTTCTCCCACAGAACAGCTGGATGCATTTGAACTACTCGCTGGAAGCTTTGTAATGTTGACCTTGTGATTTACAGTCCACTGCTGATCCTACAGTGCCACACTACTGTGGCTATACCAGGGTTAAATTGTGTTCATCAAAGTAGTTGAACTAAGAATAGTGCAGATCCGATATAATTCAATGAAGCTATAAAGCAGATATGAGTGATGTCTCCTACCTAGCATTAGAAATTGAATCTACTCTATCTAATATCATCAGGGTTCACAATAAAAGGCAAAGAAAATAGTGCAATTGTAAATGCCATCTACAAAGAATAAAGGCCACCAAACTGGAAATAAATGTCAGTACAAACCCAGGAGTCTTTGATTCATTAATTTAAATGAATCTCTTCCCCAGCAATGCTTGGATGAGTGCATTAGAAATACAGTAGATGGTGAAATTATTGAAAAGGTTCTTTGAGGTGCAGCCCATGTTTGCATAGGGGATTGCTAAAGCAATACCTTTTGAGATGTATCATGGGTCCTTATTCTTCTACCCAATATAAAAGTCTTTTAGCATTTTCCTCAGCTCTCTGCTAAAATGATCTAGAAATGGATGCACTGATATGCACATCAGATGTATTTCCTCAACAATGGTTCACAACACTTTCTGAAATCTTCTTTCCCAAATCAGCCTGTGTTCAAGCATAGCATTCATTGTGAGGATTGCTAAGGATAGAGCAGTGTTTTGTTCTGTTGTGAATAGGGTCACTATGAATCTGTACTGACTCGATGGCACTTAACAACACCTTAGTTTGGTGTGTCTCTCTATTGAATTAAATTGTGTTTCACAAAATTTGGGTGGGAATCCTAAACCATATACCTCTAAATAGAATCTTTTTATGTTAAACTAGAGCCCATCAGAGTAGGGTGAATTTTCATTTAATTAATTCTGGGTTTAGAGAGATACACACAGGTAAAGACATATGCTATGTGAGGATCCCCTGTAAGCCAAGCCAAGGAACACCAAAGAACCAAGACATTGGGGTTGCTGATAAGGAGGGAATCAGCATGTGTTAGGACTCAGCCTCCAGAACTGTTCATTTCAGTTCCTCCAAGTCATTCATTTGTGGTATTTGTTTTACAGTAGTCTAGGACACTAAGTCTAGGGCTGCTAAAATGAGGGGAAAAAAATCTGTCTTAGAAGTGTAGCCAGAATGCTCTTTCATCTTATATACTTTGGACATGTTATCAGGAGGGGCCAGGGCATCATGCTGGGTAAAGTGGAGGGTCATAGGAAAAGAGGAAGACCACCAAAGGCATGATTGACACGGTGGCTGAAACATGACAATTGTGAGGATGGCCCAGGTCTGGGCAGTGTTTCCTTCTGCTGTGCACAGAATCTCTAATGAGTCAGAATGGACTCAATAGCACCTAACAACAACAACAACAACAGGACTCTCAGACAGTCTTTTCTCCTCAGTTTCGGAAATGTTATTAAATATTTATAGACTCTTTTCAAGGAATAGGCAATGAATTCTGGTACAAAAGTTTCATGGAAAAACAAAAACAAAGATAAAATGACAAGTACTGGTAAAATGCATAGTTCTTTGGGGACCCTTTTAGGATGCAAAAAAGGTAACATCTTTTAATTTTCTATGTTCTTCATCAACTCTCACTCCCACCCTTGGTATTGAAGAGGGTGCCATGGCAGTGGTTGTAAGGAACTGGAACTGGAAACCTTCTGTTTCTACCAAGAGAAATGTCAAGGTTTCCCATCCTGTCCACTCGTCTTTTAGCTCTGAGGCCCCTTTGATGACAAAAGTATCAACAGAATACAGTCTGGACGTTGGCTGCTAAGATCAGAGCAGAGAAAGAAGTGAACTTGCTCACCATGCAAAGAAGGGACAAGAATCCATTCTCTTGGCAACTTGATCAATCAGTGCTGTGTACAAGTTCGTAACATGCAGCAATATTACTCACATACACACCCACACACAAAAGAACAGCCGAATGAGACGAAGCAAGACGAATAGGATTACAGATTTGGTTGTTGAGTTGTTAATCCAAAATTCTTCTCATGTCTGAATACAAGGGAAGATTGAATTTTGTGGGTTTCCTATGGTTGGCTGGGGTCATGTGACAAACTCTGTTTATTAAGTTGGGAGCCACAGAAACATACAGCAGTCTGGGATGCAACATTTAATTGCTGATGCTCAACCTGCTAGAACTCTCTTCTTTCTAGCATAGCAACCGTGTACGAGATGGTACCAACATCACCCTGGTTCTCTCAGGGACTCTGATAAGCAATGCCTTCTTGCTGACCAGTGATGAATATGAATGAGAAACACACTTTTAAACATCTTAAAACACTGGTATCTTATTATTAAGTAATATTCTAACTGATACACTAGACCAAAAAGGATATTCTTTCTTCGTTCATGATGACAAAGCATTTCACCATTTAATTATTTTCACTGTTAGCTGCCTCTAATCACAGGAATCCAGTGTACCAAGAAACAATGGCTGCTCACACTCTCAGCATTCCCATGATCAGTTGTGGAGTGGAGCTTTATTGTTCATAGGATTTTCATTGGCTGATTTTCTTCCTGCTCCTTCTATGTCTGGAAGTTCACTGGAAGTTCAGTGGAAGTTCCACTGAAACATATTCAGCATCCTAGCAACTCAAAAGCCTACACTGGCAAATGGGTAGTGGCTATGCATGTGACAAGGAATGGAGCCAGGTTGTCTCCTGGGAGCGAGAACCTTACCACTAACACCTGACTAGTTCCCATCAGTGACATGCTTAGGAAAGATTTGAAAATTACATAACAACTTAATTACATATGATATATATGCACATTTTTGTCTCTGCTTTGGTTGATTTAATGATAAATTAAGTAGTTCTTAGTTTGACTGTGAATACAACTGTTCTTTCATTATTTGGCTATTTTACAAAGTCATTATTTAAAATTCCTTTCAAACAACTATTATCTTTTCCTTCTAGACCTTATCCAATTATTATAATCAAGAATCTTGATGTCTAGAATCTAACAGAAGTCTCCTAACACAAGGACACATTAACAAATTGTGCTTTTGTCTGGATGTGTTATATGCTACAGAATACTCTGAAGTCTTAGTGTATATTTAACATTTTGGAAAAAATATCTTTTTAATAATCTTTGATAGATTTTCAAGATGCAAACATGTCAAACAGATCCATTTTATAAGCCTTTCCTGGCAAAGACACGTTTCTTATTCTTTTTGATTTTCTTTTATGTTTCCCACTGATTAATTGATTAAGGAGACCCTGCAGCACATATTTGACTGCTAACCAAAAAGATCATAAGTTTGAGCCCACCAACCATTCTATAGGTGAAAGATAGGGCATTCTGCTTCCCTTAAGATTATAGATGAGGAAACTCAATGGGACACTTCTACTCTGTTTGACAGGGTTGGTAAGAGTTGGAATAGAATCTAAGGCATATAGCAACAACAATAACAAAAATCAGTTGATTAAATTGCTAAAAGAAATCATCCTACACTTGCAACAATGATGCTGTTTATAGATAGGATGAGGTGAATTCCCCAGCACAATAAAGAGCTTCATTCACAAAGATTATGTTTACAAGCATAGCTGTTGTTACATAGAGCCCATCCTGCTTAAAACTTAATTTGATTAGGAAAACATTGTTGTTGTTAGGTGCCCTTGAGTCAGTTCCGACTCATAGGTAGAATGAAACATTTACCAGTCATGTGCCATCTTCACAATCTTTTCTTATGTTTCAGCCCATATTGCTACCAATGTATCAGTCCATCTCATTGGCCCATTATTGCTACCAATGTATCAGTCCATCTCATTGGGGGTCTTCCTCTTTTTCATTGACGCTTCACTTTTCCTAGGCTGTTATTCTTCTCCAGGGCTCACCTATCCTGACAGCATGTCCAAAGTACATCTTTAAAGTGTTCAAGAGCAAAGTTTTCAGTTTGAGGACTAAGATGTTCCTGGATCCAAGCCATGCTATTTTTGATAGACTCATATGCATGTGAAGGTTGGACAATGACTAAGGAAGACTGTAAAATAATCAATGCGTTTGGATTATGATGTTGTCAAAGAATATTGAAAGTGCTATGGACTGTCAGAAGAACAGATATATCTGTGTTGGAAGAAGGATAGCCAGAATGCCCCTTAGAAGCTAGGATGGTGAGACTTTGTCTCATGTATTGTCAAGAGGAATCAGTCCTTGGAGAAGGACATTATGGTTGGTAAAAAGAATGGAGGGGCATCAAAAAAGAAAAAGACACCAAGGGAAATGGATTGACACAGTGGCAGCAACAATGGGTTCAAAAATAATGCCAGCTGTGAGGATGGCACAGGACAAGGCAGTTGTATGTTGTATGTACATACAGCATTCTGTTGTATGTAGTGTCACTACGTGTAGGAACTGACTCCTGTTGTTATTAAGTGTCATCGAGTCGGTTCCAACCCGTAGTGACACTGTATAGGGTTTCCAAGGAGTAACTGGTGAGCTTGAACCACCCACTTTACAGTTCCAACTAACGCATTAACCCCCAGTGCCACATTAGGAACAACTGGTGAGCTTGAACCACCCACCTTACAGTTCCAACTAACACATTAACCCCCAGTGCCACACTAGGAACCGACTCTCTGGCACCTAACAACAACAACAACAATAATGCGAGTCTGAATTCACTTGCTGATGGTGGGTTAAGGTTTAGGTGGGTGTTCCACAACTGTAGGAAGTTTTTCAAAACGTGAGTGGTGCAATCCCAGGCCCTGCAGTGCTGATAACATTGGATTCTGTTTGTGGCTTTCTCAGCTTCCTTTTGAATTGGTAAATAACTTGAGGGCAAGGAGAAGGCTCTCCAGAGCCCCACTGTGCTTAGAACAGAATGTACTAAAAATGTTTATCATGAATGGAAGAATGAATCCTTGGTCATTTCTTAACTTTTAAAATTTTAGAAAATCAACTTGTTCTGGCAGCCTTCTCAGAACCTATGCTGGTGCTTTAAAAATTCCACCCACATCCAAACACTCTATTTCCCTCTAGAATTTCCCTGGTTCATTTCTATCCAATTGGGCTGAGGGAACATCTTTGATGCTCTTTTCCTGTATACACCCCTCATAGTCTCCCCTTTATTTTATAGACACCTTTGTCTCTGACCACCAACAGAGACCATTAAAAATGGTTATCAAGAATTTTGGAGGTCAAGTCCTAGTAACCCCCTGTCCCCTTCCCTCTGACTGTGCCATAATAACTATGATCACAGAAAATAAGGAGAGACAATCAGATTAAGAAATTCCACTTTTTGTTTCAACACAAAAGTTTAAAATCTTACTATACTCAAAAAAATAATAAAACAAAAAAACCACAATATTTTAAAATCATAGGATTAGTCCTCAGTTTGCAGAACAGAGAAGTTGATCACAAAGAATTAGAATGAGTTTTAAATGTTCATTCTAATTACTTCAGGTTTCTGAACATTCCCTAAGTCTTCTAGCTTCGTAGCTTAAGTTCTTCATCTATAAAACAGCCAGTAAGAAATATTGACACGTGAACAATCAAAAGATATGAAAACAAAAACTATACATCTTAAACATTGAAAAAACTGGATACAAAGAAGTGATCAAATAGATGTCAAGAAAATAAATAAGACCAATAAAAACAAACCTAACTCTAACCCTAAAAACTAAGGACCACATCTTATTCCTACCCCTAGTCCAACCCTTACCCTTAATACTAACCCTAGCCTAAGCATAATCTTACCAATAAACCAAGTCTGAGGCCAAGTCATAGTCCCAGCCCTAGCCTTCACTCATTACTTCTACACATACTTCAACATAAAAATACATTATAAATAAATAAATAAATAAATACATACATACATACATAAATACATACATAAAATCCTGTTATAATCAATATGTTTGGTGCTTTGCTGCTTCAAATTTGTATTCGCTAACTCTTATTCTCTGAATATATTCATGAGGTCAAAGAGGCTCAAGATAAACTTCAGATTGGAAAACAAAATAATGGTGGGAAATGACTGGTCTAGTCATTATCGTTGGAAACAAGGTAAGAGCTGGGTGAAAATCTGGAGTCACATCAGCTCCTAGACTGAAGATGTAGAGATGTCAGAGTCCCATGAGCAACAATCCTCACCATGGGACCAATAAATAACATCATAATCAATGGAGAAAAGATTAAAGCTGTCAATGACTTCATTTGCTTGGATCCACTATCAACACTCTTGGAAAGAGTAGTCCAGACCTCAAACCATGTACGATGATGTACTGCGTTATGCAAATCTGCTGTCCAAGAACTCTTCAAAGTGTTAAAGAGTGAAGATGTCAGTCTGAGCATTAAGGTGCACTTAACCCATGCCATGGTGTTTCCTATCATCTCATATACCATCAATGCCATCAAAGCAGCTCAAACCCACCAGTCAGTCTCAGAAACCTTATACAAACATAACACCAACAATAACATCGCACTATGGGCTAGAGTAGAACTGTCCCCTAGGGTTTCTCAGTCTGTAGATACTTTCAGAAACAGAGGTATCCATTTTTTTTTCTCCCTTGTAGCAATGGACTGGTTTATTTTTACATATTTTACATATATTAACACACATAATTTATAAGTCATTTTGTTTATTTATTTTCTGTTACTTGTAGTTAAATGCAACCAAAGTTGACCGTTAACCCTTATGCTAGTCTATTACACATCTCTACAGAATGGGAAAAAGAAAACTATGTTATTTGCTGGGAAGTTTGAGGAAGATTCTACAGGGTCAAAATGTGGACTCTCTGAGGACACACAGGAGTCCTTGGGTGCTGCAAACAGTTACTGTGCTTGGCTTCTAACTGAAAAATTGGAGGGCTGAGTCCTCTCATAGGTGCCTTGGGAAATAGATCGAGTGATCTACTTCTGAAAAATCAGCCAGTGAAAGTCATATGGCGCACAATAAACAGGGTCTTGTGAGTTGGAATCAGTTTGATGTTAATTATTTTTTCTAGTGATAAATAATACTTTCTGTTTATATCAAGTTGATTTGATTTGTATAAGTCCAGGTTTTAAAAATACCACTTTTTGTTTCAACACAAAACTTGTAAGGTATATTCTGGAGTCCTGGTGTGGCTCTGTGGGTTAATGTGTCAGAGTGCAAAGCTGTTTGAACTGCAAGGTTGGCAATTCAAGCTCACCAGCTGCTCCTTGGAAACCCTATACAGGGTTGCTATGGATCGGAACCGACTCGACAGTTCTGGACTCCTGTAGAATGAGCACTGAGCTGCTAACCACAAAGTTGGAGGTTCAAATCCACCAGTGGTTCTTTGGAGACTCTATCCAGGCTTATTATGAGTTGGAACTGACTCGATGACACATTTCAACAACACAGGTATATTCAGAGAAGATGTAATGTGTGTGCAGGGTTTCAGGGATGAGGAAATCTAATTTTTAATGATCACTAATAATATGCTGAGTACTGAACCAGATAAATTAGGAGGTAGGGATTCTCATTACATCTGCCTAACAAGTCCAGCTAGATATTTCTCCACATCATATGTAAGAAATAAGCACAGAGAGGTTAGGAAATTTGCCTAAGGTCTGACAGAAACTAAACGTTGGGGTTGCGATTTGGGCCTGACTTTGACTATAAAGCCTTTATATTTGACTGGCCTGCTTCCAGTAAAAACAACTGGAACCAGAGAAGTTGTTGATATGAATGAAGTGCTGAGGAGAAGCTGGTGGGTTTGAACCGCTGACCCTGTCAGGATAAGTCCAATTCTTCTCCTATAAGACCACACCAGGAAACAGACATGAATGGAAACAGTATTTAATGGGGAAGTTCTATCCCAATACTTTTCAATCCTATTGATTCACGTTTAAAAAGTCCTTAGTCATTATTTATCCATCACAAATTCATACACCTATGGCACTGTGGGAGAATGTGCTTGGTTTGAACTGTAGGTCAGAGGTTCAAACTCAGCAAGCACTCCTTGGAAACCTGGGTCACTATGAGTGGAACCTGACTTGACTGCATTCAACAACAACAACAACAACAACAACAACAACAACAAGGCCAGAATGGTAAAGCAGCAGAGCTCACTCCCCACCCTCTTAGAGTTTACAGCCTGTGGGGGAACCAGACGTGAATCAAATATTTACACAAGTAAATTTTTGCAACTCATGAGGGTACAACCACACCAAAAAGGTACTGACTTTATAAATGAATTCAAATACGTCATAGGTTATATGCCAAGATCTGAGCTCAACTGCTTTCTTTCTTTGAACTTTCTTTTCAACTGCTTTCATGGGAAAAAAAGTTGCAGTTGGCCATTGTTGTCAGGTGCCATTGAGTAGGAACTGACCCATAGCGACCCCATGCACAGCAGAACGAAACAATGGCCGATCCTGGGCCAACCTCACTACCGCCGCCACACTTGATGTCATCCATGATGCCTCACACAGCTCTAAATATAGTCATATATCTTTGAACTCTCCCTACTTAGAACAATTCTGAGAAAGGAATACTCTTACTTCAATATGTTTTCCCCTGATTGTGTTGTCAAGTACTATTAAGTCAATTCTGACTCATAATGACCCGAGGACCAGCTGGTGGATTTGAACCACCGATCTCTGGGTTAGCAATCCAGGGCTTATCCTACAGCACCACACCAGGACTCCATATTTCCCCTTAGCAAGCCGCAGTTTTTCAGGTCTGGCCCTGGTGCCTGAAGCTTTACTAGAAGTTGAGAGTATTTTTCTAAGCTTAGTTACACTTGGTTTGTTACCAGTACTTGAGATTTTTCTACTTGCTTGGTCTTTTCTTGGTGGCTCCACAGAGGGTCTTCTCTGAAGGGGACAGTGTTTGAAAAGTTGCTGGGAGGAACGTTGTGCCAGAACCTGGAAGTTTCCAAGCTCATCTCTGGAACAGTATAGTGAAGGCCTCCTGCCACCCCCACGGGCAGTCCACAGCCCTGGGAGCTGGTTACTCTTAAGTAGCATTTTAAAGTGTTCCCTGGGGCTTTAAAGAAACAACAGCTAAGCAGACCTGATATTCTCAATGTTTATTACGATATTCAGACACAAGAGGGCAGCAGTGTTCTCTGTTCACATTTTCAGATCTCTCCCTAAACTTGGTGCACTTCCAGGTAAATTTCTTTCAGTAAAGCCATTTTCTTTTTATGAAAGGTAACAGCGAGCTCCTATCCACCCACATTTTATCTAAACGTTAACTATTTCATGGAAAAAAGACCAGAGACAATTGTGTCCTCTGTTCTGGGTACTATGACTGGATGAAGTAAGTTAGCCCCAAGTCACAGTTACCTTTTTTGATAGTTGGATCGCCTTTCATTTTCTCTCAAAATTTGTAGGTTTAAAAAGTAAGTTGCTGTTTGAGTCTGAAAACCTTATAATAAAAATGTTGCTATATGTATGTGTGGAGTCCTGGTGTGACTCTCAGATTAATGTGCTGCAAGTTCGGCTTGAACTGCAAGGTCAGTGGTCCAAGCTCCCCTGCTGCTCCTCAGAAACCCTATACAGGGTCGCTGTGAGTCGTAAAGGACTCAAAGCAGCAGTGACAACAACAATAACATATAGTGTGTGGACTCTCGCGTTCGAGTGTGCTTGTCTCCTTTACTGGGAACTATTACAAATCTTTAAAGTGGAAATAATGATTTAGCTTGGAGTCCTAGTGTGGCACTGTAGGTTAATGCGCTGGATTGCAAGATTGTTTGAACCGCAAGGTTGGTGGTTCAAGCTCGCCAGTCGTTCCTTGGAAACCTTATACAGGGTCGCTGTGGGTTGGAACTGACTCAACAGCATTTCTCTTTTACTTGTCACTTGGAGCCCTGATGTGGACCACTAGCCATAAGGTTGGCAGTTCAAACCGACCAGCCATTCCTTGGAAACCCTATATAGGGTCACTATGAGCCAGCACTTAACAACAACAACAACAACAACAACAACAAATACTGGTGCTATTGTGGTGTAAAAAAATTACAATTCATGAACAATGTTCAGCAGAGAACTTGGGGTGTAACACACACTAACTATACATTTACTATGGTGGAGAGTTCTTCTAAGATGGCTGTGAGAATTAGAAATCTGTTTAGTATTTGTTTTCCCATTTAATGGATGGGATTATCTTTTTATTCCATTTCTTCATGGACTTTAAAAAAATTCCCTCATATTTATCTTGATCTAATAGAATCTACTTATTTAATGTCTTTGGACATATTGTCAGGAGGGAACAGTCGCTGGAGAAGGAAGTCATGCTGGGCTTGGGTAAGGTGGAGGGTCAGAGAAAAAGAGGAAGACCCCCAACGAGATGGATCAGCCAGGTGGCATCATTGATGGCGTCAAGTGTGGCGGCGGTAGTGAGGTTGGCCCAGGATCGGACATTGTTTCGTTCTGCTGTGCATGGGGTCGCTATGAGTTGGTTCCGACTCGATGGCACCTGACAACAACAACAACAGAATCTACTTATTTAATTTCAAAGTTGTTTGCTTCTATTATAGTCCTAAACCAGTCTTTGAAGTCCTGGTGTGATACTGTAGGATAAGCACTGGACTTTTAACTCCAAGGTTGGTGGCTCAAGCCCACCAGCTGCTCCTTGGAAACCCTTTAAAGGATTATATGAATCAGTCAACTCAACGGCACTTAACAATGACAACTAAAACCAACCTTTCATTTTCTTAGTGATTGTTATGTTGTTGTTGTTGTGAAGTGTTGTCAAGTCAGGTCCTACTGATAGCAACCCTGTATAGGGTTTCTGAGGAGCAGCTGTTAGGTTTGAATTGCTAACATTATGGTTCATAGTCCAATGTTGATCCTACAGAGCCAGAACAGGAGTTGAGTGATTGTTCTCAGAGGTGGCTTTTGGAATTCACAGCCTGATACTTATAAACTACTCCGATTATTGACTAGCTCTGAAACTCTGAATCAGAGAGCCTTGGCTTCCCCACCATTCATTGATTCACCAGATAGTTTTGGAAAACGTATTCTATGTCAGGCAGTGTAATAAGTATTTCACATAAGACAATCATCTGCACAGATGTGGCCTTTTATGTGGAGTTGAGAGATAAACAGAAGAGACACACAGAAATCTGAGGACTGCAGTCATATTGACTAGTTGGAGTTCTGGTGCAGGGCTGTAGGTTAAGTACAAGACCACAAGGTCAGTGGTTCAAACTCACCAGCTGATCGCTATGAGTCAGAACCGACTCGACGGCACTTCACAACAACAAATAACAGTCGGCGTTGAAATAAGTGTTACAAAGGAAGGATAGGCATGTGATGGAGGTGGTGGTGGCAGAATCGAGTTACAGAGATGGATTAGGGAAGATTTCCCTGAGGAAGTGATGTCTAAGTAGAGACTTACTAAGGATGACAGAAGTCAGAATGGAACAGAATTAGTGGAAAAAGTCAAGGAAAAAGCCAGTGCAGAAACCCTAGAGATGGGAAGGACAGTGACATGTTTGAGCTCTAGAGACATGACAATTGTGCCTAAAGTAAGGTTAGTTCATTCAAGGCCTGCTGACAATCTTAAGGGCCAGGGGTTTCTCATTCATAAGAAAGGGATAATATACCTGTTTCATTGGCTAAAAGGAAGGGATAATTCACATATGCCTGTTATTGTTGTTGTTAAATGCCATCAAGTTGGTTCCAATTCATAGTGACCCTGTACAGGGTTTCCGAGGGTGTAAATCCTTACGGGAGTAGAAAGCCTCATCGTTCTCCCCCGGAGCAGCTGGTAGTTTCGAACCGCTGACCTTAAGGTTCGCAGCCCGATTCGTAACCACTACGCTACCAGAGCTCCTTACCACACTGGCTTAGGAATGTATTTATTTAAATACTTATGCATGAGAGGGCTTCAAAACATTCAATGAAAACTTCCATTATCTTGCAATTCCATTTTTCCATACAGTTTTAAGCCTCCTTGTATAGTACCCACTAAATTCCTAATTCCATTCGTTGGTGCTGTTGTTAAGTGCCTGTAAGTTAGTTTTGACTCACGGTGACTCTGTATAGAGTTTCTAAGGAGCGGCTGGTGAGTTTGAACCTTATGGTTCAGACCGACCTTGGGTCCAGTGCTTTATCCCACAGCGCCACAGGATTCCTATTACATTTGAGACAATGAAGCTCTCTCCCCTCCATTTGTCCTACCAGAGCTGGATTTCTAACTCTGGTATTTATTTATTTATTTAGCATCTACTCTGTATCAAGCCCTTGCTGCTAGCTGAATAAACAAACCTACTCAGCCTCATGGAATCTTTTCATTTATTAATGTTTATGTTCTTTGTGTGTATGAATTTGTTTTAGTGAAAGTTTAAACATATTGGCAATCTAAAACTATTGCTCTTGTTTCCCAAAACATGAAAACAAAAACAAAGAGCAAACAAATAAAATAAAGACATGTGTAAATAACAAACAAACAAAAAGGCATAGCTGCTGTGAATTACATGACAATGTAAAAAACTCAGAATGAGCAATTCATAAGCAGGAGAGTTATTTGGTCTTTCTTTGCTTTTGTAATCATTAATAATTAAAACATACTTTTTACTGCATATATTTGTAGGGCACAAGTTTTTGTAATCATTAATACAAAGTGATTTGCTTTTGTAATCATTAATAGTAAAGATACTTTTTACTACGTATACTTGTAGGGGACAAGTTTTATATTAAAGTGTTAATGAGGGATTTATAATATAATTTTAATGCCTACCTCCTTCTGGAATGCTGGAAAATTATTAGATGTAGCGTGTGCCTATATTGTAATCCTAGTGTGGTGCTGTACAATGAACACTAAACTGATAGCCATAAATTTGGCTGTTCAAAGCCACCAGCTGTACCTCAGAAACCCGTACAGGGTTGCTATGAGTCAGAACCTACTTGCTGGCACTACATGCCTATATTGAATCATATATAGGTTTTAGGGCTAAGGTATACCTGATTCAAGCCACCTTGGTCCTCATACATGTGAAAGTTGAACAATGAATAAGGAAGACTATAGAAGACTATGCATTTGAGTTATGGTGTTGCCAAATATTAAAATGATCATGAGCTGCCAGAAGAACAAATAAATCTGTGTTAGAAGAAATACAGCTAGACTGCTCCTTGGGCTCAAGATGGCAACACTTTGTCTCTCATACTTTGGACATACTATAAAAAGGGACCAGTCACTGAAGAGGGACTTCATCTTGGTAAAGTAGAGGGTCAGTGAAAAAGAGGAAGACCCCCAATGACATGGGGCTATTTGACTTTTTTTTTTTTTTTTTTTTTTTTATACAAAGACATAAGACACAAAATGAAAATAGTAAAGTTGAGACCAGATGGGGCACAGCACTCTGATGGAGATACTGTGACTCAGATCTAGATTCAGCACGTTTATTATATACATGTATCAAAGGAGAGTGCTGGGGGCAGGGAAAAGAATAACTGCTGGTGTTATTGATGCTTGCAGTAAGCGGGACTTTATCGGAAGAATGTAGTTGTTAGGGAAATAGACATAGGGCAGCTAGATGTTTTTGTACACTAAACTGAAGGCCATGATTGCATACAAGGAAAGATGTTGCAAGTTCCTTGTGCCCTGAGGCAGGCTTTGCAAGTTCCTCTGGGGGCAGCCTGACCTGGTAGCAGCCCGATTTTCTGGACCACAACTGTTTAGTTGTAATCCTTCAGTTAAACTGCCCCCAAGTCTGAGACTTTCAGTTTAGTTGCTCCCAACAGATTGACACTCTGGCAACAGCAATGAGTTCAGTTATAATAACAATTGTGAGGATGGTGTAGGACTGGGAAGCGTTTTGTTCCGCTGTGCATAAGGTTACTCCTATGAGTAGAAACTGAACTGATGGCACCGAACAACAACAACAACATGCGTATATTCATGTTTTTACCCTGAAAGTGGAAGTAATCTCTCATTCCTCTCTGTTTACCTGCCATATACACCTATATGGTTATGTGCTGTGGAGTTG
>NW_006408788.1:1930593-1932530 GCF_000296735.1 Chrysochloris asiatica | reverse complement strand
GTAAAGATTTATAGCCTCGGAATCCCTATACAGGGTTGCAATGAGTTGGAACTGACTCCATGGCACACAACCAACCATTACATACCTGGTGGCACAGTTGCTCTGTATACAAGACATGAGAAATACATGTGCTGAGTGGGCAAATCTGTTGTATTTGAGGTATCCAGTTATGCGTACCACAACCCACTCTCCTAGTGGGATTTCTACACTCTATCTGAACTTTGTTATAACCTTTTGAGACCAAGCACATAAATGAGATTGAATGTGCCCAAATGGACATTATGCACGTTTATATAAGGAGCTCTGGTAGCGTAGTGGTTACGATTCGGGCTGCAAACCTGAAGGTCAGCAGTTTGAAACTACCAGCTGTTCCATGGGAGAAAGAAGAGGCTTTCTGCTCCCATAAAGATTTATAGCCCCGGAAACCCTGTACAGGATCACTATGAGCGGAATTGACTCCACGGCACATAACCAGCATATATGTGTATATGGATGCATATATATATCTGTCTATGTATACAGAAAGCCCTGGTGGCACAGTGGTTCAGGTATTGGACTGCTAGCCAAATGGTGGATAGTTGAAACCTACGTACTGCTCCTTGGGAGAAAGATGTGTCAATCTGCTTCTGTAAAGATTACAGCCTTGGAAACCCTATGTGTCGGTTTCATTCTGCCCTTTAGGATGGTTATGAGTTAGAATAGACTCAAGGACAATGGAGGTTTGGAGTGGGCTTTTGTATACATCTAAATGCAGTCCTGGTGTGGAGCTGTTATAAGCATTGGACTGCTAACCACAAGGTTGGCGGTTCAAACTGCTCCTTGGTAACCCTATACAGGGTTGCTCTGAGTCAGAACCAACTTGATGACAAATAACCACAAAGTATGTAAATATTGACTTCAAAAATTTTGAATGTCCAGGCATATCAAAGAACTATCAAATCATAGAAAATCTACCACTGTTTATTATTTTAAAAAATTTATATCTGCATATTTCTCATTTTTAGCGCTTTTGAATATTTAAGACATTTATTTACAAATACAGTAAAGATATTTTTCAGGCAGCAGTATATCTTTGTCAAAATTTAAGTTTTATTAACACATTGCTAAGTTTGTGATAACAACTTTTACTTTCTCTACTGAGATATTAAGCCTAAAACAATTCATGTTTTTTGTGTCTCAGTCTCTCACAGATATTTTCATTTTCTGGTTCATCAGTTGTTACCCTTAGTGCTTCCCAGCAAGACATTAGTATTTGGATTTGAATTATAGCAACTTGACTTTATGTTTTCTCTTTTCCTTGTTATTTTTCTCGAGAGATGGAAAAGCTGAGTAGCTAGGCCCCTATATAAACTCTAAAAAGATTCCAAATATCATTGGCTTTTCTACAGTTCATTATACCTTTCATAAAATAAGAAATATTTGCTCCAGTAGTTACAGTGCGCAATTACAAAATTCTCTCTCTCTCTATATATTTGTTGTTGTGCTGTCTAATCAATTTTGACCTATAGTGAGGCTGTATAGGGTTTCCAAGGAGTGGCTGGTAAGCTTGAACCACTAATGTGGTTCAAACCAACTGTGCTCTCCAGTGCATTAGCCCACAGCAATACACATATACAAATACATACATGCATATATATGTATGAGTCCTGGTGTGGCACTGTGGGTTAATGTGCCAGACAGCAAAGCCATTTGAACTACAACATCAGTGGTTCAAGCTCACCAGTCGCTCCTTAGAAACCCTATACAGCACAGCTGACTCGACGGCACTTAACAACAACTATATGTATATATATTGTTAAGTATTGTCAAGTCAGTTCTGATCCATAGCGACCCTGCATAGGGTTTCCAAGGAGCTTCTGGTGAGCTTCAACCTCCAATCTTGCAATTCAAATGGCTTTGCAGTCTGGCTCATTAGCCTACAGCTCCACACCAGGACT
>NW_006408788.1:1915536-1930344 GCF_000296735.1 Chrysochloris asiatica | reverse complement strand
AGAGAGAGAGAGAGAGAGAGAAAGAAAACTGGAATGTATTTTGTTATTTTATAGTTTCTAATAACATTTTGTTTCCACAACTAGTGTCTTGTTTAAGAACCACTTCCTTGGTTCCACCATTAGTACATGCTGTGCTGTATATTTCCATAAATATGCTTGATTTTTGCATTTCTTTAAATTTTCTGCCACAGACTTAGGTACTGTGAAGCACAAATCCAGATCATCAGTGTGGAATTCACCATGAACCAAATATAATTGCAGACAATGAATAAATAAATAGGGACACAGTGATTACACGTGTTGACCATCTCTCCTTGTTGTGAGCACTGCAGAATAATCTTGAATGAATGAAGACATCACTAACTAAGATCTGAGCAAGCAATTGAAGAGGATTTCTTTGAAAGGTGCTTGTGTTTTGAGGACTAGGGATAGGGATGGATGAGTGCAATTTCTGGCACATTGGTGTTTGAAGAACCTGAAGGGTATCCATGTGGGTGCAAATGGAGAGCCAACCATCAGGACTAAGATCTGAAGCTCCACTGAGTGGTCTATGTGCACAGATGCAAGTGTGTCTTTCTTTATCACACAATATATCTTCTAAAGAAAATGTTGAATGCAAAAAGACAGGTGCAGAAGATGAGTCTTCTGGAATAGCCACATTTAAAGAGTAGAACTAGAATGGGTGGTCCATGAAAAAGACCCAGAAGTAGTCAGAAAGATTAAAGGAAAAATAGCAGTAATGGCATCAAGGGAATCAAGAAAAAAAAAAAGACATTTATATTCAAGGAGCTAATGGTTTCTATTTCAAAAATCAGCTGAGTTTAATAAGGCCAAGAATGCTCATGAGGAAGAATGGTTATAAGCAAAATTCTAGAGCCAGACTACGTGGCTTTGAATCCAAGCTCCACCACTCGTGCTAGCTGAGACCATGAGTAAGTTTCTCAATTCCTCTTTGCCTCAGTTTTCTCTTCTGTCAAATGGGGTTAATAATTATATACCTACCCCATAATCAAGGTGCTCTGTTAGTACAGTGGTTACGAGTCAGGTTGCTAACTTCAAGGTCAGCAGTTCAAAACCACCAGCTCTTCCATGGGAGAAAGATAAAGCTTTCTATTCCTGTAGAGATTTACAGCCTCAGAAACCCTCTAGAGGGTCGCTATGAGTCAGAACTGACTCCTCGTCACATAACCACCGCCACCACCCCATGGCCCTATGGCCAGGAATCCCTGCTAACAGAAAGCTGGAAGGTTCTCGTTCATCCAGTGGGGACTCAGAAGAAAGGCTTTGTGATCTATGTTTCAATTATTGAGACGCCTATGAAGCACAATCCTACCGTAATACATATGGACCACTATGGGTTAGAATCAACTTTATGACAACAGGTTTAACATAGGTGTGGTGCTGTAGGTTCAGCACTGGACTGTGAACCATGAGGTTTGCAATTCAAACCAACGGTTGCTCCTCGGAAACCCTATACAGGGTCACTATGAGTTGGAACCAAATTGATAGCATTTAACAACAACAACAACAATATTTGTATAGCCTTAGACGAGTACCTAGTTTCTGTTATTGCCGTTAAGTGCCATCAAGTCATTTCTGACTCATAATGACTCTCTATAGTGCTTCTGAGGATCGGCTGGTGCATTAACAGTCCAGGGTTTATCCTGTAGCACAACATGAGAACTTCTAGTACCTTCTAGTACTAAAAGTATTACTTCTAGTAAATACTTCATCCCACTCACTGCCATGGAGTTCATTCTGACTCCCAGAGACTCTGTATAGGGTTTCTGAGGCTGTAATCTTTATGGGTCAAAATGTACTGATAATTACTGGCAATTGGAATGCAAAGGTTGGAAACAAAGAGGAAGGATCAGTAGTTGGAAAATATGGATCTGATGACAGAAAGGATGCTAGAGATAGCATGATAGAATTTTGCAAGACCAATGACTTGTTCATTTCAAATAGGTTTTTAAAATTACATAAAAGATGACTATACACATGGACCTCACTAGATGGAACATGCAGGAGTCAAATTGACTATATCTGTGGAAAGAGACAGTGGAAAAGCTCGATATCATCAGCCAAAACAGGGCTGGGGCTGACTGTGCAACAGATCATCAATTGTTCACAGGCAAATTCAGGCTGAAGCTGAAGAAAATTAAAACAAGTCCAAGAGAGCCAAAATATGACCTTGAACATATCCCACCTGAATTTTGAGATCATCTGAAGAACAGATTTGATGCATTAGATATTAAAGACCGAAGGCCAGAACAGTTGTGGAATGACATCATGAACATCATACAGGAAGAAAGCTAAAGGCCATTGAGAAGACTAGAGAGAAGAAAAAGATCAAAATGGAGGTCAGAAGAGACTCTGAAACTTGCTCTTCAGTGTAGAGATGCTAAAGCAAATGGAAGAATTGAGGGGGTACAAGAGGTGAACAGACACTTTCAAAGGTCAGCTCATGAGGAATCTATACATAGACCAAGAAGCAGTTGGTCGAACAGAACCAGGAAACAACGAATGGTTTAAAATTAGGAAATGTGTGTGTCAGGGTTGTATTCTTTCACTATACTTATTCAATCTGTATGCTGAATGCATAATCTGAGAAGCTGGGTTCTATGAAGAAAAATGTGGCATCAGGATTGGAGGAAGACTCATTAACAAGCTGTGATATGCAGATTTTGCAACCTTGCTTGCTGAAAGTGAAGAGGACTTAAAATACTTACTGATGAAGATCAAAGAGCACAGCCCTTTGTATGGATTTCATCTCAATGTAAAGAAAACAAAAATCCTCACTGGACCAATAAACAACATTCTTATCAATGGAAAAACGATTGAAGTTGTCAAAGACTTTATTTTTCTTGGAACAACCCTCAACACTCATGGAAGCGGCTGTCAAGAAATGAAATGACGTATCGCACTGGGCAAATCTGCTGCACAAGACCTCTTTAAGGTGTTGAAAAGCAAAGATGTCGGTTTGAGGACTATGGTGCACCTAACCCACACCATGTTTTTTTTCAGTAACCTCATATGCATGTGAAAGTTGGATAGTGAATAAGGAAGACTGTAGAAGAATTGATGCATTAGAGTTATGGTGTTAGAAGAGAATATTGACTGTACTATGGGTACCAAAAGAACAAACAGATCTGTGCTTTAAGAAATGCTCCTTAGAAGCAGGATGGTCAGACTTCATCCTTCACACTTCAGACATATTGTCAGGAGGGACCAGTCACTGGAGAAAGAGATCTAGCTTGGTAAGGTGGAAGATTGGAGAAAAAGAGGAAGACCTCCAGAGAGATGAACTGGCAAAGTGACAGCATCAATGGGCTCAAGCATGGCAAAGAGTGTGAGGTTGGCCCAGGACCGGGCAGTATTTTGTTCTGTTGTGCATAGGGTTACTATAAGTGAGTACCAACTCAATGGCACCTAACAACAACAACAACAACAACGTTTCTTTATAGGATTTATGGCTATACCAACCTGAAAGCGCCTGATCTCATCTGATTGCAGAAGCTAAGCAGGGTCCAGCCTGGTTAGTACTTGGATGGGAGACCGCCTGGGAATATGGGGTGTTGTAGGCTTGCAGTCCTGGTGTTGCATTGTAGACTAAGCACTGGACTGAAAGGGCAATTTGTATCATAAGATCGGTTCAAACTCACCAGCTGTTCCTTAGAAACCCTATACAGGGTCTTTAGGAGTTGGAATTGATTTGACAGCACTTTAACAGCAGTAACAGCAATAACAATCTTTAAGGGAGCAGAAAACCTCATCTTTCTCCAGCTGGTGGGTTTGAACTGCTGATATTGCAATATGAATTACACATCAACGTGAAGAAAACCCCAATCCTCACAAGTGGACCAGTAAGCAAGCTCATGATAAACTATGTGGTTGTGTTCTGATCGGCTTTCTGCTTTAGGAAGTAGCAATCTCCCATCGCGGGAGATACTGTCAAAGCGTCTAGCCTCAGCGCTAGGGCCATGAGCTAGGCTTGGCTAAGGACCAACCCCCATTGACTGGGCTGTGCCAGAGGATGAAAGTTAGATTCTTGCTTGTTTGACTATTATGGCTAGGAGAAGGATAGAAAGCATCACGGCTGTGTGGTGGTTATGCACCGTGGAGTCGGTTCCGACTCATAGCAACCCTGCACAGACTTTCCAAGGCTGTAAATCTTTACGGGAGCAGAATGTCTCATCTTTCTCCCACAGAACAGCTGGTAGTTTCGAACTGCTGACCTTAAGGTTCGTAGCCCAATTCGTAACCACTACGCTAGGAGAGCTCCTTAGAAAGCATCATACTGGTGGCATACTTGGGTAGACACAATGGTGCCCAATGCTGTAAGTAGCATTCCTGTCTCCCCCAGTTATGTGTATCAATTAACCTTTTTAAAATTGAAGATAATTTAAATTGAGCTTTTGTAGTCTAAAATGTCCTTATTTATACAAGGATCATTTTGTCTCCCCTCCTTTTTGTTCTTTACAAGATGTTTAACAACAACAACAACAAAAATCAATGCTGTGGCCTATTTCTTGTTGTTGGTATGTTTGGATGCTTCAGAGATACCACCAGAGAAATTGAGAAGGAGCTCAGATTTTTCTTAGTTATTGTTTCAATTTCTGACCCTGGGCACAAGAAGCAATATATTAGATTATTACTGGAACTTTATCTGCACAATCAAAAGAGTTTGAGCTATAGGGCATTATTTCAAAAGTCAGCAGGAAGCTAGAATTGCAGAGAAACCCTAAAAACTCAGACTAATCTGAGACAGCGTGTGTCATTTCAAGAAATTTAAATTTCACAGTTTCTTGCTCATTCAAATCATATCTGTTCAACAAATCACTATTGAACCCATTACTGTAAGCCAGGCACAAAGTAATGAGTAAGATGCATAATTTGAATAGACTTCCAGATGTAATACCAATAGTTGCATTTTATGATGAACTTTTGAGAGGCAACCCATTTCCATCAAGTTGATGCTGATTTAAAATGACCCTATTTATATAGGGTTTCTGAGACTGTATATCTTACAAAAGCAGTCTTATCTTGGTCACAAGAAGCAGCTGGTGAATTTGTACTGCTGACTTCATGGTAAGCAGTCCAATGCTTATCCTAAAGTACCATCAGGGACAGAATACTGAGAGCAGAGCCCAGAACCATTAACTAAGTTTCACAATATAGTATGCTAATATCAATTAACATACGTTGTTGTTAGGTGCCATCAAGTTGGTACCAACTCTTAGTAACCTTACGCACAATAGAACAAAACACTGCCTGGTCCTGTGCCAACCTCACAATTGTTGCTACGCTTTTGCCGTTGCTGTTCCCACTGTCACAATTTATCCTGTTGGGAGTCTCCCTCTTTATTGTTGACCCTCCACTTTACCAAGCATGATTTCCTTCTCCAAAGTCTGCCCCTCCTGATAATATGTCTGAAGTATGAGAGATGATGTCTGGCTATATTATTGTCTAAGGAGCATTCTGGCTGTACTTCTTCCAGCATAGATTTGTTTGTTCTTCTGGCAATCCATGGTACTTTTAGTATTCTCCTCCAACACCAAAACTCAGTAAAAAGGAGGAAGACCACCAACAATATGGATTCCCACAGTGGCAGCTGCTATGGGCTCAAGCTTAACACAAACAACTGTGAGGATAGTGTGAGACTGGGAAGTATTTCATTCTGTTGGGCAAAAGGTTGCTATGAGTTGGAATTGACTTGACGGCACCTAACAACAACAAGCTTCCATGAGTGGTGATGGTTGATCCTAGAAAATGAAGTCTTTTACAACTTCAATATTTTTTCCAGTTATCTTGATGCAATTTTTGGTCTAGTACTGAGGATTTTTGTTTTCTTTACATTGAGATGCAACCCATACCAAAGGCTGTGGTCTGTAATTGTCATCACTAAGTATTAAGTCCTTTTCCCTATCAGAAGCATTGTTTCATCTGCATATCGCAGGAGGTTAATGGGTCTTTCTCCAGTTATTATGCCACATTCTTCATCTTCTTGGGTTATTTACTCAGCATACATATTAACATATAGTATTATATAAAACAATGTTTTGTATAATTAAAATTTCTTGTTGTTATTGTTAGGTACCATTGAGTCAGTACCAACTCACAGCAATCCTATGTACTACAGTATGAAACACTGCCTGGTCCTGGGCCAACCTCACAATTGTTACCCACACTTGAGCCCATTGATGCTGCCATTTTGCCGATCCATCTCACTGGGGGTCTTCCTCTATTTCTTTACCTCTTAATTCCTTACCTTTTTAATGAATTGTATGAGTACTATTTTTAGAAATCCAAAATAATCCATTTCATCAACACCTTAAATATTTTTTTAGCTCCTAACCTGGTGGCTCTGGAGGATCAGTACTGGACTTTGAACCACAAGGTTGGCAGTTCTAACCCACAAGATGCTCCTTGGAAAGCCTATATAAGGCTGCTTTGAGTTGGAATTGAGTTCACAGCACTGAAAGGGGCTTTGGTAGCACAGAGGTTATGCTTAACCATCTGCACCACACAGAGACTTCAGAAGAGGAACTAAATCTTGCAAAGGCAAATAGGTTTTGACAACATATACAATTCTCAAGATACCCTAGTTCTAAATTGGGGTAATGTAGTTTACATTTATTTAATATGACTTTGGAATACATTTGAAAACAAAAAGACACAGGTGGGTTTTCAGAAAACAAAACCACAAAAAAAGCTATGACTTTTATTATGTGGCTTTTAAGAAATTAATTAGCAATATTTTATTTTTTTCATTCTACTTGTCTATATTTCCCCATTTGTCTTCAATAAATCATAAGCCATGGTTTGGTTTTATAGTTAGAAAATGATGAAAAATTTATCATAAAAGGAATAATATCACCAATTGCACCACGGCTATCCACAAACGTACTGAGATTCTATTCTGTTCCTTTATGAAAACTGAAATTAAAACAAACGACAATAAAACCGACTAAACATCTTTTCTTGCTTATCTACAACTTACACTGTGGGTATGGAGTTGTAGTTATTTTAAGGCAATTTTTATCAACACTTTTCTTTTTCTTTCAGACTTTGGGGGTAGAGTGAGTGTATTGCAAGAAGAGATTGCCTTTGATGGAGAAGAAACACCATTGGACTGAAAGTCAGGAGGCCTGGATTATAGTTAGTTATTTTTCTCTTTGAATCCCTGGGTGGTACAGTTGGCTAACGCACTCACTGCTAAGTGACAGATTGGTGGTTTGAGTCCATGTAGAAGTACCAAGGAAGAAAGGTGTGGAAATCTACTCTGGAAATCTGCCATTGAAAACCCTATGGAATACAGTTCTATTTTGACCCATATGGGATCACTATGAGTAGGATTGAATTCAATGACAACTGGTGTTGTATATATATTACGTCTTTCTCTTGTCTACTACATGACGTTGAGGATTCCAGTTGTAGAGTTGTAGGATCAGCCCGACTATGACTACCAGGTCAGCAGTTCAAACCCACCTTTGCTCTTTGGAAACCCTATACAGCGTCATTATGAGTTGGAACCTACTTGATGGCACTTAACAACAACAACAACCATATGACTTTGGGCAATTCCCTTACTATATCAGCATCTATTTTGTTAATGTAAGGTGAGGCTATAGAATATCCTCCTTCTATCACACAGGATGATTAAAAAAGAAATACAAATTTTGTTTTAAATAAGGGAATAACTATATGAGGCTATTTTCATATATGTTCTTTCGTAAGGACAATTTTTCATAGTGATCAATACTATGATTATGAAATAGAGGCAACATAAGGGCCTACTCTAGAGAACTGTTTATTGTATGAATGACACAGAAGTCCTTTTACAATGTTGACATACAGACGTGGGGTGCTGTACAATAAGCACTGGACCTCAAGGTCAGTTTGAGCCACAAGGTTGAAGGTGCAGACTCACCAGCCGCCCCTTGGAAACCTTATACAGGGTTGCTATGCATCAGAAGTTTGACAGCACTTATTAACAACAACAACAATTACAATGACCACACTGTAGTATAGTATCTCTTTTCCTCCATATTGCACCTGGAAAGGCAGTTTTCATGTGTCATAATAATTTATATCTATAACTTCCCTTTCAGATACCTGTAGCCACCAAAGCATTTGTTATCAGTTATTTTTTTAAGAAATATTTATTCAGATGGAAATTCTTTATCTGAACACTTTGGAGTTGCTGTCTGAGACTACTCTATAAGAGAATTAAATGCTCTAATACATTTCTGCTGCTTTATAAAGATTTTCTTTTCTGCTTGCCATTTAAATTTCTGTTTTGAATTCTTCTCCTGCTCTTTTTGTAATGACTTTCGTTTGATGTCTCATCAATGGTAACCATTTTGGAAAGAAGCTAGATAAATGTTTATTTATATGTATAGGCACTTTTTTCTTTTTATTAATGTGAACTTTTAGTCTAAGACTATTATGTAATATTTTCTTTGCTAACTCTAATTGCCAGTGAATCAACAATCATTGTTCACAATTTAAAAAGCTATGAATGATTTCTGAGGCATTCGAGTCATTGGTAGCTTGATGAATGTTGGCCATAATTCACCTCTAAGGTTTCCATGTTAATGAAAACCG
Organism: Chrysochloris asiatica; assembly: GCF_000296735.1. Taxonomy (NCBI): domain Eukaryota; kingdom Metazoa; phylum Chordata; class Mammalia; order Afrosoricida; family Chrysochloridae; genus Chrysochloris; species Chrysochloris asiatica. The sequence goes on along the minus strand of NW_006408788.1, from coordinate 1,921,737 downwards.
ATCCTTTACTTTGCTACCAGCATAATTTGTTTTTAATGGAAATTCTCCCTGAGTATTTAAACATTTTTCTTTCCTTTTCAAAGCATTTGAGTCTTCTTCATGAGATAAACAGATTTTCTGATTACATTTCCAAATACAAGAAGCTTTGCTGTTTTGGTAAATGTCATCGTGTCAGTTAGGACCCATAGTGACTCTATTTAGGGTTTCTGAGGAGTGGCTTGTGAGCTATTTGGATATTACTAAAAGTGAGCTATTCTGTAAAGTGATCATTCTTTTTTCCCCCATCTCATTTTTAGGGATTTTAAGATCTATTTTCTTTCACTGTATCTTATTCTTCCCTCTAACACTTTTCACTTGGTGTGATGATAGATCATTTACTTGTATAGAGTTCATTAGGTTGTAAGCTCTGTTGGGAAAGGAACTCTGAGTATTGCATTCATTTACATATTCATGTCTTTAGCAGAGTGTCTAAAAATAACTGAAGCTTAGTGCTGATTAAATTCATGAATAAACTGTAAACTGCAAGAAATGAGGGAATACATATACATATAAATACATGAAAATGTATTCACATGACAGAGGAAATATTATGTTTAAAAGGAAAACACTACAGTATATCAGATAGAATATTTAAAAATATATCTGGTAGCATAGTGGTTGCGAGTCAGGCTGCTAACTTCAAGGTCAGCAGTTTGAAACTACCAGTTGTTCCATGGGAGAAAGATGAGGCTTTCTGCTCTCATAAAGATTTATATCCTTAGAAACCCTATGCAGGGTCACTATGAGTCAGAACCGATTCCACAGCACATAACCACCACCACCACCAGGATGTGCAGTGACTGTCATTAATGTGCAATGGGAGAAAACTTGAATCCCAATCAGCAAACTACACTTACCACCAAAAGGAGCAGAATTTAGTCTACCTACATTATTGTTCTCAATTCCTCTGCCAGTTTGTCCAATTTGGTTGTTATGATGCTGGAAACTATGCTAGTATTTCAAATACCAGAACAGCCACTAGTAAACAAGTTTCAGTAGAGCTTTCAGACTAACACAGAATAAAAATTAAGGCCTAGTGAACTAAAAAATTAGTCAATAAAAACAACGTAGAACAAACTATATGGAAAGGCAAGAGACCTTGGATAAGCAAAGCACTACTTAAGAAGAAGAACAAAGTTGAAAGTCTCTCACTTCCTGATTTAAAATTTTACTGCGTGGCTACAGTGATCAAAACAGCTTGGTATTGGTACAATGAAAGATACAAAGATCAATGGAACAGAATAGAGAATTCAGAAATTAACCCATCCACATATAGCCAACTGATCTTTGACAAAGGGCCAAAGTACATTGGATGGGGAAGACATAGTCTAGTCCACAGATGGTGCTGGCAGAACTGGAATTTGATATGCAAAAGTTTGAAACAAGAACTTTATCTCATACCATATACAAAAACCAACTCAGCATAGATTAAAGACCTAAATGTGATTCCCAGAATTATAAAGGTCATCAATGTAAAAATAGGGACAAAATTAAGGGCTTTAAACCAGGGCTTCCAAAAGACCCAACACATCTGTGTTGGAAGAAGTGCAGCCAACGTCCTTCTTGGAGACCAGGATGGCCAAACTTTGTCTGTCATACTGCAGACATATTGTCAAGAAAGACCAGTCACTGGAAAATGGATATCATGTTTGGTACGGTGGAGGGTCAGAGAAAAAGAGGAAGACCCCAAGTGAGATGGATTGGCACAGTGGCAGCATCAATGGACTGAAGCGTGGCAACAATAGTGAGGTTGGCCCAGGATCAGGCAATGTATATTTCTGCTGTGCATAAGAGGTCGCTATGAGTCGGTATCCACTTGATGGCACCTAACCACAACAACAACATCCAGGGCACTAAATATTCAGAAGTAGTTTGTCACTCCTTATTCCTGGTCTGTCTTCGTCTGGAAGCTCATCTGAAACCTGTCCACCATGGGTGACCCTGCTAGTATTTAAGATATCCGTGGCATAGCTTCCACAATCATGAAGTTTTACTAAAGGTAATATAGAAATGGCTACAAGCATACATTGGAAAAGAACTTCCAGAGGTTCAAGATACTTATGATTTAAAAATGATAACAATTACTCACTATTAAATCGTAAGTATCTTATCCCCATTTCCTTTCACCAGACCCATCTAGACATGATGAAAACTATTCAATGGGGATTCTACCTTCCCCTGCACATTCTTAAACTAAACTCTCTCTTGAAAACTTCTAAGCCAGTCATTTCATGCCTTTATGTTGTTGTTAGGTGCCACCAAGTCAGTATCAACTCATAGCGACCCTATGTACAAAAGAACAAAACACTGCCTGGTCCTGGGCCAACCTCACAATTGTTGCCGTGCTTGAGCCCATTGATGCTGCCACTTTGCCAATCCATGCCACTGGGGGTAGTGAGTAATTGTTATCATAAGGAGCTCTGGTAACATAGTGGTTACAAGTCGGGCTGTCAACCTCAAGATCAGTAGTTTGAAACTACTAGCAGTTCTGTAGGAGAAAGGTGAGGCGTTCTGCTCCTATAAAGATTTACAGCCTCAGAAACTTTGTGCAGGGTCACTATGAGTCGGAACCGACTCCACGGTACTTAACAACAACAACAATTGTTATCATGACTAATTGTGACTGTCACACCTATGAAGGTAGAAGTTTTGTAACAAAAACAGGGGAGTAGTTAATACTACAGGACAGAAACGGAGGACCTTAGGACCATCAAGGGAGAAGAACATGAGTGGAATTTGGGACCCTATCCAGAGAAGCAGCGATACCAGAGATGGAGGCAGAGATGAGAACATGGTGAGATAGTGCAGCTGAAGACTCTAGATTCATGGAAAGAGAAAGGCTGTGTGCTGGCAGCTAGGAGGCAGGCTTGCAGAATGTGTTCGTTGGTGGTATAAATGATTATATACCCCTGAGTGTTTTTTTGTACACCTCCCCTCCAAAAAAAAAACAACAAAAAAAAACAAAACTGCAGAGGGAATAGAAGCAAATACTATTGAATGATGATGCATAGAGGAGATTGAAATTATGTGTGTAAAATTGAAGTTCTCCCATGTAAGCAATCACTTGATTTACAATAAAACCTTTAAAAAACCCAAACAAACAATGTAGATAACAATAGAACATTACTTGTTACCATTCTAGAAGATAAGACCTCAGATTAAAAATCACTGAGAACGTCACAATAGTCTAATCAAAGTAGAGTTGACCTTCACAAAACTTTTGGAGTAAAGCCTGTGGGGTCTTTCATTTGCTGATATAGCATACCTCAAAGTGAGAAGTAACAGCAGCAAACATCCATTATCAATCAGAGTATATGAAGCACGAATCAAGGGAAATCAGAAGTTTTCAAAATAAAATGAAACACTTTAAGATGGATATCCAGATGTTACATCTAAAGTTGCTGTGGACTAGTATTGGCCATTTTGAATCTGACAAATATCAAAGTTGTCAAGGATTTTCCTTAACTTGGATTCACAATCAATGCTTATGAAATCAGTGGTGCAGAAATGCAACAGTATATTGCACGAAGCAAAACTGTTGCAAAAGATCTCTTTAAAGTGTCAAAGAGTAAAGTTGTCATTTTGAAAAATTAAAGTTCACCCGACCCAAGTCCTGGAATTTTCAATCATGTCATATGCATGTGAAAGCACTGATGCATTTGCGTTATGACACTGGCAAATAATGTTCAAAATATGATGCTTGGCCAAAGAACAAGAAATCTGTCTTGGGAGAAGTACAGACATAACACTCCTTAGAAATAAGAATGGCTACACTTTCTCTCATGTACTTTAACTATGTTATCAGAGGGACCAGTCCCTGGAGAAGGCCATCATGCTTGGTAAAGTGGAGAGTCGCTGAAAAAGAAGAAGATCCTCAATGAGATGGATTGGCCCAGTGGCTACAACAATGGGCTCAAACATAACAATTGTAAAGATGACAAAGGCCCAGGGAATGATCTGTTCTGTTGTACACAGGGTTTTATGGTTCAGAACTGACAGGACAGCAAAGAGAACCATGGTTGCATTCATAGTTAAAAAGAACACTTCAAGATTTATCAAGGAATACCACCAGGCCTGTGATAGGTTAATATCCATATATATCCAGTTAAAATGACTTTTATTTAAACTTACACACCAACTAGGAATACCAAATATGAAGAAATTTAAGATTTTATTGGAATGTACTGTTGGTGTGTACCACAAGGTCAGTAGTTCAAACTCATCAGCTGTTCCTTGGAAACCCTACACACGGTTGCTATGAGTTGGAACCAATTGCACTGCACTTAGCAACAGCAAGCAGTATGAGATCACTTGATAATAACTGTGATAACTTAAAGATGTATGCTCTAAACCCTAAAGTAGCCACTGAAGTAACACAGGAAAACCTTACAACAAAGAATCCAAAAGTGGACATAAAATGAAATAATAAAAATTATTAAACTAATATGAAAAGATCTGGCGGTAAAGAAAAAAAGGGAAGAACAGACCGAGTAAAGAAAAAACAAATGACAATCATAATAACACTTGTCTCATACGTAATTGGTGTAAACACAACAAACAAAATTCAGTGGTTGTCAGATTCATAAAATAAAAGGAAGACCCAAATATATGAAGCTATTCAACTTTAGATATAAACACACAGATTAACAGTAAAAGTCTGGGAAATTTTTACTATGCTAACAATCAAAGAAAGTTGAAGTGGCTAAGCCCAGACAAAGTAAATTTCAGGGGGAAGAACATCCCCAGCACAGTCATTTTATGATGACAATGGGATAGATTCATTGATAAGGCATAGCAATCCCTAACATTTATGTACCTAAGAACTGAACTTCAAAATATATAAAGCAAAATCTGATACCATTAAAGGATGAAATATTGTTGTCCCTGATAGATGCTGCCCAGTTGGTCCTGACTCACAGTGACCCTATGTATAACAGAACAAAACACTGCATGGTCCTGGGCCAACCTAACAATTATTACACTTGAGCCCATTGCTGCTGCCACTGTGCCAATCCATCTTGTTGAGGGTCTTCCTCTTTTTTGCTGACTCTCCACTTTACCAAACATGATGTCCAAAGTACGAGAGAAAAAGTCTTGCCATCCTGACTTCTAAGAACATTCTGGCTGTACTTTTAACAGCACAGATTTAGTCCATGGTACTTTTAATATTGTCCTCAAACATCATAACTCAAACACCTCAATTCTTCTATAGTCTTCCTTATTAATTATCCAAATCTCACATGCATATGAGGTTATTGAAAATACTATGGCTTGGGTCAGATGCACCTCCATCCTCAAACTAACATCTTTGCTCTTGAACTCTTTAAAGAGGTCTTGTGCAGCAGATTTACTTAATGCAGTATGTCATTTCCAAGAGCGTTGTGAGTGGATCCCAATAAATTAAATCGTTTACAATTTCTTATGCAGCAGATTTGCCTAATGCAATGAGTTGTTTGATTTTTTTGACTGCTATTTTCATGAGTTTTGATGGTTGATCTGAGCAAAATGAAGTCTTTGACAACTTTAATCTTTTCTACATTTATTTTGATGTTATTAATTTGTCCAGTGATGAGAATCTTTGCTTTCTGTACACTGAGGTGCAACCCATACCAAAGGCTGTGGTCTTTGATCTTCATCAGTAAGTATTTTAAGTCTTCTTCAATTTCAGTAAGCAAGGTTGTATTATTGCAGGTTGTTAATGAGTTTTCCTTTGATTTGGATGCCATGCTTTTCTTCATATAATCCAGCTTCTTGGATAATTTGCTCAGCATACAGATTGAATAATTATGGTGAAATAATAAAACCCTGGCACACACCTTTCCTAATTTTAAACCATTCAGTGTTCCCTTGTTCTGTTCGAACAACTGCCTCTTGATCTATGTAAAGGTTCCTCATGACCGCAATTAAATGTTCTGGAATACTCATACTACACAACATTGTCCAATAACTTGTCATGATTTACACAATCAAAAGTTTTTGCAAAGTCAATAAAATTGTTAGAATTCCACAATTACATCATCACTGGCTTTAGGTGGTTGTTGCATAAATTTGAGTAATTGAGGTCTTAACTGGTTTTTTTGGATGCTTGTTGTTAAGAGGTGTCAAGTGGGTTCTAACTCAAAGTGACCCTGTGTAGGTAGGGCTTCTGAGGAGTGGCTGGTG
>NW_006408788.1:1906146-1914796 GCF_000296735.1 Chrysochloris asiatica | reverse complement strand
TCAATCTTTTCTCTGTTGATAAGAATGTTGTTTATTGGTCCAGTGGTGAGGATTTTTGTTTTCTTGACATTGATATGTAATCCATACCGAAGGCTGTGCTCTTTGATCTTCATCAGTAAATGTTTTAAGTCCTTTTCACTTTCAGCAAGCAAGGTTGTATCATCCGGATATCTCAGGTTGTTAATGAGTCTTCCTCAAATCCTGATGCCACGTTTTTCTTCATATAAGTCAGCTTCTCAGATTATTTGCTCAGCATACAGGTTGAATAAGTATGGCTTATGAATATTATCCTATCAGAGATAACATTGTACTTCATGATAGATTGTGAAATGTTCTTTTTGATAATGAATGTGATGATATTCCTCTTGCATTTGTCGTTCATCTCATAGTAAACTATATGTTTACCATCAAAGAATGACAAACTGACAGATGATACACACACACACACACACACATATACATGCATATGTATCACTGGACTGTGAACTACAACGTTAGTAATGCAAACCCACCAGCTCCTTTTCAGAGTCAGAAATGACTCAACTGCATTTAACAAAAACAACAACATATGAGTCGGTTCCAACTCAGCCACCCTATATTGGGTTTTCGAGTAGTGGCCAGTGAGTTTGAACTGCTGACTTAGCTTTCCATAGCCCATCTGTCAGCGTCTCATACTTTTTTGATGTTAAGTGCAATGGAGTCAGTTCTGACTCATAGTGATCCTGTATAGGGTTTCTGAGGCTTTGCATCTTTGTGGGAACAGAAAACCTGTTCTTCCAATGGAGCAGCTGGCAGTCTTCATCTGTGGGCCATGTGGTTTGCAGTGCAGCATTTATCATGCAGAGCCACCATACTCTTATATGTTGTTGTTAGGTGCCATCAAGTCAGTACCAAGTCAGTGACCTTATGCACAACAGAATAAAACACTGCCTGGTCCTGGGCCAACCTCACAATTCTTGCCACGCTTGAGCCCATTGATGCTGCCACTTTGCCAGTCCATCTCGCTAGGGGTCTTCTTCTTTTTCTCTGATCATTCACCTTAGCAAACACAATATCCTTGTCCAGTGACTGGTCCATCCTAACAATATGTCTGAAGTATGAGACACACAGTCTGGCCATCTTGGTTCCAAGGAGCACTCTGGCTGCACTTCTTCCAATATAGACCTGTTTGTTCTTTTGGCAGTCCATGCCACTTTCAATATTCTCCTCCAACACCACAACTCAAATGCATCAATTCTTCTATGGTCTTCCTTATTCACTGTTCAACTTTCAAATGCATGAGGTTATAGAAAATATCATGGCTTTAGTCAGGTGAACCTTAGTCCTCAAGCTGACATCTTTGCTCTTCAACACTTTAAAAAGGTCTTATGCAACAGATTTGTCTAATGTAATGCATCATTTGATTTCTTGACTGCTGCCTCCATGAGTGTTGATGGTTGATTCGAGAAAAATGATGTCTTTGACAACTTTAATCTTTTCTCCATTGATAAAAATGTTGTTTATTGGTTCAGTGGTGAGGATTTTTGTTTTCATTACATTGAGATGTAAACCATACTGAAGGCTTTAGTCTTTGATCTTCATCAGTAAGTATTTCAAGTCCTCTTCACTTTCAGAAAGCAAGGTTGTATCATCTGCATATTGCAGGTTGTTCATAAGTCTTCCTCCAATCCAGAGGCAATGTTTTTCTTCATAGAACCCAGCTTCTCAGATTATTTGCTCAGCATACAGGTTAAATAAATATGGTGAAAGAATACAACCCTCTCACACACCTTCCCTAATTTGAAACCATTCAGTGTTCCCGTGTTCTGTTTGAATAATTGCCTCTTGGTCCATGTACAGGTTCCTCATGAGCACAATACTCATACTTCATAATGTTGTTCATGGCTTGTCATGATCCACAAAGTTGAATGCCTTTGCATAGTCAATAAAGCACAGGTAAACATCTTTCTGGTATTCTCTGCTTTCAGCCAAGATCCATCTGATGTCAGCAATGATATCCCTCACTCCACATTCTCCTCTGCATCCGGCTCAAAGCTCTGGCAGTTCTCTGTCAATGTGCTGTTGCAGCCATTTTTGAATTATCTTCATCAAAATTTAACTGGCAGGCAATATTAATTATATTGTCTGATGATTTTGCATTCCTTTGGTTCACTTCTCTTTGGAATGGGCATAAATGCGGATCTCTTCCAATCAGTTGGCCAGATAACTGTCTTCCAAATTTGTTGGCAGAGATGAGTGAGTGCTTCCAGTGATGCTTCACTTTCTTGAAAGATTTCAATTTGTATTCCATCAAATTCTGGTGCCTTGTTCTTTACCAATTCCTTCAATGCACCTTGGACTTCCTCCTTCAGTATCATTGGCTCTTGATCATATGCTACCTCTTGAAATGGAGGAACATCAACTATTGCCTTTTGTTACAGTGACTGTGTATTCCTTCCATCTTCTTTGGATGCTTTCTGCATTATTCAATAATATGCCCAAAGAATCCTTCAGTAATGAAAGTCGAGGCTTACACTTTCTCTTCAGTTCCATCAGCTTGTGAAATGCTGAGCATGGTCTTCCTTTTTCGTTTTCTAACTCCAGATCTTGGCACATTTCATTGTAATATTTGACTTTGTCTTCTCGATCTGACCTTGGAAATTTTCTGTTCAGTTCTTGTACGTCATCATTTCTTCTTATATATGTATATAAATTAGTTACTCTTATATAAATATACCTATTTATTTAATATATAACTTTACTAGATAAATCACTTTTTTTTGCTTTCTTTTATACTGTCATGAAATAAAAGAATGATTTCACTTCCATGTGATGAAGACTTTCAGTTGCAGAATAAACAAAAAAATAGTAAGAAGTAAAAAAAATAAATTCTTAAAAGTTTAGGTCTGAAAATAAAATCAGTTAAAGGTAAATATAAAATGCATAAAACAGATACAGCAAGTGCTAACAGATGGAAATATTCCACAGTTCATCATGACTTGGTTTCCTGATTACTAATCTTTAAAAATGAATAACAATTATAATAACATCTGTGTTCAAAGAAACTTGAGATTTGGGCAAACGTAAAATTTTGAATTAAACAATACTTTCATATTTTTAATTTCTACTGGGTATGGAGTCCTGATGTGGCACTGCGAGTTAATGTGCTGGATTGCAAGGTTGGCAGTTCAAGCTTACCAGCATGTCCTTGAAGACCCTATATAGAGTCACTATGGGTTGGAACCAAATTGAGTGCACTTAACAACAACAAAACAACAACAACATAGTTGACCTATTCCTCTGAATCATCCTAACAGTCCCTCTTATCCTAACAGGTTCTGTGCTATGTAACAATGTTTTGCTTCGCCAACTCTTACAATGAATATAAAATCAATTTCAGTGCTTGAAGCTACTAAGGGCTCAAGTCTCACTTGATTTCTCAAAAAGGATACTTTGTGTTTGTGTCTACATTTGTATGCTTCTCATTTAATGGCAGACTATAATAGAATTTTTCTTTCTGCTATAAAAGCTATTTCAGAACAACACAGCTGGAGGGTCAGAAAATATATAAGAAAACACAAGGAAAACAAAATAGTTTATTGGTTTTGGACTCTGGGGTCTTACTATGTAATAATAGAGTATGCTTAGGTATATAAAAATTGTGATTTCAGAAAGGGAACTACACCAGTGTACTCTGGAGTCCACTACCAAAGAGTCTCCTATGGTGCCAACAGCAAAATTTTAGGGTGGCCTTTGTCTAAGTTACTCATTACTGTCAGAGATAGCACAAGCGGGTAGCTCTCATGAACATAAATGCATTTTCTCACTAATCTGGAGGCTGCAAGTCTACATCAGGGTCTTGACCGTGTTGGTTCCTCTGTGAACCTTGATCCTAGTTTCTGATGTTTGCTAATGATCTTTGGTATTCCTTTGCTTTGCTCACATGTTATCTCTCTTCCCCTGGTGTGTGTGTTTCTTTGTCTATTCTGATTTTTTATAATTTAGAAGGGATTAGGTTTAAGATCCACCTTACACTGCTATTAGCTCATTAACAATAAAAATCCTATTTCCAAACATGATCACATCTACTGACATGGATACCAACATGGCAATATAGGATAAGCATGGTCAGATAACCAAAAGGCCAGTAGTTCAAATCTACCAGCTACTTCGTGGAAACCCTATACAGGGTTGCTGTTAATTAAAACCAATTCAACTCCACTTAACAACATCAACAACACTGGCATTCAACACATATTTTGGGGAGATACGATTCAATGCATAATATTCCCTGGTCCCCTGGCATGCATACCCTATATAATCTCAAGAAATGTAAATTTGATGAATTTTACTCCAATGATTTGGGTACGTTATAGACAGGGCTTTGAACCAATTTTTCAAATTCAGTCCTGGCTGATACAGTGAAACTGGGATAGACAAGAATTTGTAAGGGGTGGATGCTTGGAAAATAAATGGAATGGGGAAATTTATGGTTGATTCTCTGGTGGAAACTTAATGTCTCTCTTTGAAAACAAGGAGCAGCATGCATGTTGCCATAGCAACCAAATCTCTTGCCTGGCAGAGTCAGAAACAGTGGTGCCCTGCTCAAAGATGGCAGTTGATCATGCTGCTCTGAATGTGTGTCACTTTCCAAAGTCTAGGCAAGAATCTAGTATCTTGCATCAGGATCCTGAAAGAATTCACTACGCCTCTTCCAACTCTCCCATTCCAGGTCTTCAACCAATATTTCTCCTGTTCAGGTTATTGCTCCAGTTACTCATATTTTACAAATTCTAATACTTCCCAGTTTTGATTTATTGGCCAAGAATGAACAGCTTCTAACTGATTCAAAGCCCTGAGTAGATAGCACAGTCAATTTTAAAAGTAGAAGATTTTCTGTGTAGGTCATATCTCATCATTGTTGTTTTATTAAGTGTTGTTTCATTAAGTGTTAAGTATTAACCTGTCTAGTGTATTCTGACTCATACGGACCCCTTATCGGGTTTCCGAGGGGCAGCTGGTGGGTTGGAACTGCCAACCTTGTTGTTCACAGTCTAGTACTTATTCTATAGAGCAGTACCAGGCATCCAAAATGCAGCGATAAAACATATGACCTCTTTAAAAGAAGAATATTTTCTCTGGAAACCAACAAAGGAGGAAATCAGAGAAGAGAAACATGAGACGAATTTGAATCACCATTGCTGGATTAAGAACAATTCAGAGGAAACATGGCAAGGAATGTGGTCAGTTTCTAGGGCTAAGAGCAGCCTGTGATTGTCAGCCTGCAAAGAAATAGGAAACACAGTATTACAACCTCAAGGAACCTGAATCTGCCAACAGCAAGAATGATCTGAGCAGGAGAGTTTCCCCTCTAAAGCCTCCAGAAAGGAACTTAGTCTGACTTACACTATAATTTTAGCTTTCTGATGTCGAGGCAGATAACTCAGTCGTGCTGTCCTGCTTTGTTGATTTACAGAACTGTCCACTAATAAATAGTATTGTTTCAAGCCCCTAAAGTTGTGTTAATTTTTAAGCCAGCAGTACAAAACTAATAAACATGGCTTAAAGCTCGTTCAGAGTCTTTGCTCATTATTTGACATTCGTGAATTCATTTGTTCAATTACTCATTCATTCCTGAATGCGTTAATTAAGTGTCTACTATGTTCCAGGCTCTAAGTTTTATCACAGGCTTTTAACTTACCAGACAATTTTATGATACAAATCCTAGAGACTATGTTAACAGCATATGGGAATGTAATGACATCTACTTTCTCTGTAAGCATAATAAAAATACACATAATGTTGATATTCTGCAAGTTTGGAAACCTTCAAAAAAATTCACAATGAGGTTTCTACTTATTTAGAAAGCTGGGTGTCTCTTATGGAAAGCTGTCGGTATTGCTGAAATCTATAATATGAAGGTAGAAGATAACAACATTCTAATTATTGAGGTTCTCTCATATTTTTCCTATTATCAGTGTCAGAACTGAATTGACTCAATGATACTTAACAACAACAAACACCTGAAAGTACCCAATCCAGTGTGTCAGGCCAATGAACTATTTTATTTGATTTTTTATATAGTTGGGGAATAAAACAGGAGCCTTCCCAGAGTTTGTTGTCAGATGATACTTTCCAGCTGGACTGATGCCCACTCTGTCAGCTATGCAGAGCTTATCCCTCAAGGGAAATGAAAGCCCTGGCTTACTCTGGTTTTGCTTGTTAGACCAAGAGGGAGCAAATGAGCACACCTCAGGTCAACATGAAGCATCACCCCTGAGCACAGGAAAAGCTGCGGTGGTTCAAGGCCAAATACTTCAAGTCATCTACAGGTAGCTGGAGAGACAGGGTACAAATTGATTCTTGCACAAATATATGTATTATTAAGGCTCATGGTCACAGTGCTTTCTCTGGCTTGCAAATATGTGATATTTCAAGCCTCCAGAACACAAATTCAGCATTGAGATTGCTAGACACTAGAGAAAAAGAAGAGCTTCTAACATCATTAAGAGGTGAATTCTAATACTGACTCTGTCATGAACAGCTGGAATGTGTCTTAGAAGAAGGGCAGAATGATCATTAGAAGACAGGAGGGCTACACTTGATCTTGTTTACTTTGAATAGGTGACCAAGAGAGATGACTCTCTAGAGAAGAGCATCATGTTTGGTGAAGTAGATGTTCTTCAATGACACAGACTGAAACTGTCACTACAACCATGCACTGAACCATGCCTACTACTGTGAGCTTGGCACAGGACACGGCTTATCCTACAGTGCCATACCAAGACTCCTACCCAGCACTAGATCTATTAAATATTTCTATGAATTCCTTAGTTATATCCTGTGTTTTCATATAATTATTGTTTTCTAAAAACTTGTTGCTATTGTTCAAATTCTCTTTCATGTGGATTTTAGAATCAGCGTAGTATTCCCTTAAGAAATGTATACATTTGGAAAATTGTAAGCTATACTTCATATGCTACTTACATAAATAAAAAAGGAATCTTTGTGATGTAATGGTTAAGCACGCAACTGCTAAGTCAAAAGATTGGCACTTTGAAGCCATCCGGCAGTTCCATGGTAGGAATACCTGGTGAAATGTTCCCATAAACATGACAGGCTAGAAAACCCTGTCACATGGTTCTACTAGGTCACATGGGGTTACCGTCGGTCAAAATGGATTCGGAGACAACAATATAAAAATGCAAAAGGAAAGACTAGATGATGTTTTGAATCTTAGGATTTGAAAATATGGGAAGACTCTAGAGATACAGGAAGACGTCTAGCAAAAATTCATTTTAGGGGGTTTTGCTTGTTATATGTAATTCCTGAGAAAAGAAAACTGTGTTTTGAAGTGAAAAACGTAAGACATCATTTTTACCCCCTCATAGTCAAAGAACAAATAAGTGAGAGAAGAAAACATTTCTCCTCAGTTCACAGTGTTAACTTAATTATTGTGATCTCATGAAAATTAGATCGATATGCACAAATGGACCTTAGAGGAAATTAAATTAGCATGCCAGTGAAGGCAGTGGAGATCATGACATTGTGGTAGAACTCTAAACCTATATTTATTTGTAATTGAACAAATAAATAAGCAATAAAAAAACCAAGCAACCTAGGATCAACTTATTAAAAACAAATTAAAGTAGAAAATATCCCTAAAATGATGAGCAAGAAAACAATATGCTGCATGAGAATGTATTTCAAAAAATAGAAGACACTATTACTAATTCCAAGCAAATACTTAAAAGAATCTGTTATTATTCAAAATTAGGTTAAGGATATTTCTGTAAATCCAAACATAACACTTACAAGAACTAAATTAAAAAGTGTATTTATAATGAATATAATGAAAATTTAAACAAACATAATTTACATATGGAAAATAAACAACTCAGTAGCAATGAAACAAAATAATACATGGAGATGAAAACCAAACACAAAGCATAAATATTGTTATGCAGAAAAATTCTACTCACAAAATGTATATCTGAAAAAAAAAATCACTAATGAAAGTTAATTATAAAAGCTTCAGCAAAAGTATATAAAATTCAAACTAAATAATAAAAGCAAAAGAGTTATCAAATATCAGGCAATAGTATAACTTACACAAAATACAGTCTGGTAGAAAAATGGGCCCGTAGATTAACATATTGACTATGCAAAGGAATGGTACTGTGTGGATCATAACACACTATGGAGGACATTGTGAGAAATGGGAATTTCAGAACACTTAATTGTGCTTATGCAGAATTGTACAAGGGAATATTGTTAATGTATTGTCATCAACTCGGTTCCTATTCACAGCAACACTTTTTATGGCTTCTGAGGAATGCCTGGTGGGTTTGAACTGCTAACCTTGTGTTTCGTAGTCCATTGCTGATCTTACAGCTGCCACAATCAGGAATGATGTGCTTCAGGGCTCTGTCCTTTCACTATACTTGTTCAATCTATATACTGAGCAAATAATCCATATATCATCGGACAATCTCTTTGATATCTCAAGCAAGTAAAGTTTTGCTAAAAATAATACAGAAATGGCTACAATCATACATTGATAGAGAACTTTCAGAGGTAGAAGCTGGATTCAGAAGAGGCTGTTGAAAGAGGGATTATCATTGCTGATGCCTGGTGGATCTTGGCTGAAATCAGAGAATATCAGAAAGAT
>NW_006408788.1:1891867-1904285 GCF_000296735.1 Chrysochloris asiatica | reverse complement strand
CTAAATAACATTAACATCAAAATGTGACTCCAAACGTAGGAAATATAAATTCAAACTGGAATTGTATTTCTAAAGCAAAAATGTATCCCTTCATATATCAAATGACCTAGAAAACCACAGGTTGAATGACTAGACGTTTGTCAATGTTTACGCTTTGTAGCAGAGAGCCCCTTTCTTGAATGAAACGTTTAGGAATGCTGATAATTGTTATGGAAACACAGAGCTCCCTACCTAATGTCCCTTTTCCATTTCTTTCTTATAAACAAAATCCTTCTTTCATCCAGTGTCCTTAGTTATCAATTGCAGCATGCATACTTATAAAGTTCTATCAACACTGCTTTCTTTCAGGGGCAGTTATGCAACAGCTATGGTAGTGTAGTAGCTACGAGTGGGGCTGTTAACCTCAAGGACAACAGCTTAAAACTACCAGCTCTGTGAGAGAAAGATGAGGCTTTCTGCTGCGGTAAAGATTTACAGCCTTGGAAATTGTATGCAAGATCGCTATGAGTCAGAACCGACTCCACGGCACAAGGAGACCACCACCACCATGACTAAATAGCTATGTGTAGAAATCCTGGTGGGGTGTTAGGAAGCCTCAGATGGTATGCGCCATTGCTCCTTCTACTTCTACCTGCTCTTCAACATCTGTGGAAGCAGCAGCCATGGGTGAGTCTGAATCCTAAACAGCTGTTAAGAAAGATTGAATGGAAAGTAAGCAATCTTGAACACTGATGACATTCAAGAGCCATTGAACAAATGCCCCAAACTGTCTATTTTATTGCTTATTTCATTTCTTAAGAAAAGCAAAATCCCGAATGAGGTTAAGCCTTTTCAGAGACTGTTGTGCCCAGAATAACGTAATAGAAAGTCAAGCTCAAATTGTATCAGCAGACTAATGTATCTTTCGAATAGGACTTACAACATTTTAACAAGATCCTTAGGTGATTTTTATGAACATTAAAATTGGAGAAAGATTTTATTAGGCCATATTAAAAAAAAATACTACTCAAGATATTTAAAATAAACAGAAGTTTTCCCAGAAAATAATTTACATTATAATCTAGGAAGAACAAAAATAACAAGAGAATCATAATAAGCCATAAATTTTCAAATGAAATTACAGTTAAAGATAAATTTGAATTCATTTTTTAGAATTAAAAACATATAATATCTAAACTTTACATGTATATATATACATACACACACACACATATTATTTCTACCATTCATCTATCACTTTGTTCTACTGTGGTGGCATGCATGTTGTGATTCTGAAAGCTATGCCACTGGTATTTCAAACACCAGCAAGGTCACCCTTGATGGCAGATTTCAGCTGAGCTTCCAGACTAAAACAGATTAAGATGAAGAAGAGACAGCCTACTTTCAAATATTTAGTCACTGAAAACCTTATTCATAGCAGGGGAACACTGTCAGATAGCATCAGAGTATTGAATACTGAAACATAATGAAGAGCAAAGAATACTGTCAGATATGTTGTCATTGTTAGGTTGCATCAAGTCAGTACCAATTCATAGCAACACAATGTACAACAGAATGAAACAGGGCCTGATCCTGGGCCAACCTCACAATCATTGCTACATTTGAGCCCATTGATGCTGACACTGTGCCAATCATCTAGTTGGGGGTCTTCCTCATTTCCTTTCACCATCCAATTTACTCAATATGTTATCCTTCTCCAGTGACTGGTACCTCCTGACAATATGTCCAAGGTACGAGAAATTAAGTCTGGCCATCCTGGCTTCCAAGGAACATATGGTTGTACTTCCTCCAACACATATTGGTTTGTTCTTTTGGTGGTCCATGGCACTTTTAATATTCACCTCAAACACTATAACTCAAATGCATCAAGTCTTCTATGGTTTTCCTTAGTCATTGCCCAACTTTTGCATGCATATGAAGTTACTGAAAATACCATGGCTTGCGTCAGACACACCTTAGTTCTCAAACTGACATATTTGATCTTCAACACTTTAAAGACGTCTTGTGCAGCAGATTTGCCTAATGCAATACATCGTTTAATTTCTTGGCTGCTGTTTCCTTGAGTGTTCCTGATTGATCCAAGCAAAATGAAGCCTTTGACAATTTCAGTCTTTTCTCCATTTACATGGATGTTGTTTATTGGTCCAGTGGTGAGGATTTTTGTTTACTTTACACTGAGGTGCAACCCATACAGGAGGCTGTAGTGTTTGATCTTCATCTATACGTATTTTAAGTTCTCTTTACTTTCAGCAAGAAGGTTGTATCATGTGTATACTGCAGACTGTTAATGAGTCTTCCTCCAATCCTGATGCCATATTTTCCTTCGTATAATCTAGTTTCTCGGAGTATTTACTCAGCATACAGGTTGAATAAGTATTGTGAAAGAATACAACCCTGGAGCACTTTCCTGATTGTGAGCCATTCAATTTTACCTTGTTCATGAACACAAGCAAGGGTTCCGGAATACTCATATTTTGCAATGTTGTCCATATCCTGTCATGTTCCACAAAATAGAAACTCATTGCCTAGTCAATAAAGCACAGATAAACATCTTTCTGGTATTTTTTACTTTCAATCCAGATCCATCTGACATAAGCAATTATATACTTTGTTCCATGTTCTTTTCTGAATCTGGCTTGAACCCCCGACAGTTCTCTGTCATTGTTTTTTGATTATCTTTAGTAAAACTTTACTCACACAGGATATTAATGATATTGTCCAATGAATTCCACATTCTGTTGGGTCACCTCTGTTTGGGATGGGCACAAATACAGTTCTCTTTCAGTTAATTGGCCAGGTAGTTTTCTTCCAAATTTCTTGGCATAGATGAGGGAGAGCCTCCAGTGATTCATAAGCTTGTTGAAAGATTTCAACTTGAGTTCCATCAAGTCCTGGCACCTTGTTCTTGCAAGTAGAGGCTTGAATTTTTCACTGAGTTCCTTTAGCTTGAGAAATGTTCTCCCCTTTTGGTTTTCTAACTCCAGGTCTTTGCATATTTTGTAATAATATTTGACTTTGCCTTCTCAAGCTGACCTTTAAAATTTTCTATTCAGTTCTTTTCCCTCCTGATTCCTTCTGTTTCCTTTAGCATCTCTATAGCACCAGATTCAGAGCCTCTTCTGACACCCATCTTGGTTTTTTTCCTTATCTCTTTTCTTTTAATTGTCCTTTTGCTTTCTTCATGTATGATGTTCTTGATGTCATCCCACAACTCTTCTGGTCTTTGGTATGTGTCTAATGTATCAAATCTGTTCTTCAGATTAACTTTGAATTCAGGTGTGATATTTTAAGGTCATAATTTGGCTCTCTTGGACTTGGTTTTGTTTTTTTTTCATCTTCAGCCTAACCTTGAATTTGAGCAATTGATTTTCTGTTCTACAGTCTGCCCTTGGACTGTTTTATCATATAGTTGTTGTTGTTGTTGTTAGGTGCCATCGAGTCAGTACCAACTCATAGCAGCCCTATGTACAACAGAAAGAAACACTGCCTGGTCTTGGGCCAACCTCACAATTGTTGTCATGCTTGAGCCCATTGATGCTGCCATATTGCCAATTCATCTCACTGGGGGTCTTCCTCTTTTTCCCTGACCCTCACCTTACCAAACAGGGTATCCTTCTCCAGTAACTGGTCCCTCTTGACAATATGTCCAAAGTAGGAGAGACAAAGTTTGGCCATCCTGGCCTCCAAGGAGCACTCTGGTTGCACTTCTTCCAACACAGATCTGTTGGTTCTTTTCAGAGCCCATGGCATTTACAATATTCTCCCCCAACACCATAACTCAAAAGTATCAATACTTGTATGGTCTTCTTTATTCACTGTCCAGCTTTTGCATGCATATGAGGTTATTGAAAATACCATGGCTTGGGTCAGGCACACCTTAGTCACCAAGCTGATATCTTTGCTCTTCAACACTTTAAAAAGGTCTCGTGCAACCGATTTGCCTAATGTAATATGTCATTTTATTTCTTGATTGCTGCTTCCATGAGTGTTGACAGTTGATCCAAGAAGAATGAAGTCCTTGACAACTTCAAACTTTTCTCCATTGATAAGAATGTTGTTTATTGGTCCAGTGGTGAAGATTTTTGTTTTCTTTACATTGAGATGCAACCTATCCAGAAGGCTGTGCTTTAATGTTTTAAATCCTCTTCACTTTCAGCAAGCAAGGTTGTATCATCTGCATATGGCAGGTTGTTAATGAAGTCTTCCTTAAATCCTGATGCCACGTTTTTCTTCATATAAGCCAGCTTCTCGGATTATTTGCTCAGCATACAGGTTGAATAATACTAGAAAGAATATAATTTTGTCGCACACCTTTCTTAATTTTAAACCATTCAGTGTTCCCATGTTCTGTTAGAACAACTTCCTCTTGGTCCATGTACAGATTCCTCGTGAGCACAATTAAGTGTTCAGAAACACTCATACTTCATAATGTTGTCCATAGCTTGTCATGATCCACACAACTGAAGTCCTTTGCATAGTCAATAAAGCACAGATAAGTATCTTTCTGGTATTCTCTGCTTTCAGCCAAGATACATTGGACATCAGCAATGATATCCCCTGTTCCATGTCCTCGTCTTAATCTGGCTTGAACCTCTGAAAGTTCTCTGTTAATGTATGCTTGCAGCCATTTCTGTATTACCTTTAGTAAAAACCTTACTCATATGGGATATCAAAGATATTGTCTGATGATTTCTGCATTCTGTTGGGTCATGTTGGAAGGCTCTCAAAATAAGACTAAGAGAGATTTGCCTCCTAAAAGTAGAGTTGTCCACGATGACTTGAATGTAGTAAAGCTTTTGGGACCTTTATTTGCTGATGGTGCACAACTAAAAATGAGGAGAAACAGCTATGAATATTCACTAATAATCAGAACATGGAATGTACAAAGTATTACTCTAGGAAAATTGGAAGTTGTTAAAAATGAAATAGCATAAGTATCAATAATCTAGGCATTAGTGAGCTAAAATGGACTGGTATTAGCTATTTTGAATCTGAAAATCACATGGTTTACTATGCCAGGAATGGCAAAAGGAAGAGGAATGGCATCGCATTCATCATCAAAAAGAACATATCGAATCTGTCATGAAGTACAATGCTGTCTGTGGTAAGATAATAACCATATACATAGAAGGAAGACCTGTTAATATCACTATAATTCAAATTTATACACCAGACACCAAAGCCAGTAATGAAGAAATTGAAGAATTCTATCATCTTCTTCAGTCTGAAATTGATCAAACATGCAATCAATATGTATTGATCATTACTATCACTTGGAATGCAAAGGTTGGAAACAAAGAGGAAGGATCAGTCCTTGGTGACAGAAACAATGCTGGTGATCACATGATGGAATTTTGCAAGATTCTTCATTTCAAATACCTTTTTAAACAACATAAAATGTGAGTATACACATGAACATCACAAGATGGAATACACAGATATCAAATTAATACATATGTGGAAAGAGACCCTGCAAAAGCGTTGTATCATCAGCCCAAACAAGGCCAAGACAGAGTGTGAAACAGACAGTCAATTGATCATATACAAATTCAGGCTGAAGCTGAAGAAAAGTAAAACAAGTAAATGAGAGGCAAAATATGACCTTGAACATATCCCTTTTGAATTTAGAGACTTGATGCATTAAACACATTAGACCCTAAAGACTGAAGACAAGAAGAGTTGTGGGATGACATCAAGCGTGTCATATAGGAAAACATTAAAAGGTCACTAAGAAGATAAGAAAGAAAGAGCAAAATGGGTATCAGAAGAGACTCTGAAACTTACTCTTCAGTGAGAAAGCAAATGAAAGAAATGAGGAGGTAAAAGAGTTGAATAGAAAATTTCAAAGGGCAGCTCAAGAAGATAAAATGAAATATTATAGTGAAATGTGCAAAGACCTGGAATTGGAAAACCAAAAGGAAAGAAAACGTTCAGCATTTATCAAGATGAAAGAATTTAATAAAAATACAAATACATGATTTGTAACAACTATGGATTGTATAAGCAAAGGATCATATTGGAGTCCTGGTGTGGCACTGTGGATTTATTCTCTAGACTGAAAAGTCGGTTTGAATGGCAAGAGCAGTGGTTCAAGCTTACCAGCTGCTCCTTGGAAACCTACTAGGCCACTCTTGGTTGGAATAGATGTGACTTAACCCTTATCAAATTACTATATCTGTGGCAAGAGACTATAGAAATGTCAAACAAGTCCAAAACAAGGCCAGGGGCAGACTGTGGAACAGCTTGTTGGACAATGAATGAGGACAACTGATACATTTGAATTATTTTACAGTCTACCTTTCATGTAACAACAAAAACATAGGCAAAATATTGAATGATGTAGAAAACATCAAAAGAAGATGGAAGGAATATGTAGTCACTCTACCAAAAAGAAATGGTCAATGTTCAACCATTTCAAGAGGTTGATGATCAAGATTCAAGGTATATGATCAAGAGCCAATGATACTGAAAGAAGAATCCAAGTTTCAATGAAGGCATTGACAAAGTACAAGGCACCAGGAATTGACGGAATTCCAATTGAAATCTTTCAACAAACTGATACAGTACTGGAGACATTTACTTATCTATACTAAGAAATTTAGAAGGCCAACTAACTGAAAGAGAACTGTATTTGTTCCCATTCCAAAGAGAGGTGACCCAATGTAATGTGGAAATCATAGGACAATGCCATTATTATCACATACAAGAAAAATTTTGCTAAAGATAATTTAAAAAATGGCTGTAGTGTTACAATGACAGGGAGATGTGAGAGGTTCTACCAGATTTAAATGGGTACATGGAATGAGAGATATCACTGTTGACATAAATGGGTCTTGGCTGAAAGCAATGAATACCCAAAATATGTTTATCTGTACTTAATTGACTATGCCAAGGCTTTCAATTCTGTGGATCATGATAAACTATGGAGAACATTGCAGAGAATGAGTATTCTGGAACACTTAATTGTGCTCATGAGTAAGTAACCTGTACATAAACTAAAAGGTAGTCATTTGAACAGAACAAGGGGGACACTGAATGTTTTTAAATCAGGCATGGTGTGAGCCAGGGTTGTATTCTTTCACTATATGTATTCTACCTGTATGCTGAGCAAATAATCTGAGAAACTGGATTATAAGAAGAAAAACATGGTAGCATCAGGATTGGAGGAAGACTCATTGACAACCTTGGATATGTAGATGATACAAACTTGCTTGTTAAAAGCCAAGAGGACTTAAAATATGTATTTATGAAGATTGTATTCACACTGGGTTGCACCTCAATGTAAAGAAAGTACAAATCCTCACAACTGGTCCAATAAATTGCATCAAGATGAATGGAGAGAAGACTGCAGTTGTCAAAGAATTCATTTTTCGAGGATCAACCATCAACACTCATGGAAGCAGCAGTCAAGAAATCAAACAACACATTGCACTGGGAAAATCTGCTGCCCCAAACCCCTTTTAAGTATTCAAGAGTTAAGATGTCAGTTTAAGGACCAAGGTAGGCTTTGCCCTAACCATGGTCTTTCCAATAGCCTCATAAACATGTGAAAAGTGGACAATGAATGCAGAAGACTGTAGAAGAATTGATGCATTTGAGCTATAGTATTGGAGAAGAATATTAAAAGTACTTTGGGCAGCCAGAAGAACAAAGAGATCTGTTTAAGAATTACAGCCAGAATATTCCTTAGAAGCCAGGATGTCCAGACTTAGTCTCTCATACTTAGGGCATATTATCAGGAGAGAAGAGTTTCTAAAGAAGGACATCATGCTTGGAGGGTTAGTGAAAAAGAGGAAGACCCCCAATGAGATCTATTGGCTCAGTGGTAGAAGCACTGGGCTATAGTGTAACAATGATTCTGAGGTTGGCTTATTCTGTTGTGCATAAGGTTGTTATGTGTCTATAGTGACTCTCTGGCATCAAATATTAACAATATGTTGTTTTTGTTAAATGCTACTGAATCGATTCTGACTCATAAGGACTCTGTATAGGGTTTCCAAGGAATGACTGACTGGTGGATTTGAACCACTGGCACTGTGGTTAGCAATTTAGTGCCTATCCTGAAGTACCACTCTTGGAATCCATGTATATATAGTATAAAATCCAGAAGATTGGGAGGAAATAAAATATATAATCAAATAAAAAGCTGGGAAAGAGAGGAATTCTGGACCAGACAGACACAAAGCACTGATGCTGTATAACACAAATATGAAAGTCCATTTGAAACTGACACAGATGAAAATTCTGCTACCCTGAACTTCAGAGGAATAGTTAGAGAAATGGATTGAGTACTTGGTGGGAGAAGAGTCTGAGCAGGGGCAGTGAGAGAGGGAGATTAACGGGTGAATGGTCAGTCAGATGCAGCCAAACAGAAAGTGGCCTGGCAGAGCAGATTCACCCAGGTGACTGGAAAAGGTGCAATTTCTTCTTTTCCCCCATGCTCGTCTGGTGACCAGAGGTGTGGCCAACTACCACCCTCATCCATCCCTAGCAAAGATCCTGCTCTCCAGGAGTTTGGAGTCATGTGGTTGGAAGCCATGTCAATATGAGATGGGGGTAGGGTGAGCCACTTTAGTGAGTCACTTTGGTGTGTAGATTCACGTGGGCTGGGCTCTAGACCAGCAGATCTTGCAGAGAAATCATGAGCATTTAGTTAGTTACCCTGAACCCTGCTGCCCTGTGGTCCTAAAAGACAATGAAATCCACTCCATCAAGTGACTCCATAGATAACGTAGAATATACTGAAGCCAATTGGAGCTCCATCTATGGCATCCCTTCCACACCCATCTTATGAGCTTTTTAACTTGCAGGAGAGCCCCCAAAGTATTTTCTTCTTGGGGTCCAACAGCTGCACTGTTTTTTCTCTCTCATTTTGTTGTTGTTGTTTATTTATTATTTTTCTCCTACTTCTCTTCCCATTCCATTGAATTTTATCCTTTTTACCTCTGCTTTTGTTTTGCCTTTTTTTCTTCTGTTTCTCATTTCACATCTTCTTCCTCCCCCCACCCTTTTAATCTTTCTTTACTATTCTCTACTCTCTCTTTTCATCTCTTCTCTCCCAGGTTTTATTTATTTATTTATTCCTCATCTATAGCTTTATTTGCCTGTCCTTTTGTCTTTATACTCATTATAATTTATTTTTCTGATTATAGCTTGTTTTTATTTCTTTTTTTATCTTTACCATTCTCAGTTTTCATTGTTGGTTCCTTGTTTGTTTATTCTGCTTTGTTTTCTTGTGTGTTTTGGGGGAGGGGTTTTCTCTTTTCCAATTGACAGGAGACATCTGTGCAGCCCAGCTACAATCATACCCACTGTAGCTCCATCCACTGGGCAAGAGCCAATACCACCAGTTCAGTGACAGACAGCAGCCAACACCACCCAAACCCACCATAAACTGAGGTGCATGAACAGCAAACAAGAATAGTGTGCATGATTCTATTCTCTAACTACACACACAGGAGGTGGTGTAAAACACATCAACATACAATCATCAATTAAATACAAGTACAACTCCACATTGACCTGGAGACAACAGACAATTTTAACTCACAAGTAGAAACAAGAGAGAATGGTTCAGACAAATGACCAAGACACAAAGTCAGAAAACATTTTTAAGGAAGAAAAGGTAATGGAACTAACTGAAAAAGAATTCACAAGAATGGTATTTAGATACCTTCAAAGGACTGACAGAAAAATTGAGGAAAGCAAGAAAAACACAGAAAAAAAACCAAACAACTTTAGAAGTACTCAGGAAAACACTACCCTCCCCCCCCCAAAAAAAAATTCTAAATTTTGAAACAATACAAAATCTACAATTAGAAATCCAGATTTCAGAAATAGGCAATACATTGAAAGGGCAAAGGAATAGATGTGAAACAATGGAAGCCTGAATTAGTGAGCTTGAAGATAAAAAAAAAAAAAAAAAAGTATGCTAGAAGAACAATCAGAAAAAATAATGAAAAGATCCAAAGAAAGCCAAAGAATTATCTAGGATAGCATGAAGAGGAACAACTTAACAATGATCAGAATACTGGAACTTGAAGAGATACTGAAAAGCACAGAACAAAATTGTTGAAGGTTGTAGGAAGAAAACTTGCCTAACATTATGAAAGACAAGAAGGTAATGATACAAGAAGCTGAACAAACCCCAAATGAGATAGATCTCCAAAGAAAATCACCACAATATATCATAATCACATTTTCCAAAACCAAAGACAAGAAAAGAATCCTTTGTACCTACAAAGGAGAACCAATAAGACTAAGCTTAGATTTCTCAGTAGAACCACATAGACAAGAAAGCAATGGGATAGCGTACACAAAATTCTGAAAGAAAACAATTGCCAACCAAGAATCATATACCTAGCAAAGCTATCATTCAAATACTACAGTGAGATTAGGATATTTCCTGATAAACAGAAAAGAAAAAGGACTTTGTAATGACCAAACCAACTCTACAAAAAATTCTAAAGGATGTTTGTTGTATTGAGAACCAATAACATCAGACAACAACTTGAGATTGCCAAGTATGACAGCACCATCCAGAACCAGATCCAGATATTATTATTCTTCAGTGCTGTCCAGTCAGTTCCAATGATAGTGGCCTTGTATAGGGTTTCCAAGGAGCAGCTGGTGAGTTTGAACTGCTGACCTTGTGGTTCACAGCTCAGTGCTGATCCTACAGTGCCACACCAGGAGTCCAATCCAGATATGTTGTTGTTGTTAAGTGCCACTGAATCAGTTCTGACTCATGGTGACCCTGTATAGGGTTTCTGAGGAATTGCTGGTAGGTTTGAACTATGGTCTGCAGTCTGTACTGATCTTACAGAGCCATACTAGGAGTCCAATCCAGATACAGAAGTATTTAAAGTAAAACAAACCTATGATACTAAAATTAGGGAGCAAGAGATATCAATTCATAATGAACTCAAGTACAAAGCAGAAATACAAAATAGTGTAGAAAGTAAAGTAGATTTCAAGATAAAACACACTGTTTTAAGCAGGGAAAAATTAGTAAGTTACACAGTGATAAGGATGAACACTGGACTGCAAACTACAAGGTCCGTGGTTTGAGCCTGCAGTGGATCTTCAGGAGAAAGATGAGGCTTTCTGTTCCCTTAAAGATTATAGCCTCAGAAACCCTACTCTGAGTAAGAATCAACTCAATGGCACTTAACAACAACAACAACCTGTAATGTACCCTGAAAATTAATACAACTGCACATCAAAATAAAAAGAGGACAGTCAGAAAGATTTAGTAAACATTAACACTAAAGAAATGAAAATGAAAAGAAAGCCCACTAACAAAATGAACTCAATGCAGAAAATTATGTTTGACAAAGAAACCAGCAAAACCACAAACAAAAAATTACACAGCAAAAAGGCAGCAGCCAATTCATGGTAGTTGGTTGTTATGTGCTATGGAGTCTGTTCCGACTCATAGCGACCCTGCATATGGTTTCTGAGCCTGTAAATCTTCACAGGAGCAGAAAGCCTTACTCTTTCTCCTGCAGAACTGCTAGTAGTTTTGAACTGCTGACCCTGAGGTTAGCTGGCCGATTCGTAACCACTATGCTATCGATAATTACACTGAATGTAAATGAATTATGTGTACAAGTCAAGAGACAGAATAGAATGGAGAAGAAAGCAGGATCCCTCAGTATGTATTCTATGAGAGACACATCAAAAAGATGGAGAAAGCTTAAATGTCCTTCAACAGAAGAATGGTTAAACAAACTTTGGCACATACGTACAATGAATGGTTACTGAATCTGTATATCACCTCATAACTTGGATGAACCTAGAGAGTATTGTGCTGAGTGAAATTGGTCAATCACAAAAGGACAAAATTGTTGAGACCAATGCTGTAAAAAATTTTAAAATGGTTTTTTAAATAAAAGAAACAATTGTTAATGGTTATGGGAGTGAGGGGAGGAAGTTGGGAAAGAAACAAAACTATAACCCAATGAGTAATAGAGGAAATCATAATGAAATATCTTAATTTAATGGAAATACAACATGTAATGATCAGATCAGAAGGGATCAGATGCTGGAGAATGACTAAGTAAAGAGTAAAGTAACTTGGCAAAGTAGAGGGTGAGTGCAAAGAGGAAGCCTCTCGTAATATAATGGACAGACATAATGGCTATAACAATGGGCTAAACCCTAACAAGAATTGTGAAGATGATGGAGGACCAGTCTTTCCTTCTGTTGTGTGTAGGTAACTATGAGCCAGAACTGACTCAATGATACTTAACAACATTCAAATTGATAAGTCCAAATACTGTCTCTTAGAAAAATATATGCTAGAAGGTGAGCTTTGGAAGATACGGTCAAAAAGAACATAGAACCAAATATTTAATATGAAAGAAGACTCACCAACACCATTGATTAAAAAACTAAGGTAATAATAAGACCCTAC
>NW_006408788.1:1889715-1890766 GCF_000296735.1 Chrysochloris asiatica | reverse complement strand
ACAATTGTGCTCATGAGGAACCTGTACATACACCAAGATGTAGTTGTTAGAACCAATCAAGGGGATAATGAATGGTTTAAAATCAGGAAAGGTGTGTACCATTGTTATATATATTCTTTCATTATATTTATTAAATTTGATGCTGAGCAAAAATTCCGGAAGAAGAATATGGCTTCAGGATTGGATGGACACTGATTAGCAACCTGTGATATGCAGATTACACAACCTTGCTTGATGGAAATGCAGAAGACTTGAGATGCTTTCTGATGGTCAGACTACATTGAGACTTCACTATGGATTGCACCTCAATGTCAAGAAAACAAATTCGCACAACTGGACTAATAAATAACATCATTATAAATAGAGACAAAGATCAAAGTTGTCAAAGATTTGATTTTGCTTGGATCCACAAATAACACTCATGGAAGCAACAGTCAATAAATCAAATAACACATTTCATGAGGCAAATCTGCTACACAAAATTTCTTTAAAGTGTTCAAGAGAAAAGATGTCAGTATGAGGACTAAAGTGCACCTGACCCGAGCCATAGTATTTTCAAACATCTCATAAGCATGTTGGAATATGAATAAAGGAAGACTACAAACAAATGGATGCATTTGAATGATGGTGTCGGTGAACAATGTTGGAAGTATCATGGTCTGCCAGAAGAGCACACAAATCTATCTAGGAAGAAGTACAGCCAGAATGCTCCTTGGAAGTCAGGATGGAGACACATCATCTCATGTACTTTGGAGTATTGTCAGAAGGGAGTGTCCCTGGAAAAGACATCATGCTTGGTAAGATGCAGGGAAGGGGAAAAAGAGGAAGACCCCAATGAGATGGATTAATTCAGTGATAGCAACAATGCATCATATATAGTAACAATTGTGAGGCTGGAGCAGGACCAGACAAGGTTTCATTCTGCTGTGCATAGGGTTGCTATGAGTCAGAACCAAAAATATACTGATGATGGTGGTGTGCCGTGGAGTCGGTTCCGACTCATAGCGATCTTGCATAGGGTTTCCAAGGCTGTAAATCTTTATGGGAGCAG
>NW_006408788.1:1887462-1888830 GCF_000296735.1 Chrysochloris asiatica | reverse complement strand
TGACAGTTCAAACTCACTAGCTGCTTCCCAGAAACCCTATACAGGGTCACTATGAGTTGGAATCCACGCGAAGGCTCTTTACAACAACTTACAGGTTGGTTACTATTGTGAAAGGACTCCTTTCATGATGACATTTTCTAATTGCCAGTTCACAGAGAAGACACTGATTGCTCCCTGCTGTCCATTTATCACCGCACTTTGCTCAACTCCTATTAGTTTGTGTGGTTCAATGTAATTGTGGTCAACATTTCAAGGTATTAATGAACTATTTGGTTCAAATAGAAAGATATTCTTGATGTCTAATGATGGCCTGTTTCAGTCATTTAAGCTGTTTCTCTTATTGTTTCAATTTTTCTCTGAACAATTATTTATATGAGCTCTGCTGCACTATACTGAATAATTAGCTAAATGATTTTCACAGATATACAAGTACAAGATTCGATGAAAGGATGACAATATATGTGTTTCAGTATAAGTTTAAAGGATTATTCAAAGTATTTTATCAAAGAGCATCTCTATTCATGTAACCTACAGTTCTATTCTGAGCCAAATGTTTTCATTTTTCACATTCTCCCTCTCCATCAGTCTAGACATCTCATCTTACCTAAAAACACAGTTATCTGCCTTCTCAGTAATCCTACCTTCATACACCATGGTGGTGATGGTTATGTGCCGTGGAGTCGGAACCGACTCATAGCGACCCTGTACAGGGTTTCTGAGGCTATAAATCTTTCTAGGAGCAGAAAGCCTCATCTTTCTCTGGCAGAACTGCTGGTAGTTTCGAACTGCTGACCTTAAAGTTTGCAGCCCGATTCTTAACCACTATGCTACCAGAGCTCCTTTCATACACCATGGTCATGGCATACTCAACAGTTCCCAAAGGAAAATCATTATCTTGTCATGGGCAAATCTTCACCTACATCGTCCACCATGTTGACGGCATAATATAGAGTAAGACCTGGAACTTGGCTCTGAATATTTCTTCTCTGTTTATCCTCTCTTGGTCACCCAAACCTGCTTTAGTTTTAATTTTTTTGTCCTATCTTTGCTACCACTGCTGTAACCCAATGGTTCTCAAAATGTGATCCCTGGACCAGCAGCAACTGCATCACCTGGAACTTGTTAGAAATGCAGAGTCTCAGGTTCTATATTCAAACTTTTGAATCGACCACTCTGGAAACGGGGTTCAGACTCTCACGTGTGACCCCATCATATCTCACTCAGATGCTGAAAACAGCCTGTGTGATGATGTATAGGAGTGTTCACAACTCACACACTTCTCTTGTCATGTGCTATGAAAACCAAGCTTGCTATTTTTTAGAGATGCAGTAGTATAAGGAGCTCTGGTAGCGTTGTTGTTGTTGTTGT
>NW_006408788.1:1884053-1885712 GCF_000296735.1 Chrysochloris asiatica | reverse complement strand
GTGTGGTGCTGTAGGATAATCACTGAACTTTGAACCACTGTGTTCTGTGTTCCTGAAACCAAAGGGATAGACTTTGGAACACAACACAGCCCAGTTTGAGGGACAGTGCCAGCTCTTCCTTATGTGTGGCTGCCCCTCCTAGCTGGGCCAGTTTGGGGCTGTGAGGGGACAAAGCCAACCTCAGACCCCTGCTGCCCCAGGTCCCAGGGGAGCTTGGAGCAGCCCACAGTCCCTTGGAATCTTGGCCTCCAGGTACCCTCCTCCCTGTACAGATCTCTGCAGCCTAGCACCCGGGGCTCTGAGGTGTACCAGCCTTTTGGTCCAGTTCCTGCTGCTGCCCAGCAGACTCAGGAGTAGGAAATAGCCCCAAGGACCATTGCAGTCCTGTGGTCAGCCCTACCCCTGACAGTCCTCTTACTACACTGAAGCAGCAGAGGTGGGGGAAGGGTTTCTTGGCTCCCCATTTTCTGAATGGAGATTTTTTTGGAGACAGGGTGCTGGGCACACGTTTTACTCTCATGTGGTTGTATTCTTAGGGAGGAACTTTGTCAAATAAAGGACAGTGGTTCAAATTCACTGACTGCTCCTTGGAAACACTGTAGAGGTTCGCTATGAGACAGAGCCCACTTGATAGCCCTTAACAACAATGAGTCAGTACTGGATTGAAGGTACAGTTGGTACAGCCTCCATTCATGGGAAACTTTGGGATATGGCAATTTCTGTTTCTTGTTCACCTATCAGCAGCTTTCAGTGGTGGCAAGCTAGCAATCACTTACTTAATCATTAACCTTTTCAGACTAGTAGTAGTCTGACTGATTCTGGGCAGAGACTTTTGTTACAGAAAAGAAACCAAGATCTGGAAAAGTTTTACGCCCATTCATTAGATGAACTGAGGATTTAGAGGAAGGTAGGGTTAGGTAGGTGGTTGTTGTCGTTATAGTGAGCTGCCATAGAGTCAGTACCGACTCATAGCAACTCTATCGATACATGACAGGATGAAACACTGCCTGATTCAGTCCCAACCTCACAACTGTTGCTACATTTGAATCCACTGCTGCTATCACTGTGCCAACCAATCATGTTGCAGGTTGTCCTCTTTTTCACTGACCTCCCACTTTACCAAGCATGATGCCCTTCTCTAGAAATTGGTCCTTCCTGACCATATGTCCGAAGTATGAGAGATGAACTCTGGCCATCCTGGCTTCTAGGGAGCCCGCTAGCTATTCTTCTTCCAACACAAGTTTGTTTTGATGGTCCATGGTACTTTGAATATTATTCTCCAACTCCATAACTCAAATGCACCAATTCTTCTATGGTTTTCCTTCCTTATTCATTATCACACTTTCACATGCATATGAGGATATTGCAAGAATTTTGGATTGGGTCAGGCACACCTTATTCTTCAAGCTGACATCTTTGCTTTTCAACACTTTAAAGAGGTCTTGTGCAGAAGATTTGTCTAATGCAATACATCATTTGATTTCTTGACTGCTGCTTCCATGAGTGTTGATGGTTGATCCAAGAAAAATGAAGTCCTTGACAACTTTAATCTCTTCTCTATTTATTTTGATGTTATTTATTGGTCTAGTGGTGAAGATTTTTGTTTTCTTTATATTGAGGTTCAATCCATACCAAAGTCTGTGATCTTTGATTTTCACT
>NW_006408788.1:1882586-1883418 GCF_000296735.1 Chrysochloris asiatica | reverse complement strand
CACAAATATGCATCTCTTCCAATCAGTTTGTGAGGTCGCTATCTTACAAATTTCTTGGCATAGATGAGTGAGTGCCTTCAGTGCAGCATCCATTTGTTGAAAGATGTCATTTTGTATTCCATTAATATCAGGAGCCTTGTTCTTTGTCAGTGTCTTCAGTGCAACTTGGGTTTTGTCATTCAGTGTCATTGGCTTTTGATCATATGCTACCTCTTGGAATGGTTGTACAGAGACCATATATTTTTGGTACTCTGTGTATTCCTTTGATTCTTTCTGCATCATTCAATATTACATCCATAGAATCTTTCAATACTGCAAGTTGAGGCTTGAGTTTTTGTTTAGTTCCTTCAGCTGGAGAAATGCTGAGTGTGTTTTTTCCTTTTGGTTTTCTAACCCTAAATCTTTTCAATTTCATTATCTTATTTGACTTTGTCTTCCTGAGCTGCACTTTGAAAATTTCTATTCAGTTCTTTTACCTCATCATTAATTCCATTTGTTTTAGCATGCCTATGCTAGACAGCAAGTTTCAGAGCCTCTTTGACATCATTCTGGTCTTTTTCTTCTTTCTTGTCTTCTTAACGATCTTTCGCTTTCTTCCTGTATGATGTTCTTGATATCTTCCCACAACGCTTCTGGTTTTTGGCCATTAGTGTCTAATGCATTGCATCTGGTCTTAAGATGACCTCTAAATTCAGCTGGGATATCATGGCTCTCATGGATGTCTTTTATTTTTCTTTAGCTTCAGCCTGAACTTGTATGTGAGTAATTGATGGTCTGTTCCACAATATTCCCCTGGCTTTGTTTTGACTGATAATGTGGAGTTTTTCCACCG
>NW_006408788.1:1863953-1882071 GCF_000296735.1 Chrysochloris asiatica | reverse complement strand
GGAGAAGAGCGGAGAGCGGGACCCCCTACCCAGAGAAGCAGTGATGTCAGAGATGGAGGCAGAGATGATGAGATGACGTGGAGAGATGGAGCAGTTGGGGACTTTAGGCACAGAGAGGGTGAGGGGCTCTGTGCTGATGACAGGGGGCAGGCTTATGGGGCATACCCTTTGGTTGGTTGATGATGCACTGAGGGGACTGTAACCATGGCAATGAAATGATGTACAAAAGGTTGAATATAAAACTAATGTTCTCCCATGTAAATTATCACATAATTCACAATAAAACATTAAAAAAAAAAGTATTTGCAATAACTCATTGGTGTTGCAAAATTCTATCCTGTGACCTTAAGCCTTATTTCTTTTGTTGTTGTTGTTGTTGTTAAGTGCTGTCGAGTCGATTCTGAACCATAGTGACTCTGTGTAGGGTTTCTGAGGAGCAGTTGGTGAGGTTGAACCACCGACCATGTAGTTCAAATGCCTTTGCAGTCTGGAACATTGCCACACCAGGACTCAGGTGCCAGCAATTAAGTGCCTATTCACAATAGGTTGCATCATCTGCAGGTTGTTGAGTCTTCCTTGAATCCTGCTGCCAGGATTGGGATGGAGTATCATTTGGAGGTTTTACAGCATTTTTGTTTTTGTTGTTATTGCTTGTTTTTATCTACTTGGCCCTCAACAGTCCATTATTCCAAGTAACAAGGTGCAAGAATAATACCAGAAAAGTCTGTATTCCTTAACTTCTCTGCCTAGATGTGGATTCCAGACTATTGGACTCACTTTTTGTCCCTGAAGAGGATTCATAAATTCTCAATGACATGCATATTATGGACTAAATTGTTTCCCCTCAGAAATATGGGTTAGCCTCCAAACCCCTAGACCTGTGGATGTAATCTTATTTGGAATAAGGTTTCCTTTGTTATACTAATGAGGCCCTATCGGTTAAGGTTAAGGGAGTGTTCTAAACCTCATCATTTGTAAGTTATAGAAAGGGTTAAAACCTTAATTTCTTCATCAGAGCTTGGCTGAGCATGATCCTGAGTAAACATGGCATCACTCCACCCAGGACAATGTAAACTCACTTATGTGTGTGACCATTAGCAAAACTCAAGACCATTCCTCATTCTAGGGCAACTGTGGCCAATCTGAGGCTCTCTGGCTTCCATCGCTGGAAACAATTTGCCTCATTGTAGATGGTATTGGAGAACAAAGACGACTAAAGAAAATCATTGTTCAAACTGAAAATCATTCTGTGGGGAAAATGAGATACTTGAGCCTGGCTTTTTGTCCTTTATTTGATTGTCCCCTCTGGCATCCATTTATGAATCTGATTTTATTTCTATTCTCCTTTTGAGTCATTTTCTGTGACCCTGGGTCACAGTCAATATCAGAGGCAATGTGCTTTGGTGGGTTTGTTTGTCTGAGTCAATGGAAGAAGAGAGGGGCAGGAAGGTCAGAAGGCAGAGAGAGAGAAAAGGATAGAGTCCAACTAAGACCAATGCCATGTCTATACAAAGAAGGAAAAATCACAATGATTGAATCCTAGTATTCTAACCATTTTCTCTTGTTTACAATGCAAAAATTAGCTTCAGTCAACAAGGCTCTAATATTGTGCCTTAATCCACGAGTGGTTTGTGCTATCAACATGTTCCCAAGATGAATGGAAAGGGTTGGAGTGGGAGGGGAGGACAGTGAGAAAACCAGCAACCAGAATAAACAAGCTGGATTGTCATTTGGCACTAAAATAGAACATTTTTTTATAGTAAGCATTTCACACGAGCTCTGGTAGCGTAGTGGTTACGAATCGGGCTGCGAACCTTAAGGTCAGCGGTTCGAAACTACCAGCTGCTCCGCGGGAGAAAGATGAGGCTTTCTACTCCCGTAAAGATTTACACCCTTGGAAACCCTGTACAGGGTCGCTATGGGTCAGAACCGACTCGATGGCACTTAACAACAACAAAGCATTTCACATGACAATTACTTTGTAGACAACTTGTGGTTTGCTTTTTGTAATATTTCAAAAAGCTTTCCAATGAAATTTCAGCTGAAAACTTGCAATGGTTTTGTTAACTGCAGTTGTGTGCCTGTGAAATTCCAATAGTATTTGGGGCATCCAGGAATATCGAGTGTGCAGTCACTGGGGAGCCCTGAGGCGGCAGTGGTAGAAGTATTGAGCTGCTAACAAAATGTTTCTGGTTCAAACTCACCAGTCACTCTGCAGGAGAAAGATGAGGCAATCTGCCTCTGTAAAGATTTATAACCTCAGGAACCCTATGGAGCAGTTCTCCTCTGTCCTATAGGGTTTCTGAGGCTGGGGTATTATCGGGCATATGAAGTGTGCAT
This sequence comes from Chrysochloris asiatica, assembly GCF_000296735.1. Taxonomy (NCBI): domain Eukaryota; kingdom Metazoa; phylum Chordata; class Mammalia; order Afrosoricida; family Chrysochloridae; genus Chrysochloris; species Chrysochloris asiatica. The sequence goes on along the minus strand of NW_006408788.1, from coordinate 1,879,731 downwards.
TAGTTTCCTAGGTTACATTAACAAAGTACCACACACTGGGCAGCTTGCAAGAATAGAAATCTGTTATCTCACAGGTCAGTAGGGTAGGATCCCAAACTGAGGTTGTTGGCAGGACCCACCTGTATTAGAAGGTCCTAGAGGGAGAGCCTTCCTTGTCTTTCTAACTTCCAGTAGCCTTAGCTATTCCTTTGCTTCTAGCTGCAGCATCATATGCCATTCTTCCTTCTCTGTGTCTCTGTAGCTCTTCTCTTTTATAAGCATGCCACCCGTATTGAATTTGGACACATTCTACTCCAATGTGGTCTCAATGAACGGATAACACCTTTCAATGCCTTCCCAATGAGATCACATTTACAGGTACCTGAGTTGAAGACGTATATATTTGAGAGAGACACAATTCATAGATCCTCAGTAAGATGTAATGACATATTGTCTGCTCAAACAGCAACAATTGTGAATATAGCACAGAACCAGGTCATGGTTGATTCTGTTGTACATAGGGTTGCTGTTAGCCAGAGCCAACTCAACAGTACCGAACAACAGTAACAAAAACAAGATGCAAAAAGGAGAAAGCAGGTGTTGAAGAGGAGTTAAAGATGTCTGCTCTGGGATGCAGTATCAACAAAAGGGGCAAGAGGGCTGATGGGAGAAGCAAGAACAGTGCTGATATGTCTGATGAGGGAGGTATATCAGTATTAGTAATAGACATGTATAGCCTTCTGCAGACTTAGTTTCATCCTTGATCAAATGGGAGTAAAAATACAACCTAGCTCTTAGGTTTTGGTGAAGATGAAACGACATGATATGTTTAATTTATTCTGTGCAGTACCCAAGAGAGGAGCTCTGGAAATGTAGTGATCATGAGTCAGGCTGTTAATTTCACATTCAGCAGTTTGAAACTAGCAGTAGTTCCATGGGAGAAAGATGAGGTTTTCTGCTCTCAGAAAGATTTACCGCCTATGCAAGGTCGCTATGAGTGGGAACCTACTCCATGGCATATAAGTACTACCGCCAGTGCCAATATAGTGCAACAAAATTAAAGCAGTGTCCTGGAATACTTTCTGGCTCCTGCTCACCCTATGTGTGTCTGTGTAGAAATGTGCTCCATAGAGTTTTAAATGGGTGAGTTTTCAGAAGTAGATCAACAGGAATGTTTTCCAAGGTGCACCTTGTTGTACTTGAACCTCCAAACTTTTGGCTACCAGATGAGTCATTGTTTATACCATCCAAGGACAACATATTTAAATACCTAATAACTGTGGCAGTGTTAATTAGACCTCATGCCAAAGCCAGGGAGGCGAGGAGTAAAGAAACATGCACACACCAGAAATAATGTCATATGATGGCTTCTGAGTGCATTTTATACAGAGCTAGTACCATCAAGTGAGTTCCAATTCATAACGACCCTGTAAAGGGTTTGCAAGGAGCTGCTGGTGGGTGAGAACGGCAGGCCTTATGGTTAACAGCCCAGTCCTTATCCTACGGCACTAAGGAAATGGATATAGATATGGATTTTTAAAAATCAGCATGATGCATGAGAAATCCACTCATCTTACATAGTAGTAAGTTTCTCAAATGTTTGATGAAAGAAGCAAAAATATCCTGACACCGAGCAGCCTGCGTATCTTAACAAGACAAATTCCAAATGGACTGTCTGCCTGCAGTATCCACTGATACAATCACAATCCATTTTTTCACCAGCACATGCTCATTAGTTAGTTGGGCCAGCAAGCTCCTGGATTTGTAGTTACTCATCTTGTCATGGGGCTTGGGTGGAAAGGCAAGGGCCTGCCAAGTAACCCTCTCTCTGTGCTGTCGTGGGTTAGTGTCAGGAAGCTGCCAGACCCCTTGCTGTTTCATTTTCCCTAATTCTCTTCTTTAGAGCCTTGCCCATAAAGTGTAGTTCTGGGACAAACCCAGCAGTATGAGCATCATCTATGACTTTAATAGAAACGAAGAATCTCAGGCTCTACCTCCAAAGTACTGAAATGAACTCTGCATTTTAGAAAGAGCTCCTGGTGATGCTCATTAATGATCTAAAGGACTGACCTGAAACGACGTCACATAATAGGTAAAGCATCGCTGTGTTACCGCAATGATCCTCTCACATCTTTGCTCTTTGCATGGTTCTGGATTTGGGTTCTTAGATGGAGCCCTACAAGGAAGTAGATGAAGCCCTACACCCCTCATCACGGGCCCTACTGACCCAACCTTCAGTTACCAGTGACCACTGATTTAACAGGAGAGCAACAAAGCACTTGGAAATAGCATGAATTTGGGTACCAGTTATCTCAGACTCTCCATCTTTGAAAGTTGGACATGAATAATGAATAAGGAAGACCATAGAAGATTTGATGCATTTGAGTTATGGTGTTGGAGAAGCATAGTGAAAGTATCATGGACTGCCTTGTAAACAAACCAATATGTCTTGGAAAAAGTACAGCCAGAATGCTCCTTAGTAGCCAGGATGTTGTTGTTGTTGTTATGTGCTGTGGAGTCGGTTCTGACTCATAGCAACCCTGTACAGGGTTTCCAAGGCTGTAAATCTTTATGGGAGCCGAAAGCCTCATCTTTCTCCCGCAGAGCAGCTGGTAGTTTCAAACTGCTGACCCTGAGATTACCAGTCTGATTCATAACCACTGGTGAGATTTTATTTCTCATACTTTAGACATCATGAAGGACCAGTCCCTGGAGAACTAGATCATGCTTTGTTATTGGAAGATCAGTGAAAAAGAGGAAGACGTCTGATGAGGTGGATTGGCACAGTGGCAGTAGCAATGGGCTCAAGCTGTGAGGATGGCTTGGATCAGGCAGAGTTTTGTTCTGTTGTGAATGTGGTCACTATGGGTTGTAACTGACTTGAAGGTATCTAACAACAATAACAACATTTTTGATTGTTATGGTGGTTATGTGTTGACTTGGGTGGGCTATGCTTCTCAGTGATGTGGAAGACACTATTTAATACGCCCTCATTTTACAATCTGATGTGAGCAGCCAGTGAGTCCAAAAGGGAGTTTCTTGGGGGTCTGGCCTGCCTCCAGTATGTACAATGGTTGATCAAGCAAAGGTCACTCTCTCTTGAGCCTGTACACTTCTCATTTCCTGACCTCTGGTTCTTGGGATATTGTTGCTGTTTTTGTTAGGTGCCATTGAGTTGGTACCGACTCACAGGGACCCTATGCACAACAGAATGAAACACTGCCCAGTCCTGGACCAAGCTTACGTTTATTGCCACACTTGAGCCCTTTGATGCTGCCATATTGCCAATCCATCTTGCTGGGGTTCTTCCTCTTTGTCTCTGAACCTCCAGTTTACCATGATATCCATCTCCAGTGACTCCTGACAATATGTCTGAAGTATGAGAGACAACTTTGGCCATCCTGGCCTCCAAGCAGCACTCTACCTGCACTTATTCCAACACAGATCTACTGGTTCTTTTGGCAGCCCATGGCACTTTCAATATTCTCCTCCAACACCATAACTCAAAAGCATCAATTCTTCTAAGGTCTTCCAGTGTTCACATGCATATGAGATTATTGAAAATGAAGTCCTTGACAATTTCAATCTTTTCTCCATTGATAAGAATGTTGTTTATTGGTCCTGTGGTGAGACTTTTGTTTTCTTTACATCGAGATGCAATCCATACCAAAGGCTATGCTCTTTGATCTTCATCAGTAAATATTTTACATCCTCTTCACTTTCAGCAAGCAAAGTTGTATCATCTGCATATCACAGGTTGTTAATGAGTCTTCCTCCAATCCTGATGTCATGTTTTCATATAACCCAACTTCTCAGATTATTTGCTCAGCATACAGGTTGAATAAGTATGGTGAAAGAACACAATCCTGTCACACACCTTTCTTAATTTTAAACCATTCAGTGTTCCCATGTTCTGTTCGAACAACTGCCTCTTGGTCCAGGTACAGATTCCTCATGAGCACAGTTAAGTGTTCTGGAATACTCATACTTTGCAATGTTGTCCATAACTTGTCATGATCCACACAATTGAAAGCCTTTGCGTAGTCAATAAAGCACAGGTAAACAACTTTCTGGTATTCTCTGCTTTTATCCAAGATCCATCTGATGTCAGCAATGATATCCCTCATTCCATGTCTTCTTCTGAATCCAGCTCGAACCTCTGGAAGTTCTCTGTTAATGTATGCTTGCAGCCATTTCTGTATTACCTTTAGTAAAACTTTACTCTCATGGGATATCAAAGATATTGTCTGATGTTTTCCGTACCTCTCTGGAATAGCCACAAATATGGATATCTTCTAATCAGTAGGCCAGAGAGTTGTCCTCCAAATTTCTTGGCAGAGATGAGTGAGTGCCTCCTGTGCCACTTCACTTTCTTGAAAAATTTCAGTTTGTATTCCATCAATTCCTGGTGCCTTGTTCTTTGACAATTCCTTCTATGTACCTTGAACTTATTCCTTCAGTATCATTGGTCCTGATCATATGCTACCTCTTGAAACAGTTGAACATCAACCATTTCCTTTTGGTACAGTCACTCTGTGATTTCTTCCATCTTCTTTTGATGCTTTCTGCATCACTTAATAATATGCCCAGAGAATACTTCAATAACAAAACTCTAGGCTTGATTTTTTTCTTCACTTCCCCCAGCGTGAGAAATGCTTTTTGGTTTCCTGACTCCAGATCTTTGCAAATTCTGTTGTAAGATTTGACTTTGTCTTTAGTTTCTCACCCGACCCACAAATTTTGGGTTTGTCATCCATGCAACCAACTGAGCCATCTGAAGCCTCCAGCCTGCTAACTTAGTCACGGATTTGAAATATGCCAGCCCATACAATTTTGTTAGCCATTTCCTACAAGTACATTTCTTTCTCTATAGCAATATATATACACTTCACTCATTTCACCATTCTAGGAAACAGAGACAAAGACAGACTTCTATTAGGTAATCAACATGGAAGAAATCAACTCAACACTGTTATCATGCCCCTCTCCCTCCCAAGTTCAGTCAATAGCTTCTGCAGTATCACTTGTCACTATTGACCCTTTCTTCATCTCATCACCTACTGAATCGGGGAGGACACTTAATGTAAATTATCCAAATAGTTTTGTTCTCTGAGATATCTTGATTTACAAATCAGAGACAGTAAAGTAATCATCTCTCTGTGTTTGAAGAAAGGAAAATTGTAGGATAACTTGGGATAATCATTCTCACTCATAGGCTGAAAGACATAGAAAATGAAAAGAAAATATAGCACCAGAAATATGAATCTCAATTCCTGACAGTTCTCCAAAATTAAGTTCACTTGTACTTTCTGCTTTTGGATTCCAAGAAGCACTTTTTATCCATCAAATCATTTTTCTTTACTTGTTTAAACTAGTTTAAATTCCTTGAATCTACAAAGTCTTATCTGAATAATTAATTATAGTTAACATTAATATGACTATAGCTAGATTATCAACATTATCATTATTGGATTATCTCCTATACAAGCCTAGCCTTGTACTGAAATTCATTGTTATTGTTAAATGCTATTGAGCTGGTTCTAACTCATAGCAACCCTGTATAGGATTTCCAAGGATTTAAACCTTCACAGGAGCAGAAAGTTTTATCTTTCTCCCACAAAGTGGCTTGTGGGCTTGAGCCATGGACCTTGTGGTTTGCAGTCTAGTTCTTACCATACAGAGCCAAAGCAGTCCATTCAAATTTATTAGTAGCTAACAATTTTCTAAATTGTAACAACACCAATCTTCTGAATTATAAACAAAAACAGGAAAATGCCATCAATCTGTGATTACACAGTCATAGATGGATTGACCTTTAAAGAATTAACTGAAAAGTCAATTGATGTTGTTTATTACCATGAACATGTGGTTGCTCCATAGAGTAAACTTTGGAATATGAAACACAAGGTTGACTAGCTTACTAGTCCTCCACAGGAGGAAGATGAGACTTTCTGCTCCCACAAAACATTTAAAAAGGCTTGGATACCCTATACAGGGTTCCTATGAGTCAAGATTGAATCCATGGCACTTAGCAACAACAACCATTACCAAGCATGTTTTTGTTGTAGTTGTTAAGTACTGTAGAGTCGGTTCCGACTCATAGTGACCTTGTACAGGGTTTCTGAGGCTGTAAATCTTTATGGGAGCAGAAAGCCTCATCTTTCTCCTGCAGACCGGCTGGTAGTTTCGAACTGCTGACCTTGAGGTTAGCAGCCCGATTTGTAACCACTACACTACCAGAGCTCCTTAGCAGCTGTCATTTCCAGAGTACATTTGATGCATCAACCACAATGCCTGGGAGGGTAGGAATTGTTTCAGCCTTCAGGATCAAAAGTCCTACATTATTACTCACATTTTGGAGCAGATATAACTGCTGTCAAAAAAGTAAACTAGATAAAAAAAACAATAAATCCTTATTGTTGTTAAGTGACAACAAATTGGTTCTGACTCAGCGACCCTGTATAGGGTTTGAACTAGTGGGTTTGAACTGCCAACCTTGTGGTTTGAAGTCCAGTGCTGATCCTATAGTGTCACACCAGATGTCCAGGTAAGAAAGTAGTAAATTATAAAATAATATTCATAATCCAACTTTCCCACTTGCTGTCTAGTCTGAGAAATTGAGTGGCATTCCCCCTCACTTTCAAGGTGGGAGCCTGTTCTCCTTTCTGTGATACCATCTATGCTTTGTCTTTGCTTTTAAATCATCTGATTGCTTAAACCATTATCTCTCTGGCTGCTTGTGTGTGCGTATTGTGTCTACGCCCTACCAATTCTTTGGAAGGACAGTAGGACTGAACCAAGAAGGACCATCTCATTCATCCACTAGGTGGGTAATATTTTTGGTGCCAGAACCTGAGATCCATTTGCATACTTGCAGAATTCCCAGGTAAGTTCCCCACACTCCCTTCTCCTTCAACACTAAAATGGCCTGTGTCATATGCTCTAGATTCAGAATTTTGCCTTGAAGTCAGGATGCTGACATTTGTCTTGCTTAATTTAGAAATATCATCAGAAAAAACTGACTATAGATAAGGACATGTGTTTGATCACATAGAGAGAGAGTCAATGACTACCAGGGAGCCCCTTTTTGAGATGGACTGACACAAAAGCTGCAACAATGGGCTTAAACATACCAGCAATTGTGAGGATGGCATTGTTTTGTTCTGTTAGCTCTTAGGTTGCCACAGTAAGAACAACAAGATGTAAGCCTAGAAGCCCATCTGTTAACTAATTTTATCTGCTAAAGAATTTGAGACACTGACTTCTTGAAAACCTCAAACTTTTCATTAAAATCTTCACTGTCTAATAATGTATTAGATGTTTGACATTGTCTTGTTGTCGCTGTCGTTAGGTGCCATTGAGTTGGTACCAGACCTTATGCACAGCAGAACAAAACTCTGCTTGATCCTGAGACAACCTCACTGTTGTTGCCATGCTTGAGTCCATCGATGCTGCCACTTGGCCAATCCATCTCGCTGGGGGCCTTCCTCTTTTTCGCTGACCCTCCACCTTACCAAACATGATATCCTTCTCCAGCAACTCGTCCCTCCTGACAATATGTCCGAAGCATAAGAGATGAAGTTTGGCCATCTTGGCCTCAAAGGAGCACTCTGGCTGTACTTCTTCCAATATGTATCTATTGGTTCTTTTGTCAGCCCATGGCACTTTCAATATTCTCCTCCAACGCCAAAACTCAAAGGCATCAGTTCTTCTACAGTCTTCCTTACTCACTGTCCAGCTTCCAGCTTTTGCATGTATATGAGGTTATTGAAAATACCATGGCTTGGGGCAGGATTAGTCCTCAGGCTGACATTGTCTAGGAGCAGGTAATTCAGTTTTCCATATCAATGATAATTGTATGTCAAAGCTTATTACTCCCATGAAAAATAGGACAATATTATAGATCACGTATCATTTCAAGGTTTTAGTATTGAGACACTTGAGACTTTGAGAGATGAAGTAACTTCCTTAAGGTTTCCAGCTTAGCCTTTGTAAATCACACTCATCTGAAAAATGAGGCTAGATCTGCACACTATCACTCTCCTCTAAATGCTCTTTGGAGACTTTGAGTAGAAGACAGAACCTTTCTCAAGTTGCTGTGAAATTGAAATTTCATATGCATCTTTACAAAAAGTTGGTGGACAATGTGTTAGGGAGAAACTGCCTTCTCCTTTTAGAGCTGTGGCCAACAACAGAGACAAGGATACTGGGGATACTTCCCAGGAAAGCAAACTTTATAAACAAGAGGGCTAGAGCAAGTCCAAGTCTTCTCAAGTTGCTGTGGAATTTTAAATAAAAATCTCCCCATCCCTGGCAGGTATCTGGCTGCAAAGACTAACCCTGTGTTATAATTTTCTAGTGTAATGAGTTGGGACAATGTTTCAAAGGAGAGGAACTAGATCTCAGATGAAGAATTGAACGCCTTGTAAGAAGTTATTTCATTTCAAAGACGTAGAAACTCAGTAGTTTTGCTCCAAGGAATGGCAGTCATTGTGAAAATAAGTGGAGTTTTCTCAAGTTGAAAGTTTGAAGCAGAATTTAAAAAATTGTGGAGGTTGTATAAAGGACTGTAGAGACTTGGCAGCTTCAGAGACGGGAAGATGCTTAATGATTGGGATGCTGGGAAAAATGTTCTCTTTTTCTGATGAAAAGGTCAGCTCTAGGGCTCAAACATTCTCTATTTTGGAGACTGAATTTGCCTTGGCTGGGGCACTGTGCCATTGTTTTTTCCAAATATTGCTCTACAGCTGCAAAAAAAATTCATGTTTCAATGTTCAGTTCAATTGTGTAGAGAGTTGTAATTTAGAGAAATTCAAAGGAATTTCTCTTTTTGCTGAGAAAATAATGTTGGTGAGGTTAAGCCAATTCTTAGGAGAGGAAGAAGGATTCATAAAAAGACAATTTACATTTCTTGGCTGGAATTTCAACAGTAAAAATCCTGAGAAGAAATGTTTATGTAAACATATAAATAAGATAATTCAATTATAGTGAATTTAAAAACATAAGCTCAAAGTACTCTAATTGCTATAGATAAGATATTGTCTTAGAAGAGTTATTTCCCTTTTTAACAACTCCCTGTGAGGGTTGGTGTGGAGAGTGAGTGATAATGGAAGAAGCAGCTGCTAAGGCTGTTGTTGTTAAGAACTGTTGAGCCTGTTCCAACTCACAGCAATCCAGTATATGGTTTCTAAGAAGCAAGTGGTGAGTTTGAACCACTGACTTTGTGGTTTAAACTGATCTTGCACTTATTCTACAGGCTCCCAAATAGGACAAAATGATTGATCTGAATTTTCAAGAAAAACGAAGAGATTATTCTTAAATTAATCGCCATGTATTTATGATGGGTTGGTGTTCATGGGATTAACTGAAAAGATTAACAAAGGGAAGTTAAACCCCTTCTAACTAGTACATAAAAGCCAAGTCTAGGCTATCAGTCAGTGTTCCCCCTCACTTGTATGGTGGAAACCTGTTCCCCTCTCTGTGAGAATATCTATGCTTATTAAAGCTGCTTGCTTAAACCACTGTCTTTCTGGTTCCTTTTATGTGTGTATTATACCTATGTCCTACTTGCTTCTCAGAGGGACAGTAGGACTGAACCAAAGCATGTCATTTTATTCATCGGCTTTGTGACATTTTGCAGGAAGGAGCCTGTTTTCTTTTTGCGAATTTCTATGCTTATTAAAATTTCTGCTTGCTTTAACTACTGTTTCCCTGGCTCCTTTTGTGTGTGTACTGTGCCTACCAATTCTGTGGAGGGACAATAGGATTGAACCTGGGTGCATCATCTCATTCATCCCCCCGTGACATCATGATGTTACTTATTGGCCCCGTTGTGAAGGTTTTTTCCTTTATACGGAAGTCTAATCCATACTGAAGGCTGTATTCTTGATTATTTCAGTAAGCGCTTCAAGTTCTTTTCATTTGCAGCAATCAAGGCAGTATTCACTGTATAGCTCAGGTGATAATGAGTCTTCCTCTTTTCCTCTTTGTTTTCAACTTTTGCATTCCAATTGTTGCAAAACAGAATGAAATACTTTCTGGTCTTGCACTGTTCTCACAACTACTGTTGTGTTTGATAATGTTAGTGGTTAGTGCATTATGTGATTAATTATCTTATTGATTTTTCTTATCACTGACAGTAGTCTTCTTCAGAATTGATCTTGAAATGTTCTCCTTAACAATGAATGCAGCTGCATTTCTCTTCTTTCCCTGCATAATAGACCACAGGATTGTTAGGTTTAAAATGGCTAACACTAGGCCATTTCAGCTATCTAATGCCTAGGGTGATGATCTTTGTGAACTCCATTTCATTTTTAGTGACCTCCAATTTTCCTAGATTCATACTTTGCACATATCATATTCTGATTATTCACAGATGACTACAATTGTTTCTTCTCATTTTGCGTCATGCTTTACTCTATTCAAGTCATTAAGATCAACTCTGCTTTGAGGATGTAGCTCTCCTCAGGTGTATTTTGAACGCCTTCCAACCTGGGGACCTCATCTTCTGACACGGATCTGCTGCTATTGATAAGGTTTTTAAGCCAACTTTTACAAAAGTGTACATTACCTGGTCCTTCTTTTTAGAGTCTTATTTGGGAAACTTCACTGAAACCTGTTCATTATGGGTTACCCTCCTAGTATTTGAAATGCCAGTGGCATAGCTTCCAACAAACAATAATATGCATGACATGTTTGTATGACAAACTGACAGATGATAGTGGGTTCTAGTGTTTGAATACGATTTCTAGTGATCACAGTGCTTCAAGTATGACATTATTCACCTAGTTTTAGGGGTTGTTAATCTGAGGTTCAGAGGGAATAAAATGATATTTCAAAAGCAACAGAATAACCAAGTTAAAGGGACATCCCTCAAAAGAAGAAAAGCAAAAACAAACAACCTATTACGATCAATGCTTGTTGTTGTTGTTGTTGTTGTTAGGTGCCATCAAGTGGGTAACAACTCATAGAGACCTTATGCACAGCAGAACAAAACATTGCCTGATCCTGGGCCAACCTCATTATTGTTGCCCCATTTAAACCCATTGATGCTGCCACTTAGCCAATCCATCTCGCTGGAGGTCTTCCTCTTTTTCTCTGACCCTACACCTTACCAAACATGATATCCTTATCCAGTGACTAGTCCCTCCTGACAAGATAGCCAAAGTATGAAAAACGAAGTTCGGCCATCTTGGCCTCCAAGGAGCACTCTGAATAAACTTCTTTCAACACAGATCTGCTGGTTCTTTTGGCAGCCCATGGCACGTTCAATGTTCTCCTTCAACACCATAAATCAAATACATCAATTCTTCTATGGTCTTCCTTACTCACTGTCCAACTTTCGCATACATATGAGGTTATTGAAAATACCATGGCTTGGGTCAGGCACACCTTAGTCCTTAAGCTGACACCTTTGCTCTTCAACACTTTTTAAAGGTCTTGTGCACCAGATTTGCCTATTGCAATACGTCATTTGATTTCTTGACTGTTGATTCCCAGGGTATTGATAGCTGATCCAAGAAGAAGAAAGTCCTTGACAACTTCAATCTTTTCTCCGTTGATAAGAATGTTGTTTATTGGTCCAGTGGTGAGGCTTTTTGTTTTCTTGACATTGAGATGCAACCCATACCGAAGGCTGTGCTCTTTGATCTTCATCAGTAAATGTTTTAAGTCTTCTTCCCTTTCAGCAAGCAAGGTTGTATCATCTACATATCGCGGGTTGTTAATGAGTCTTCCTCCAATCCACGTTTTTCTTCATAAAAGCCAGGTTCTTGGATTATTTGCTCAGCATACAGTTTGAATAAATATGGTGAAAGAATACAACCCAGTCGCACACCTTTCTTAATTTTAAACCACTTAGGCTCCCTGTGTTCTGTTCGAACAACTGCTTCTTGGTTCATCTACAGATTCCTCATAGTCACAATTAAGTGTTCTGGAATACTAATACTTCACAATGTTGTCCATAGCTTGTCATAATCCACACAATTGAAAACATTTGCATAGTCAATAAAGCACAGGTAAACATCTTTCTGATATTCTCTGCTTTCAGACAAGATCCATTGGACATTGTCAATGATATCCCTTATTCCACGTCCTCTTCTGATTCCAGCTTGAACCTCTGAAAGTTCTCTGTTAATGTATGCGTGTAGCCATTTCTGTATTTCCTTTAGTAAAACTTTACTCTCATGGAATATCAAAGATATTTTCTGATGATTTCTGCATCCCATTGGGTCACCTCTCTTTGGAATGGGCACAAATACGGATCTCTTCCAATTAGTCATCCAGATAGTTGTCTTCCAAATTTCTTGGCATAGATGAGTGAGTGCCTTCTGTGCCACCTTACTTTCTTGAAAGATTTCTATTTGCAGTCAATCAATTCCTGGTGCCTTGTTCTTTGCCAATTCCTTCAATGCACCATGGACTTCCTCTTTCAGTATCATTGGTCTTGATCATATTCTACTTTTTGAAATGGTTGAACGTCAAACATTTCCTTTTGGTACAGTGACTCTGAGTATTTCTTCCATCTTCTTTTGATGCTTTCTGTATCATTCAATAATCTACCCAAAGAACACTTCAATAATGAAAGTCAAGGCTTGAATTTTTTCTTCAGTTCACCCAGCTTGAGAAATGCTGAGTGTGTCCTTCCCTTTTGGTTTTCTGATTCCAGAGCTTTGCACAATTTATTGTTGTAATATTTGATTTTGTCTTCTTGATCTGACTTTTGAAATTTTCTGTTGGGCTCTTGAACCTCCTCATTTCTTCCATTTGCTTTAGCATTGGTACACTGGAGAGAAAGTTTCAGTGTCTCTTCTGATATCCATTTTGACCTTTTCCTTCTGTCTTGTCTTTTTAATGACTTTTTGCTTTCTTCTGTATGATGTTCTTGATGTCATCCCACAACTCTTCAGGTCTTCTGTCTTTAGTGTTTAATGTGCCAAATCTGTTCTTTAGATGATCTCTAAATTCTGGTGGGATATATTCGAGGTCATATTTTGGCTCTCGTGGATTTGTTTTCATTTTCTTCAGCTTCAGTTTGAATTTGCATTTGAGTAATTGATGGTCTGTAGCATAGTGGTTATGAATTGGGCTGCGAACTGCAAGGTCAGTAGTTCAAAACTACCAGCTGCTCCGCTTGAGAAAGATGAGGCTTTCTGCTCCTGTAAAGATTTACAGCATCGGAAACCTTGTACAGGGTCGCTATGGGTCAGAACCGACTCGATGGCACTTAACAACAACAACAACAATTGATGGTCTGTTCCACAGTCTGCCCCTGGCCTTGTTTTGATTAATGATATGGAGTTTTTCCATCGTTTTTTCCACAGAAGTAGTCAATTTGATTTTTATATATTCCATCTGATGAAATCCATATGTATAGTTGTCTGTTATGCTGTCTAAAGAAGGTATTTGAACAATCATTGATTTTGCAGAAGTCTATCATGCGATCTTCAATATCGATGCTAGAATGCTGGAATTTGGCATCAGTTACAGTTTTTTAACCTAAAATGACAGCTGATGAAACAAACAAGCACAGAATGTTTTAATAAACAAATATGGTTAAACTCCCACCATAAATGATCAGAAGAAAAAGCTTCTTCTTGAGGATCAGTGAACACTAGCCTTTAGCTGTTAGCATAGCTTGTCAGTGGATATGCCCAGCTCTCACAACTGTACCAGCCCTGCAGGGCCTTCTTGGATGTTGAAATCCTACTGACATAGTGGCTGACTCATAAGAACATAACTTCTTCAAGTGCTTAGCTCTGTTTTCAAGGTTCTCCAAAGGTGGAAGAAGGAATGATCAGAGCCCAAGTAGAGGAACTGCTGTAATGCAATAAAGAAACTACTGTTGGTGTTCCTGGCATAACTTTACTACTTTGTTCCTCATAATTTTAACATCTATCCCATAGACTTGAGTTCATCTCCTGAAAAATTCAACCCAAAGTACAATAGATACAAATTGGGACTATTGCCCTATTCAAAAGAATATAAAAAAAATTTAAAACATGAAAAATTGCTAATCCCATGAACACTATCATGACGAAAAGGAGTCCTAGTGGAACAATGAGTTTTGCGTTGTGCTGCTAACTAAAAGGTCTGCAGTTCAAACCCACCAACTGCTCCACAGTAGAAAGATGAGACTGTGCACTCCCATAAAGATTTACAATCTTAGAAAGCCTAAGTTGTAGTTCCATTCTATCCTACAGCGTTTGTATGAGTAGGAATGGACCCTGTGACAGAGGGTTTATCACGTTACATGTTCCAGAATAATAAAACAAGCTAACATAGTTGGGTATTTGTGGTGTTGTTGTGAAGTGCCGTCAAGTCGATTCCGACCCACAGCGACCCTGTGTAGGGTTTCCAAGGAGAAGCTGGTGAGCTTGACCCACTGACCTTGCAGTTCAAACGACTTTGCTGTGTGACGCATTAGCCCACAGCGCCACCATGCACTGGGTATTTGTGGTACTATGGGTTAATACGCTAGACTGCAAAGTCAGTTTGAAAAATAATGTCGGCAGTTCAACTCACCAGCCGCTCCTAGGAAACCATATACAGGGTCATTATGGGTTGGAGCCGGCTTGACGGTACTTAACAACAACAACAATTATTTTACAGAGTCCTGGCATGGCGCTGTAGCGTAATCACTGCACTAGTAATCACAAGGTGGGTGGTTCAAACCCATTAACCACTCCTCAGAAACCCGATACAGAATTGCTATGAATCAGAATTGACTCACTGGCACTTCACTGCAACAATAATTATTTTACAAGAAACGCTGGTGGTGTAGTGGTTAGGCCTCGGTTGCTAATTAGACGGCTGGTGGTTTGAACTCACCAACAGCTCTGAGAGAGAAGGATGCAGCAGTCTGCTTCTGTAAATGTTGCATTCTGCCCCTGTGGGCCAGTTTTCCTCTGTCCTGCACATGACTATGGGTTGCAAGCAACTCAGTGGCAACAGGTTTGGTTTTTTAAAGAATATTTTACCTGAGTCTTGGGTGGTACAAAAGGTTGACACTTCTAGCTGTTAACTGAAAAGTTGGAAGTGATCTACTTCAGAAACATCAGCCATTTAAAACCCAATGAAGCACATTTCCACTCTGACACACAGGCAATCACCAAGAGTTGGAAATCACTCGATGGAGCCAGCAACACAAATTTCAAGAGACGAAGCAGTCTTGGCCTTCTTCACCTCTCAACTGCAAAACTAGTCATATGTGAGTTCTCTTTTTTATTTTAACTAGAATTATATCCAGGCACTGGGACCCTGGTGGTGCTATTTGATAAGCACTGGACTGCCACCACCAGCTCCTCAGAAGAAAGATTAGACTTTCTGCTCCTTTAAAGATTTTCGGCCTTGAATACCCTATATATGGTTGGTATGAGTCCGACCCAACACACGGCAGCAGGTGTTTTAGCTATAACCTTAGGCGCAAAAGTTTTTGTTGTTATCACTACGGTTACAGCGATTGTTTAAAACCCTTGATCATTTGAAACTTGCACAACTGTAGTAGGTTTCAAGTTGGTCTAACAGCCTTTGCTTTTACTCTTGAAATACTGTTTATTCTCTCAGAGAGATTTTTCCAAGACATAAGTAGAACATAAATTCTCTTGGTGATCTCAGTGAGTCTCATGGTGATAAATAAGGTCCAGGTATTGATGTAACCAGTATTTATTGCTCAGACTGATCCTTTTCTCTGAATTCTAGTCATTCTTCTTGGATCAACTATCAACACTCGCGGAAGTAGCAGTCAAGAGATCAGACGACGTATTGCACTGGGCAAATCTGCTGCACAGGAACTTTTTAA
>NW_006408788.1:1852989-1863463 GCF_000296735.1 Chrysochloris asiatica | reverse complement strand
ATGGCACCTGACAACAACAACAACAATACCCTAACACCTACTCCATAACTCTCTTGGCTGTCTAAAACATCAAGCCAAATGGAACTCCTGAGCATTCTCTCCACATGTTTTCCTTTAGTCTTTCCCCTCCCAGTTCATGGCAATCCATTCTTCTGATTGCTTGGACAGAAAAGGTCATAGCCACTTTTGAAAGCTAAGTGACATTCCCAAGTTCCTAAGTAAGAACTAACAGAATCACAATTTGATTCCAGGTAGCCTAACGCCAGGTGTTTTATACTCCTTTGCACATAATTTGGCACTTCATAATAAATATCAACTCCAATATGCCCATCTAGTTATCATATGCAAAGGACGAAAATCTCCTTTAGTGTTGAGTCAAGCTTTTTTGTCTTTTCACAATTATGGAGTTGATTAGGAAAGTAAACAGGGTACAATTCAGGATCAAAATCAAGTCAGGATACAGCAAATTTCCAGTCTGGACCGCCTCTTGTCTGCCATGCTGCAGGTATGCCTCACTCTGATTTTCAGTATTTCTTCCCTGCTGGAGCATGTGTTAACAAAGTTCCTTCAGCTCGTCTATGAATGTCTAAAGGGCAAATGCTTCAAGTCAGTCTCCTGCCCATAGGCACTCAGCTTTTCGCAGTCCATAGGTTGAGAGTTGGGAGCTGCTCTATCTCTCCATGCCACCACCTCTGCTGTTGCCTCTGCCGCTGCTGTCTGTCTAGGTGGGGATCTCAGGCATCACTCATGCTCTTCCTTCTTGGTGGTCCTGGGATCTTCCATCTCTGCTTCTGAGATGGCTTTTTTTGTTTGTTTGTTTTTTTAGTCTTTTATTTTTAAAAAATATTTTATTGGGAATTACGTGATAGTTTACATGGGAGAACATTAGCTTTACATTCAACCTATCATATATCGTTTCATTGCCATGGTTACAGTCCCCTCCATGCATCATCAAACAACCAATTGTATATACCCCGCAAGCCTGCCCCCTGGTCATCAGCACCCAGCCCCTCTCCCTCTCTGGGTCTAGAATCCCCAGCCACTCCATCCCTCCACGTCATCATCTCTGCCTCCATCTCTGGCATCACTGTTTCTCTGGGTAGGGTCCCGCTCTCTGCTCTTCTCCCTTGATGGTCCCAGGGACTGCCGCTCCTGGGCAGTCAAGCTTTTTTGAGTAATTTTTGAATCTCTCTCTTTTTAAGATAGTCTGTGTGTTTTATTGGGACTGTAGACTGTGGATTTTGAAATGGTGTAATGCTGTCTCAGCTATTATACTAGCTATATGATTTTGAAAAAGTTTCTAATTTTTTTAAATAGGTATGATTACTCTGTCAAAAATCCTGCATGGGATAAATTGGCCAGATCTATAGCAATGAAAAAAATATAGAAAACTGATAAATCAAGTTACAAATCCCTTTACATCTTGAGGACAAGAATCATATCAAATTGCTTAATATCCATCTCAGCAGGGTAGATGGCAAGACTTTAGAAATATTAGTTGGAAAAGAAAGATCACACTCTAGAAAAGAACATCATGTTTGGTAAAATCAGTGAAAATGAGGAAATCCTCAATGAGATGGATTGATAAACTAGCTGCAACAGTGGATTTATACACACCAGCAATCGCGAAGATGGCACAGGACTGGGAAAACTTTCCTCTGTTACCCCTAAAGTTGTCATGAGTTGGAACCAACTCCATGGTAACCAGCAAGAACAACACAATGTGTATTACACTAACATATTCTGTGGAAACTCAACAAATATGTGATGCGTGATTGATTTGGGATGGACAAGGTGCCTTAGAACTCCAGTCAGTATGTTGTTGTTGTTAAGTGCCGTCGAGTTGATTCCGTCCCATAGCGACCCTGTATAGGGTTTCCAAGGAGCAGCTGGTGAGCTTGAACAACTGACCTTGCAGTTCAAATGCCTTTGCAGTCTGGTGCATTAACCCACAGCACCACACCAGGACTCCAGAGTCAGTATAGTGTAGTAGAAACAATTCTGTATTCAGAGACAGAAGACATGGTCCTAAAGAAAAACTAGTCAGAGACTTGTATTAGCCTGTAAGAGAAATAACCAACACATAAGTCATCAGTATTTGCCTCTTGTAGAATGTTGAGAGGGTGAGATTGATTGATCTCAAAGGTCTGAAAGAGTTAACTATATAATTGACCTTCACTATATAACCCAAAGAGTGTAGGCAGGGACTATTTGGGTTTGTGGACTAGGACCTATAAAATAGGAACTCTGGAATTCAGCATCACTATCTATCACATATAAACACCTCTCCTGGTTTGGCACTGTAGGATCAGCACTGGACTATGAACCACAAGGTTGGCAGTTCAAGCCCACCAGCTGCTTCTTGGAATCCCTATACAGAGTTGCTATGAGTCAGAACTGAATTAGCGGCACTTAACAACAACAGCAGTTATACATTTGGAATCCTGGTGTAGCAATGTAGGCTAAGCACTGGACAACAAGGTCAGTTTGAACTGTAAGTTCGGCAGTTCAAACTCACCAGCCACTCCTTGGAATTTCTGTATCTGGTCACTATGAGTTGGAACCTACTCAACAGCACTTAACATCAGTAACAACATTTATACAGTATACAGTATTACTGTTAAATCCCACCACTCTAGAAGAATTGATGCTTTTGAGTTGTGGTTTTGGAGGAGAATATTGAAAGTGCCATGGGCTGCCAAAAGAACGAACAGATGAGTGTTGGAAGAAGTGCAGCCAGAGCGCTCCTTGGAGGCCAGGATGGCCAAACTTTGTCTGTCATACTTCAGACATATTGTCAGGAGGGACCAGTCGCTGGAGAAGGATGTCATGTTTGGTAAGGTCAGAGAAAAACAGGAAGACCCCCAGTGTGATGGACTGGCAAAGTGGCAGTATCAATGGACTCAAGTGTGGCAACAATTGTGAGGTTGGCCCAGGATCGGGCAGTGTTTTGTTCTGTTGTGCATAAGGTGGCTATGAGTCGGTACCAACTTGATGGCACTAACAACAACAACTGTTAAACCACTTTCCACTACTGTGAGTTGGACAATATTACCCCACTTAAAAAATAAAGAAGCTGAAGTTCAGGGAGGTTTCTTGGGGTAACATGACTGGGATTCAATGGTGCACATCCTCTACATTACGGTATGAGTGATGTTCATCAGTAAGCACCACATGAACACCACAGAAAATGATGTCACCTGAATGCCAGCTTCATTTAGCTCTTACAGAGTACAAGGATCAGCTGAAGATTTTTCTAGCCACATACACCATTAATCAATGGGAAAACCCTGGTCATTAACTGAATGTTTCCATTGTCTTTTCAATAAATACAATCGGTTCAATAAATCAGTAGCACTTACTAATGATAAAACAAAATGTGTTTAGTAATAGGTTTGTCCTCCATTAGGGAACCAATACAGGATTTTATGTGGAGGTTCAGAAGAAACCAAGTAGGCAACATTAATGTTCCCTTTATTACACAGACTACACGGTGCCTTGATTCTGTCGCAGACAAGCAATCTACTTAGTTAATATAAATGTATTTTATCTTAAATACAGTTAAAATGTATTTTATCTACTAGTTGTTCCATGAAGTACCTTATTTCCCACCCCATCCTCACTCATAACCCTAGTGGATGACATATGGGTGTGTAGATGTCTAAAACAAATTACAGATCATATAATTCGTAATAATATACAAAGTAATGAACTATTCCTTAGATGTGTTTATTTCAAATAAAGTATGTGTGTTTTGTTGTTGTTGTTGTTAATGGATCAGACTCATAGTGACCCTGTGTAGGGTTTCCAAGGAGCATCTAGTAGGTTTGAACTACCAACCTCGTGTGTGTGTGTGTGTGTGTGTGTGTGTGTGTGTGTGTGTGAATTGTTCTTAAGTGTCTTCGAGTCCTTTCTAATTCATAGTGTCTCTGTACAGGGTTTCTGTGGCTGTAAATCTTTGCAGAAGCAGAAAGTCTCATCTTTCTACTTTGGAGCCAATGACGCTGAGGTCCATAGAACAGTACTTATCCTCTATAGCCACTTGCAAGCTCTCTCTGTGTGTGTATATGTATATATCTATATCTATCTATCTATCTATCTATCTATCTATCTATCTATCTATCTATCTATCTAGGTTGCTACGAGTTGGAACTGACTTGATAGCAGTTAAATATATGTATTTATATATTCCTTGTGTGGCACTGTGGGCTAATGCATCAGACTGCAAAGTTGTTTGAACTGCAAGGTCAGTGGTTCAAGCTCACCAGCTGCTCCTTGGAAATCCTATACAGACGGGGTCGCTATGGGCCGGAATCAACTCGATGGCCCTTAACAACAACAAGAACATATATATACATATTGATTGATTGGTTGATTTTTTTCATGAAGAGTTCTCCTTTGGACTACATCTATAGTAAGAAGATATAAGTTGGATTTTAACTGTAAAACTTATGGTACTTTCTTCTTTGGTAATGAGTTACTGATTATATTAATTTTTATTCTTTCTGTTCTGAGCTATTTCAACAGAATGCATAAAAATTTTTTCATGATCTGTTTATGGGACAAGATCAGGGATGATTTAGAAAGGTAGAAAGATTGAATAACTAGATAACTGCCTGAAGTTGGAATGAAACATCCTGAAGCAACCCTGGGAGAAACCAAAAAAAGGACAACTTAGAAGACAGTGTCATTGGCCCATTTGTGCACAGCCAGAACCAAGAAGAGCTGACTATTTGACTTCTGGAATTCTAACAACAAGATGTGATGCCAAATACCAATAGCTCTCATCTCTTATACTTTTAGTAAGCTTTAGTGTCTCCTTTTAAATGCCATATAATTATAATGTATATTTTATTTGTCATACTAGGCATACATCTTTTGCAAGCTTGCTTTGGAACTTTTAGAATATAAGTAATAATGTATTAAAAATAAAGCAGAAATTAAATAGTATATTGGTCTAGTCACAGTGGTTTAAAAATCACATTGGAAAAATGACTTTGCCTATTTTCTTATTGACTGACCTATTTTAAGGCTTGGAAAAAAAAGTTCTCTAGCTTGCAGGATTTGAAAGATGATATGTTAGCTCATTCTAAATATTTGTTTTTGTTAACCAAGGCTCATGGATCACAACTGAACATTGTCTGATTAGCTTACTTCGGACATGCCATCAGGAGAGATCAATCTCCAGAGGAGGACATTGTGTTTGGTGAAGTCGAGGGCACACAAGGGCAAGGAAGACCCCCGGTGATATTGGTGTTGTTTTTTGGTGCTATTGAGTTGGTACCGATCCATAGCGACTTTATGCACAGCAGAATGTAACACTGACCGATCCTGGGCCAACCTCACTACTGTTGCCACACTTGAGTGCATCGATGCTGCCACCTGGCCAATCCATCTCATTGGGGATCTTCCTCTTTTTCTCTGATCCTCCACCTTACCAAACATGATATTCCTCTCCTGTGACTGCTCACTCTTGACAATGTGTCCAAAGTATGAAAGACAAATTTAGTCATCTTGGCCTCTAAGGAGCACTCTGGCTGCACTTCTTCCAAAACAGATCTATTGGTTCTTTTGTTAGCCATGGCACTTTCAATATTCTCCAACACCATAACTCAAAGGCATCAATTCTTCTATGGTCTTCCTTATTCACTGTCCAGCTTTCACATGCTTATGAGGTTACTGAAAACACTGTGGCTTGGGTCAGGCGCACCTTAGTCCTCAAGTTGACATCTTTGCTCTTCAGCATTTTAAAAAGTTCTTGTGCAGCAGATTTGCTTAATGTAATACGTCATTTGATCTCTTGACTGCTGCTTCCATGAGTGTTGATAGTTGATCCAAGAAGAATGAAGTCCTGACAACTTCAATCTTTTCTCCATTGATAAGAATGTTGTTTATTGGTCCAGTGGTGAGGTGATATAGATTGGTACAATAGCTGTGACTCAAACATGCCAGCCATCACCAGGATGCCTCAGGGCTTTTGAACAAAGGGCCACAATTTGGAGTTGACTTGACAGCAGCTGTTTAGTCTTAGTTCTCTAGTGCTGCTATAACAAAAATACCACAAGTGAAAGGCTTTAACAAATAGAAATTTATTTTCTCATAGTTTAGGAGGCTAGAAGTCCAAATTCATAACTCCAGCTCTGGAGAAATGCCTTTGTCTCCTTACTTCATCTGTAGGCCCAGCCTTCATTTGAGTTCTCCAAGTATCTTGGCATCAATTTTCTTATGAATCTAAGAACTTCACAGCATAATTAGTGCTCATCATGATGAATTCCATGACTTAAAGAGTCCTGATATGGCCCTGTGGGTTAATGCGTTGGACTGCAAAGTTGGTTTGAACCACAAGGTTTCTGATTCAAGCTCACCAGCTGCTCCTTGGAAACCCTATACAGAGTCGCCATGAGTCAGAACCAACTTGTTGGAACTTAACAACAACACCAACAACTACTACTACCACTACTGAATTACCTAGAATCCAGGCCCACTCAAGTTGACACAAAAGCTTAACTATCACACTAATGCATTTCCATTCATTTTGCTAACTTGATATTTGGAGAATTAATAACCAAAGAATCTAGATGTTGATTCCTTGGTCAGACTGATTCAAATGCCAATTCTTTTCTAAAACTTGATACCCTCTTATCCCATTTGTTTACAATGAGGCTACTTTGTCCATGAATGTTTTCCTAGGCTTGTTAAGACAAGTTTATAAACTCTATCTCATTTTTCCTTCAGTGACATCATGAATAACTAACTAGTTGGTAAAGTGTTTGCATTTCCTTGTTCTCAACATTTCCACAGACAATCTCACTTAAACTGTATGTATGGTAAAGGGTTGGGGAAGCAGTTCAAAAACTTCAAAAGTAGGCAGCCAGAATCTAATCTCTCACAGAATTTAATCTCTAGACTTGCACATATAGACTTGCCTCGAAAGGTGGAATTAAATCATGATGAAGAAGCAAGATGGACAAAAGAGATTCAAGAGTAGATAAACCAAATACTTAGGTCCAAACTGAAGTCAAAGAGATTCCTTGGAGCTAGAGATAATCATGACAGGAGCCCCTCACTCTTCACAGACAGCCCCAGGCCCTGCTCATGGTTAGAGAGGGAACTGTCTCAGAGATCTTGAACATATTTATTTATTGAAGCAACAAATAGTTTTGTGTCAGAAAAAAATATTAGATATTGGGTTGGTGTTGTTAAGTGCTATCGAGTCACTGCTGACTCATAGTGACCTATGCACTAAAGAACCAAACACTACAGTATAGAGGATGAAGTTGGTTTATACCTTCCCATGATTTATTTCTCAGCAGATACCTGGGGTCTCCAAGGAGGTTGTTTCTTGAAAGATCTCTTGCTCTTGTGTTCATTCAATTAAACTATTCTAGGGACTTTCCTTTCTTCCTCCCTTCCTCCCTCTCTCCCTTCCTCCATTTCTTTCTTCTGTTAATCAGACTAAGTTTGTGCTGCTTACCATCAAAGAGCACTTACTGATACAAACAATTCTCTGTCCTTATTTTATTAGTCTACTTAGCAGTATTTAACACTTCTTTCTACTTTGAGAGAACTATTATTTCTAGGTTTATGGCAAACCAATTCCCCTGGTTTCCTTCCTATCTCTTCATAGCTGTATTTCAGCCTTCTTTGCTGACCCCTCCTCCTAAAGTGGTTCTCTAAATGTCAGAGTTCCATACCTCTCAAGCCTGTATCTTCCTTTCTCTCATAATCACTCTCAGGAATTAAGATCATGGACTCTTGAGCCAAGTTCCTTCAAATCACAGACTCGTCACTTCTGAGCTATCTGATTTTGAGAGGTGTCTTAGGCTGCGTTCTCTAGCGTGAAACTTGTTGTTATTGTTAAGTGCCCTTGAGTCAATTCTGACCCATAGAGACCCTGTACAGGGTTTCCAAGGAGCAGCTAGTGAGCTTGAACTGCTGACCTTGTTCAAGTGACCTTGCAATCTAGTGCATTAACCCACAGCACCACACCAGGCTTATATACACACACACACATATATTACACATATATAAGCCTGATGTGGTACTGTGGGTTAATGCGCTGAACTGTAAACTCGATATGAACCGAAAGGTCGGCAGTTCAAGCTCACCAGTCACTTCTCAGAAACCCTGTACAGGGTCACTGTGAGTTAGAATTGACTCAATGGCAGTTAGTAACAACAAGAAGCTAGAGACAGAGACAGAGGTGTAGCTCAAGGAAATGACATTCTCAGTTGTACAGACTAGCAAATTCTGAGTCTATGGGTCAGATGTCAGACTATAGGCTTCACCTCACTCAGATAGGTGGAGGGGTGATGAACTTAAGATAAGCAGGTTAGATGCCAGGCTGTTGACAGCTCCCAAGATTGGCAAGCAATAAGGCAGGCTGGTAGATCAAGTCCAAAGAAATAGAGGTCAGCTGTTGATCAGATGCAGGATCTACATACAGCTAAAAGCAAGTACACTGTACCAGAACCTCTACACGTATTGGAAGTGGACCATACTTCTGAGGAAAACTCCTTTCAGTTGATTGGCTGCTCATCAATCTCATCATGGAGGTGATTCCATGATATTCAGATCTCATTGTTGGGGGATGCCTTAGTTATCTAGTGCTATAGTAACAGAAATACCACAAGGGGATGGTTTTGAAAAAACAGAAATTTCTTCTCTCACAGCTGAGGAGACTTGTCCAAATTCAGAGTGCTGGCCCTGGGGGAAGGTTTTCTCTCTGTGGACTATGGTGAGAGGCCCTTGTCTTCTCTTAGTTCTGTAGGCCCAGCATTCCTTGGCGATCTCAATGTGTTTTGCTATCAATCTTCCCTTGGATCTAGGAGTTTCACAAACCAGTTAGCAGAGATCCAAAGGATGCACTGAGCTCCTGGCTCGTCTTTCCTCTTGGTAATAGGTTCCCCTGCTCTCTGCTCACTCCTGCTATGGCGCTCTAGGATAATACATTGGACCACTAGGCTGGTTTCAACCACAAGCTTTATTGTTCAAACTTACCAGCCACTACTCAGAAACCCTATTCAGAATCTCTATGAGTTGGAATCAACTCAACGGCACTCACCAACAAGAAGTAAAAGGTAAGGAGCCTGGTTAGCATAGTGGGTCACATGTTGAACAGCTAATGGCAAGGTCAGCAGTTCAAATCTACCAGCCACACTGTGGGGAAAAGATGAAACTTTTTGCTCTCATGAAGATTTAAGACTTACAAACCATATACAGAGTTTCTATGAGTTGGAATCAACTTGACAATACACCACAACCCCCACCAAGTAAAAGGTGCTTACAAGTCACCCAAGGAAACTCCTCTTATATCAGGTCAAGACAGTGATGAGATTAAGGGTGTTGCATCCTGCTCTTAATCCTCTTATTGGTTTATCACATCAGGTCTCATGATGGGAGATCATCACACAATTGTCACATTATATCATAACATAAGTGCCAAACCAATGAGAATCATAACCAGCCAAGGTGACACATATTCTTACCAGACACAATTCAATCAATGACAAGGAATGACTACATCTTCACAGCCAAATCACTGAGAATCATGGTCCAGCCAAGTTGACACAGAAGCTTGCCTATCACTGGAGGGTTACTTAACCATTCTGTGACTCAATTTTTCTATTAAAAAATATTTATTTCATAGGGCTGTTATGCCAATTAAGAGAGTTAATTATACCTAAAGTACTTAGAACAAAACTCTGCTCTGTTCTAATATGTACTTAATGTATACAATTTTTATTGTAATTGTTAATAATCATTCATTCCCACAGTATTATACACCATGTATATTCTGACAACTCTTATATTTTTATCTTCAGCCCGGCACACACTTTTTAGCTCAGGATTTATATCTTGGACCACAGAAACTTATCAGACCTTCAATCTAAATCTAAACCCAAAATTTTGATCCCTAACTCCTAACTCTCCATCTACAGTCAATTTTCATGCCCCAGTTTGCTGCAAGTAACTGACACCAATATCTGCCTGTTTCTTTCCTTCACTCAGAAATCTTGGAATCATCTGTTTTGTCTTTCTATTCTTCACCACACCATTAAATCGATTAAAAAAATGCCACTATTTTTATTTCCAAAATACAGATAAAATTATATTGTTTACCTCCTATCTTAACTATAACATTTTTATTCCGATTCACCACCATATCTTGGATGTTATCATTAGGCGTCATCTATTTAGTTCAGTCTCATAGTGAAACAAAAGGAAATACTGCAAGTCCTGTTCCATCCTCACAATTGTTAGGTTCTAGCCCATTATTGCAACCACTGTATCAGCCCATTTCATTGAGGCTCTTCCTCTTTTTTGCTAACCCTCTACTTTACTAAGCTTGATGTCCTTTTTCAGAGATTAGACCTTCCTGATAGGAATTACAGTGTGACAGTCTTGAATAAGTACTGGACAGTTAACCACAAGTTGGCAGTTCAAACCCATCAGCTGCTCTTTGCAAACCCTA
>NW_006408788.1:1851447-1852649 GCF_000296735.1 Chrysochloris asiatica | reverse complement strand
AGACCAAATCCATTGTTATATATATATTAAGGCGTAGTGTATGCCATTCCACTACTTAAATGTATTCAGTGGTTTCCCACTTATCTGTGGGCCTCGTGTTGTGCTGTAGGATAAGTACTGGACTTCTAACTGCAAGGTTTAACCCACCAGTCACTTATTGGAAACACTATATAGGGTTTCTATGAGTCATAACTGACTCAACAGCATTTAACACTGATAACACTTGGAATCAAATCCGCTCTCAGTGGCTCTACTTGAACTGTTCCAGGCCCACATAACTTGACTCATCTCATAGCAGTGTCTTCTGTGTTCTTCAACCACAATGATTCAGTTACATTAACTTCCACTGGTTCCATGAATATAGTAAACTCATTCTTATCTTGGGGATTTGTTACATACTGTTTTGCTTTCAACTGACAATCTCTTTTTCATGTTCTTTTCTTGACTTTAAGTCTGGTGGAAAAGACCTTGGCTTCAGAGAGGTCTTTCTAAACTCGCCTTTTCCACATTTAAGTCTCTCTCACAGAGTCCCGTCCTCTCTCTCCACTGGGTAGACAATAATTCACACTTACTTATTAACTTACTTATTAATTAACCACTTCCTCCAGTAGACTGGATTCTCCATGGATTGAGGTCAATTCTCATTTTCCTATCAATATGTAACACAGGACTTCAAAAAGTTTATAGAAAAAAGGAAATGAAAAGATAAAGACTTTTTTTTCATGGAGGTTTCTTCATTGGCATGTAGTAGCTATCCAACAAAATGGTAGTGCTCAATATGTATTCATGAATTTGATTAACAACCAAGGGAATGGAAAGTTGTGACTGAAATGTCTAAAATTCTGTGGGTATTGTAATTAATGTGTTAAATATAATCCATAAGAATGTTTATAGATAAGGGAATGCTTGGTTGATTAGGTCTCATTTTATTTTGACATATTTCTCCTCCTTTGTAGTATGCTTAAATTAAATTAATTAACAGAGATTTAAGAATACATGCAACACAAATGTACCAGTGAGAAGACTTCCAAAGTTTTGGTACTTACTTAATTTTAATGAAGGTTTAATGCTTGCCAGAAATGCTGGAATAATTGCCAGTTGTTGATATGTGCCAACTCTAGACACCCTATGCACAACAGAACGAAACACTGCCTGATCCTGGGCCAACCTCACAACTGTTGCCACGCTTGAGCCCATTGATG
>NW_006408788.1:1846565-1849097 GCF_000296735.1 Chrysochloris asiatica | reverse complement strand
TAATGATCAATACATCTTGATTGCATGTTTGATCAATTTCAGATTGAAGAAGTTGGTAGAATTCTTCTATTGCATCCTCACTGGCTTTAGTGGTTGGTGTGACAATTTGAATCATAGTGGTATTAACTGGTCTTCCCTGTAGCCACAGACAGCTTTGTCCCTCATGACTGATCTGGATATATTTTTTTTTGACAATGAATGCAACACCATTCCTCTTCAGTTTGTGATTCCTGGCATAGTAAACCATGTGATTGTCAGATTCAAAATGGACAATACCAGTCCATTTCAGCTCATTAGTGCTTAAGTTATCAATGTTTATGTGTTCCATATCATATTTGACACTTTCCAATTTTCGTTGATTCATATGTTGTACATTCCATGTTCTGATTATTAATGGATGTTACAGCTGTTTCTCTTCATTTTGAGTTGTGTCCCATCAGCAAACGAAGTCCTGCAGGCTTTACTCCCACAGGCTTTACTTCTTTCGCGTCATCACAGTCTCATCTCTACTTTGAGGAGGCAGCTCTTCCCCGGTCGCATTTTGAGTGCCTTCTAACCTGAGGGGCTCATTTTCTGGCACTATATCTGACAGTATTTCTCTGCTATTCATAAGGTTTTCAGTGACCAAATATTCGGAAGTAGTTTGTCACTCCTTCTTTCTAGTCTGTCTTCGTCTGGAAGCTCATCTGAAACCTGTCCACTATGGGTGACCCTGCTGGCATTTAAAATACCTGTGGCATAGCTTCCAGAATCACAGCAACTCACAAGCCACCACAGTACGACAAACTGACAGACAAGTGGTGGGATTGCCAGTTAGACTTAGATTCATAAATAATTTAAGTGGAAACAGAAATATACAAAAAACGATCTCATTTTGAGGTAGGTTCACTACCTGATATTTACAGTGATAAATTGTGTCCCAGATTTTAGTTTCAGCCCGAAACCCTTGAAAATTACACAGCAGGTCTTTAAGGAACATGTAGCACTTTTGAAATAAAAATATTTATTGGCTTTTCAGTTGAACCAATTAACTTCCTGCAAATGAATGATACTGGCATGGCACTGATGGAGAATCACTGGGCCACAAGGTTGGTTTGAATTGAAAGGTTAGTTGTTCAAGCTCACCTGTTGCTCCACAGAAATCCTACACAGGACTGCTATGAATCAGAGCGACTCGATGACACTTAAAATAAGAATAACAACAAAAGAAGTGATAAGGATTATAGTGTCAGACTTGATCCACACAGCATTCTCCTTGTCATCAAGGGCTTGTCTGTATTCTGGGAAGTCTCAGTTCCATGTAGCAAATGTTAACACACTTCCTTGGATGACACTGAGGGTTCCTGGGAGGTGCAAATGGTTAAAGTTCTCAACTGCTAAATGAAAGGTTGAAGGTTCAATTTTACCCAGAGGTGACTTGGGAGGCAGAACTGGCAATCTACTTCTGAAAATGAAGTCATTTAAAACTCTATGGAGCATATGTGTCACTATGGTTTGCAATAGACTGGTTTTGAATGTAGCTGTTTTAAGCTTGTATGAGATTTCAAGGTACATTGCTAAGAGAGATAAGGAATCTTAAAATATTCAAAAGACAGGCATAATTAAAAAAAAAAAAAAATCCTTCCAATGATATCCAAGTTTGAAGTCTTACTTGATGATACAGTACTTCTAGAATAAAACAATTTCTTTAAAAAGATTAGGTAAACTTTCAGAAATCTTCTGAAATATTCACCCGAAAAATTCAATAGAAGGGGATTTTATTCACTGTAAATAGTGCTAGTTTTCTCCCTATCCCAAATCCAGTTTTTCCTGCTACACATATACATCATTGTCAGCTAGAGACGGTATTTCCCAACAACTTGTGGACTTGGGTGGTTCATGTAACTATGTTTAAGTCAATGATGCGTGATTGAGAATGAAGTCTATACCTCTGGGTCATCTCACTTATAACAAGTCACTTGCCCCTGGACTACGACTTTTTCACCTTCTTTTAGGATAAGATCATGGTAGTGACCTAGTTTATGCAACTCAAACAGGGACAGTACTCTAGTCAAAGAGAAGGAGGACAATGTGTTGGAATGAATCTAAGAGACTGTAACTGTCTCTGACCACAAAGAGAAATACAGTTGTTCTCACCCGCAGAATTGTTCCCGGTATTTGTTGTAGATACATAAACTTGAAAGCTTTAGAAATTCTTCTAGTGAATTTCTGTTTACCCAAAGGCTGCTTTTGATGCTAGTAGTCTTAGCTAAGTGGTTTTTAAAAAAATTACCTACATCTCTATGAAGCATTGCATGTTCAAAGCAGCCCAATTTATTATCTGTTTGGATTTTCACAAAATCTCAGTGAGAGAATAATTACTAGAAAGACAATTCTGTTTTTCTGGGAATTTAGATGACAGAATAAAATCAAAATAACTTGGAAAATTTCTTATTTTGTCTTTAAGTAAATCACAATAGGGCTAAGAATTCTTCTGTGCTTTATACTTTTTCTGGATGGAGGGCAAGTCTCTGTTATATAAAACGTGACTCA
>NW_006408788.1:1844847-1845925 GCF_000296735.1 Chrysochloris asiatica | reverse complement strand
AATAAAACATGGAAGAAAGATGAGGCTTTCTGCTTCTGTAAAGATTTACAGCTTCAGAAACCACATACAGGGTTACTATAAATTAGAACCAACTCCACAGTATACAGCCCCAACCATAAATAAAATAAAGCTATCTGCTTGATCTATTTTACCTTTACAAACCATCTGTGAGATGTAAGTGCTCAATTTTTTGCAGATGAGAAAAGTAAGGTCCAGAAAAATGAAGTATCTTTCCCCAGGGTAGTCAGAACAAGCATCTGATCACAATACCATATCTACTTCAAATTACATACATGTTTGTCCAGAAAGAGGCAACATAGCAAACCTTAGATTGTAGCCTTTCAAAAAGTTGTCTTGTTCCCACTAGGATGGCTAAGATTAAGAAAAGCAGCAATAGAAAATAGCAAATGTTGGCAAAATGATAATGACATTGTGGAAAATAGTATGATGGCTTCTTGGAAAACTAAAAGTATCATATGACTCAGCAATTCTACTCCTTGGTATATCACACACCTACAAGACTTGAAAGCAGAGAGTCAAATAGGTAATTGTACACCAGTGTTCCCCGCAGCACATTCACAACAGCCAAAAAGGGGGAAACAACCAAAATGCCCATTGACAGATGAATGGATGAACATACTGTGATACATAAAATGGAATAGACAAAACCATTTTCATATATGCTACAAAAGCTTGTGAACCTGATGCTGACTGAAATCAATCAATCACAAAAGGACAAATAGTATACATCCTCATTTATATAAGAAGACGAGGAAAGACAAATGTAATGAGACCCAAATTTATTAGTGGTTACCCGGAATGGGATGCAGGGAAGAAGAGGGGTAGTGATGGAAACACTGTATTTGTTAAGGGTTGTTGTTGGTAAGTGCCATTGAGTTGGTTCTGACTCATAGAGATCCAGTATAGGGTTTCTGAGGAGCAGCTGGTGGGTTTGAGCAGTGTGGCCCTGTGGTCACAATCCAGTGCTGATCCTACAGGGCCACACTAGGAGTAGGGTTAAGAGTAGGGTTGTACAATTATTGCAATTAATATTAATAGTTATGTTGTTGTTGTTAAG
>NW_006408788.1:1843123-1843692 GCF_000296735.1 Chrysochloris asiatica | reverse complement strand
AAAAAAAAAAAACTGCATTGGCAAAAGTTGTGTGATCGAGATATTTACAGTAATGACAAAGAGCAGCGGCTCAAACTGCTGGGTATAACCAAAAATCTCATAGGATTTGGTTTCTTAGTTTGGAGGTTTAGGGTCATGGTTTCAAGGGACAATCAATCAGTTGGACTAATAACTCTTTTAGAGCTTCTGTTCTACCCTGGTGGTGCTATGGGCTATGTATTGGGCTGCTGACCCCATCATGGTTGGGAGATCAATGCCACCAGCTGTTCTGGGGGTGGGGTGGGTGGGTGGGAAAGATGAGCCTATCAACTCTTGTAATGATTTGCAGCCTCAGAAAGCCTATAGAAGGTAGCTATGAACCATAATTGTGATGGAGCTAGGGTTAGTTTCTAGAGTTTTGTCCACCTCCTAGTTCACTGTGTAATGCCTGGGGTCTCAAACGTGGTAAGTGGCCATCCAAGCCATCTGAGGCACGATAGTTGTTCTCTGTTCTCCTAGAGTAATGGAGATATATAAAGAGTCTGGAATTACAGCAGGATGCTAAGGAGTTCTGGTAGCGTAGTGGTTTC
>NW_006408788.1:1839981-1842517 GCF_000296735.1 Chrysochloris asiatica | reverse complement strand
AGCATCTCAGAAGATTAGCTGGAACCTGAGGGGGCAATGAGTTTGTTAATAAGGGAGGGACAACTGAAAAAAGGGAGAATGAGAATAGTTGCACAACCCCCAAAATGTACAGATAGTCATTGACTTAGGATGGGAGTTCTGTTCTGCTGATGCCATGTTAAATTGATTCTGATGTAAGTCAAATACTTCATTAAAAAAAAAAAAGTTTTAATGATCATTGCCTTTTATTATCAATATCTTTATAAATCCAGCAGTGCTTGGAACACTAAATCACAGATGTGAACACCTACAAGTGAACATCTGAAAATTATGACATCAGCCAATTAAACACTGAAAGACATAAGATGTACAGAGCAGAAAACAGAAACACAAAAACCAAATTGATGGTCATAGTATAGTCCTTCAAAGTCAGGGGCTACCTGTCATCAATGTCACTACCTAATCAATGTCATTGAATTATACACGTAGAATCAGTTGGATTGCTGTATGTTTTGTTGTGTATGTTCTTGGTAACAACAAAATACATTTTATAAAAGAAAGAGATGAAGAAAGGAAAGAAAGAAGGAAAAAAATAAATGAAAAGACAATTCTGCTTGTAAAGTTGACCCTTGAACAGCATCAACAAATTAGGATTTGGGAGGGTTCCCATCAGTCCCTGATTGAATAGCTCACTGTACCTAAACTGTTTGTGCAAATTGTTGTTGTGGTTAAGTGTCGTCAAGACAGTTCTAACTCATAGCAATCCTGTTTAGGATTCCCGGGGAGCACCTCGTGGGTTTGAACTGCCAACTCCATGGTTTTCAGTTCAGTGTGGATCCTACAGCACCACTAATACTGAATACCTATTTTCCCTCTGGGGGGTGTGGAAATCTGGAGCCTTGCTAGGTAGAGTGTATCAATAAAAAAGCAGCCTCAATAAATAAAAAACAAGGGCAGTGAGTGTCAGGTGAACTCTCATGGTGGAAAACACTCTGCGTGTGTCACAAGTTGTTGCTGAGGCGTGAGGCATCTCCTTTGTGGCTCCACTGAATGAGGACTCGTGGTAGTTTGGGTCTGTTTCACTGCATTTACCTTTGGCCTTTGCTGAGATTTTTTTTTTTGTATTAAATCGTAGTGATGTTGTTGTGCTGTTGTTAAAGTGTCGTCAAGTTGGTTCTGACTCAGTGACCCTGCATAGGGTTTACAAGGAGTGACTGGTAGGTTTGAACAGCTGACGCTGAGGTTAGCAGTCCAGTGCTTGCCCTACAGTACCACCAGAGGTCTCTAAAAAATCATAGGCATAAGTGAGGTTATATGCTGAGTCCTAGAAGAGTCCTGGTGTGGCACTGTAGGATGACCATTGGACCAAAAGATCAGTTTGAACCTCAAGGTCAGTGATTCAAACTCACCAGTCACTCCTCAGAGACCCTATGCGGGGTCGCTATGAATTGGAACCAACTCAATGACACTTAACAACAACAAAAGTGAGTCCTAGTAACAGATCACTAACCCTACCGGTAAACTTTGAAACCAAGACACAACTTTTCTCCAAGTCATGGAGGAAACAGAGGATAAGGAAGACTATGCAAAGGGTTCTTTTCATTCTGGACTGTTGCTTCCATGAGTATTGATGGCTGATCCAAGCAAAATGAAGTCGTTGACAACTTCAATCTTTTCTCCATTTATCATGATGTTATTGATTGGTCCAGTGGTGAGGATGTTTGTTTTCTTTATATTGAGGTGCAACCCACACCAAAGATTGTGGTCTATGATCTTCATCAGTAAGTATTTTAAGTCCTCTTTGCTTTTGGCAAGCAACGTTGTTATCTGCATATCGCAAGTTGTTAATGAGTCTTCCTCCAACCCTGTTGCCACGTTTTTCTTCATATAATCAAGCTTCTTGAATTATTTGCCTAGCATATAGACTGAATTAGTATGTTGAAAGAATACAACCCTGGTGTATAACTTTCCTCATTTAAAACTATTCAGTGTCCCCTTGTTCTGCTTGAACAACTGCCTCTTGAGTACAATTAAGTGTTCAGGTATATTCATTCTCCACAATATTGTCCATAGCTTGTTATGATACACACAATCGACAATCTATGCATAGTCTCTATTTTCAGTCCAGATCCATCTGCAATCAGCAATGATCTTCCACATTGCACATCCTAGTTTGAATCCAGCTTGAATCACTGGCAGTTTCCTGCAGATGCTCTGTTGTAGTGATTGTTGAATTATCTCTAGCAAATTTTTACTTGAATGTGATATTAATGATATTGTCTGATGATTTCTGTATTCCGCGGGGTTACTTCTCTTTGGAATGGGCACAAATATGGATCTCTTCTAATCAATTGACCAAGTAGTTGACTTCTGAATTTCTTGGCATAGATGAGGGAGTGCCTCCAGTGCCACATCACTTTGTTGAAAGATTTCAATTTGCATTCCATTAATTTCTGGAGCCTTATTCTTTGCCAATGCCTTCAGTGTACCTTGGACTTCTTCCTTAGGTACTATTGGCTCTTTATGAGCCGCTACCTTTTGCAATGGTTGAACATCG
>NW_006408788.1:1826201-1838361 GCF_000296735.1 Chrysochloris asiatica | reverse complement strand
CTGTGATTGGTTGATGATGCATGGAGGGGATTGTAACCATAGCAATGAAACAATATATGATAGGATGAATGTAAAACTAATGTTCTCCCATATAAACTATCACATAATTCACAATAAAACATTAAAAAAAAAAGAGAGAGAGAGAGAAAGGGTTATTTGAGCCACAGAAATTTCATTACTCACATGATTGCTGTCTTTTTATACCAGTGCTACTGTGAAAAAAACAAAACAAAACAAAACAAAAACACACCAAAAAACAAAAATCTGAATCCTGAGTGGGTGGCTTTAAAGACCAGATGTCTATTTTCTCACAGTTTTGGAGATAAGAATCCAAATATCCAAATTCAGCTTATGGATCTAGGGGAAGGTTCTTGTTTGTCTGTTTCAACATCTAGTCGCTGACAATGCTTGGAATTCCTGGTCTTGTGATTCATTTGCCTCCACCCTCATTAGATAGAGTCTGCCTTCTCTCATACATACTGGCTGGTCTCTGTGATTCTTCTATTATTGTTGTTAAGTGTTGTGGAGTCAGTTCTGATTCACAGCAAACCTGTATATAGTTTTAGAGGTTGTACATCTTTGAGCAGAAAGTCTCATGTTTCTCTCATTGTCTATTCATCACTAAAACTGATTAGGACACACCCTACACGATCTGTAGTAGGTCCATTAACATAAGAAAAGAAAATCCTAGTCCCTAATGGAATTACATCCACAGGTAGAGGGGTCAGGACTCCAACACTTAATTTATAGGAACAGAATTCAATCTATAACAAAAAGATCATATTTGATGCACAACAACACATGGACAAGTCTATGTCTTCATAGTAGATCATCCAGGACAATTTGCAGGATGAAGATTCTAGCAACTTCCCAAGGAACAAGACCACTTCACCATTTTTGAGAAGCACTTGATAAACCCAATCAAAAGTATCAAGCTACAGAGCGCTGTTCTTTCAGGAAAGGAATCATTTTCTTTTACTTCCCTTATTGGTAGATTAAATTTCCAAAAGGGAGTTAACATCTCTGTAATTCTACTAGGTAAAACTGAAAAGAACCGAAAAACAGGAAGACGTGAGAAGACAAAAATTTTACCTGGAATGGGATCAGAGGGTCATTCCAGGTAAAATTTATTAATCACCTGTTATATATGAGGCATCTGCTACATACAAAGCACAGTTGGAAGAACTGAGGATATGGAAAAAAAAAAAAAAAGTACAAGTATCTATGCTCAAGGAGCTTACAGAATAGAGGAGGAAATAAGTAAACAAAGCACAAAATATGTGCTATAATAGGGATCATGTTGTTGTTTAGTGCTGTCGAGTCGGTCCTGAACCATAGCAACGCTATATATGGTTTCCGAGGAGTAGCTGATGAGCTTGAACCACCGACCTTGCAGTTCAAATGGCTTTGCAGTCTGGCACATTAACCCACAATGCCACACCATCCTGTTGGAAGGTCTCAAAACCTACTCTCTGGGATGTTAGAGAAAGCTTTTCCATATTTCAACCCAAATACTTCAACCCCAAAACCAGTGCTCTAACTTTGAGTCTTTAATATCGATCTCTTCCTTTTCAATCCAGACCATCAAAACTTCCAGTCACATAGACCTCCACCATAAATCCGAATCCATCATTTGTATTGCTATCTATTATTACCAGCCAGAGTGCTCCTTAGAGGCCAAGTTGGCCAAACTTCGTCTCTCACACTTTGGATGTATTGTCAGGAGGGAACAGTCGCTGGAGAAGGATATCATGTTTGGTAAGGTGGAGGGTCAGAGAAAAAGAGGAAGACCCCCAATGAGATGGATTGGCCAAGTGGCAGCATCGATGGACTCAAGTGTGGCAACAGTAGTGAGGTTGGCCCAGGATCAGGCGTGTTTCGTTCTGCTGTGCATAAGGTTGCTATAATTCAGTCCCGATTCGATGGCACCTAACAACAACAACAAATTACTATCACAATGTTGGCAGTTCAAAACTCTCAGTTGCTCCATGGGAGAAGGTGAGGCTCTCTGCTCCCATGGAGATTTACAACCTCGGAAACCCTATTCGGGTCACCGTGAGTGAGAAACGAGTTCACAGAATACAACCACCACCACCATTATTACCACCTACACCCTCAATCTATTTTCATTTCCATGTTTTGTTGCTATTGTTGAGTTTTACCTTTTGTGGGGGGAAACAGCAATGAAGAATGATGGGTCTAAACCTTTTAAGGAGAGTCTCTTTCTGGAGCTAAAATAGACTAGAAGGGCAAGTTAGTGATACCGTCCACAAGAGGATTCACAAGCAAGCAAAGAAAAGGCTTATTGGTTGGTGTGCCGACTAATAGCCTATCTAATAGGTCAAAGTTCAAAGCGTTCAACAGTAAGGAACTCCTGGTAAAAATGTATATACTGACTGTTTAGAAATCAAGAAAAAAGAAATGGCCACAATGAATCGCTACTTATTAAGTAAAAGCAATCAATTAGTATAATATGTGTATTATGTCTACTTATGAAACTATTAGCTGTTCTGTGGGAGAAAGATGAGGCTTTCTGCTCCTGTAAAAGTGTATAGCCTCAGAAACCCTGTACAGGGTCGTTATGAGTTGGACCCAACTCCACAGCACATCACAACAATAACAAATGTGAAAAGACCCCCCTCAAAACCTGCACACATATATAAATAAATACCTAGAAGGATAAGAAAGAAAGTTAAAAGGGGTCTTCTTCAGCAGATAGCTAGTGACTGTGGAATTCTGATGAAGAATTTCTGGTACCACAGTTTGTTTCAATCATGTTAAACCAAGGGGAAATGTACGTAAGATTCAAGGGCCAGTAGGTGGCTGTTTAACTAAAAGGTAAACACTTAGTTCAAGCAAAGTCTGTATTCTGAACCCACCAGCAGTTTTGCGGAAGAAAAACCTGCCTGTCGGCTACTGTAAAGGTTCAAAAGCAAACTCCCCTACTGTTGAGTTGATCTGACTCTTGCTAGCTCTATGAAACACAGAAGGAGCTCTGGTGGCGTAGTGGTTATGAGTCCGACTGTTAACTTCAAGGTCAGGAGTTTGAAACGACCAGTGGTTCCATGGGAGAAAGATGAGGCTTTCTGCTCCCAAAGATTTACAGCCTTGGAAACCCTATGCAGGGTTGCTATAAGTTGGAACTGACTCCATTGCACATAACCACCACCATGGGCCCAGAAGAACTGCCCCATAGAGTTTCTAAGGCTAGAAAACTTTGTAGAATCTGAGTGTATCTTTTTCTCAAGGAGCAAGCAGATAGATTTGAACGACTGACCTTGTGATTGGCAGTCAAGTGTGTTAACCGTGGTGCCACCAAGTATCCCCCAATAATGCCTATAACCTAGGAAACCCCATGGGTCAGATCTACTCTACCCCATCGGACTTTTATGAGGTAGAATTGACTTAAGGCACACATCAACAACAAAATCAGATTCCAGAACTCAGAGAGATATTTATTTAAAGGCAAAATAAAGAAATGAAAAATAAAGGGCAAGTAGGAAAAAAATTAAATTAAATTAAGGGCAAGTAGGAATCGACTCCGTTGTATGTTTGTAACCTGGGGGTTTCCTACACACTTAATGTAAACTAATGTGTAAGGCAGTGTCCTTCAAGATGGCATTTTAATTACTTTGGCACTAAATTCACTTTAGTTACTTAGCATAATGAGAGGGAAGGCATAGTGAATGGCTCCAATATCAATTGTCTCCACCTGTTAGTTTCTTGTACTGTGGTAGCTTGTGCGTTGCTATGCTACTGGACTCAATACTATTGGTCTTTCAAACACTAACAGGTTCACCAATGGTGAACAGGTTTCACTGGGGCTTTTGGAATAAAACCTAGGTAACAGAGCTTATCTACTTCCCTAAATCAGCAAACCTTATGGATCACAAGAGAATGTTGTCTGATCTATTGCTGGAAGATAAGTCCGCTCAAGTTGGAAGGTACACAAAATCCACAATGGCTTCAACAGTGAACTCAAGAATATCAACAGTTGTGAAAATGGTGCAGAACCAGGCTGTGTTTCTTCCTATTGTTTATGGGGATTTCCAGGGACCCTAAGTCAGAAACGCTAAGCCACTGGCCCAAAGTAGGAAATAGTAAGTTTTGAACCCAGGAGAACACTTACACCACGCTAGTCATGAGACACTAGAAGGCCAGTGATGTTTATCTCATTAGACCTGCAGACAACCTTCTCCTTAAAGCACCTCACTGCTTGGAAGTTTGACAGAAACCACTGGGACAGGGCCGAGGAAATAACATCTTACCTGTGATCTTATGCTTTGATTCTATGGTCCTTGAGTGATACTTTGCACTTAAGGAAGATCTTTTATCTGAGTCTTTCAAGAGCCAAACAAACCCAATGATTACCAACCCCCTTTATGATTGGAAGGGAAGATCTTACTCCTTAATTGGCTGACAGGGAGACAGAAGCTGCCAGGGATGAAGTGATCTATTGAAGGTCACACAATCAGTCTGAGAAAACCTCAAGAATAGCTGAGGGCTCAAGACAAAAAAACAAAAAAAAAGCATTTGCTTTACACAATTAGTACCTTATTTCTCCAACCTACCATATTCCACTCTTCCCACTGGGGTGTGCAATTCTTCCTCTCTTCTTCCCCTTTATAAGATGGGGTGCCTTTTATGTAAATGTACAGCTTTTGATTTTATACTCAGTTCACTTGCTCTGTATTTGAAAGGTCAGAATGCAGAGGTTCTCAAACATATTGAGTGGAGTAGAGCTCTACTCCCATCAGAGAACTTGAATCTCACCCACCAACCACCAAGACACCTTTGCACTATCATAACTCCTGCATAAATCAAGGAAAAGTTGGGTGCTCTTTTTCATAAAATTCCTCAGGAGAGTTCTAGAATGCAGGCAGATTGCAGGTAGAATTGCCTATGCTTGAGCAAAACTCAGTTACTTTGGTAATGCAGGGGTTGTTGCTGCTTCGCTAACACCCTTGTTATGGATACATACTAAGGTGACCCCCAACAAGTCATGCCCCTTAAAATCTACTCCTCTTGAGTCCCAGGGAACTGTCACCTGGTTCTAATCGATAGACTATTGGAAAAGTTATGGGATAGCATTCTTTAGATTTGTTGTTGTTGTTGTTATTCAGTTCACTGAGTTGGTCCTGACTCAGAGATCCTGTATAGGATTTCTTAGAAGCAGGTGGTAGGTTTGAACTGCTGACCGTGTGGTTTGAAGTCCAGTGCTGATCCTACAGTACTACACCAGGAGTCCTTAGATTATCTAGTGTTATATGGCAAAAAGAACAAAGCCACGCCCAGACTATGGTGACTGTCTTAGAAGGCTGCAACAAGAGACTCTATCTTGCTGACTTTGCAGAAGTGAGCTCGCTTGTTGTGAGATGGCCCATTCAGAGGGCCACCTGGCAGGGAACTGTAGGTGGCATCTCAGAACTGAGTGGCTTGTAGTTAACAACCAGAAAAACAACAGAGATATTAATCATAAAATCACAAGGAAACGAATTTTCTGGAGAACCCTGTGAGCTTTGATAAGGACTGCTGGGATGGTTACTTTTGTGTGCCAATTAAGCAATATGATTCTCCGTGGTTTGGAAATAGTTTGTTCTGGTTGCTGCTTTGTAGTGTAGTGGAATGGAATGGGATGGGATGGAATGGAATGGAATGGAATAGAATGGAATGGGATGGAATGGAATCCCTATCTTTCATGATGTGATCTGAGGTGTTCAAACAATCAATTAAAAGAGGAGTTTCCAGGGTTGTGATCTATGTAGAATATAACTAGGTAGTCTGGCAGAACTCGCTCTGTCTTTTGTCACCTGATATAAAAATGACATTGCTGTAGCTTTTGACATACTCTAACTTCATGGAGAAAAGATTGAAGTTGTCAAGGACTTCATTCTTCTTGGATCAACTATCAACATTCATGGAAGCAGCAGTCAAGAGATCAGACGACGTATTGCATTGGGCAAATCTGCTGCACAGGAACTTTTTAAAGTGTTGAAGAGCAAAGATGTCAGCTTGAGGACTAAGGTGCGCCTGACCCAAGCCATGGTATTTTCAATAACCTCATATGCATGGCAAAGTTGAATAATGACTAAGGAAGATCGTAGAAGAATTGATGCATTTGAGCAATGGTGTTAGAGAAGAATATTAAAAGTATCATAGATCGCTAGAAGAATGAACAAATCTAATTTGGTACAAGTCCAGTCAGGATGTTCCTTAGAAGCCAGGATAGCAAGACTTTGTCTTTCATATTTCTGATAATATGAGGACATTGTGTGAGATAAAGTGAAGTGTCAGTGATAAAGAGGAAGATGCCCAGCAATGTAGACTGACACACTGTTTGTTGTTGGTGTTTAGTGCTGCCCAGCTGGTTCTATATTATAGTGTGACCACATGCACAACAGTGTGAAAACACTGTCCAGTGTTGCGCACAACCATTGTTAACCTTGAACCAATTGGTGCTGTCACTGTGACAATATATTAGGATTTGGAATGCTAGTGCTCATCCCAATTAGACAAATCCATACAACTATGATCTTACAACTATGATACACATCAAGTTCAAGGGTTCTCAGTCTTGGCTGTACATTATAATTCCTGAAAGAGTATTATAAATATTGAGGCTCAAGCTGCCTTCAGAGCAATTGTCACAGAATCACCACGCCTGGCAACTAACCAAGTGCCAACGCTTTGTTATATGGAAACTCTGTCATGAAAATGACTGTTTTGAGATGTTGACTAACAGCTTCTTCTTTCAATTAAGACTAAGTTTTAAAGCTCCTTAGCCAATTCCACCAGAACGTCTCATTTTGTTGTATGATGGTGATCTTGGTGATGCTGGAAGCTATGCCACTGGTATTTCAGCGGAGTTTTCAGACTAAGACCAGTAAGGAAGGCCTGGTGATCTGTTTATGAAAATTAGCCAGTGAAAACCTTATGGATAACAGTGGAAAGTGTCCAATAACATGCTGACAGATGAGGTCCTCAGGCCAAGAGGCACCGAAAATAAAACCGGGGAAAAGCTGACTCCTTAAAGAGCTAATCTTGTGGATGCAGTAGAACCTTCATTTATTGATGAGAAGCAAATATCATGGTTGATAATAAAAATGAAGACAACCTTCAACGAATGGATCCACACAATAGGCTAAACAAGAGATTTGAACATAGCATTGATTATGAAGATGGTTCAGGACTGGACAACATTTCTGTTATCAATTGTTGTGCTAGTTATGTGCCGTCTAGTGAGTTCCAACTCATAGTGACCCTGTTTCAGGTTTCCAAGGAGTGGCTGCTCAGTTTGAACTGCGGGGTTTGCAGTTCAAATGACCTGACAGTTTAGTGCTTATCCTACAGTGCCACACCAGGATTCCAACTTCCTCAATTATGGAAGAGTGTTTGTGGTATGTGTAAGGTGAGGATTCAGTTCAAGACCACAATGACCTATGTAATTAATCACTGTCATGTTAAATGCCATTGAATAGATTCTGACTCATAGTGACCCTGTATAGGGTTTGCAAGGAGCAGCTGGCGAGTTTGAACCACTGACCTTGTGGTTCAAACTGACCTTTCAGTGCAGTACATACCCTATAGCACCACATTCTGTTATCCTTAAGGACACTGCATAATGGAGTCGATCCGACGGCACCTAACAATGACAACAGGTAATTCCAACGTGCAGTTACGTTTGACACTGCTGATCTCTAGATAAGACCTTATATCTTTCTGTGTTCTTTCTGATACCGAATGATCTCAGTCAATCTCCAAAATCACTTCCTAGGAAATGTATAGGCCAACTGGCCTGCATTACTGTGTGAGATTAAAAAAAACACTGAGATTGCCTATTTGTGGCCACAACACAATAGCTGCTTTTTTGTTGAAATTCATGCTTATAATCTTTACTTTCCCAAATAACCATGTAATATTGTACTAATTGGAGACCTGGCATGGTGCTGTAGGATAAGCACTGAACTACAAGATTGGTTTGAACTGCAAGGTTGGCAGTTCAAACTCACCAGTTACTCCCTCAGAAACCCTCTACAGGGTCAGTAGGTCAGCAGCACCTCTGTCTGATAAATGACTGCAATCTGCATCAATTTAACAACGGAGCCAACTCAACGGCACTTAACAGCCACAGCAACAAACAAAATTAATGGGCCACTCTTGTTTGTCAGAGACATTGGTTATAATGTCGTAATCATCTCAACTTGCAGAAACAAGGACCATGCTGGCTACCTAAGTCAGGAGAGCTGCCCTAACACAGAAGGTATGAATTCGAGTCTGAGTGACGTGAAAGCTAATGCCCTCTGCATCAGACCAGAGTGTGCTTACCAGGCCAGAAGTATCTCACCACCTGGGATTTTATAAGAAATGAGAACTGTCTGTCCTATTTGTGGCATTGTAGGATAAGCATTGTACTGTGAACCACAGGTTGGCAGTTCAAACCCACCAGCTGCTCCTTGGGAACCCCATACATGGTCACTGTGAATTGGAATTGACTTGACAGCACTTAACAACAACAGTAAATCATAAATTTGAGATTAGGACCTAAAAAAAATCTAGATTGCAAGGCTTTCATGCATAGAGCTGATGTACGTTAAAGTTTGAGAAACACTTTATTATAGTCTATATGGAATCCTGGTGTGGTACTGTAGGATAAGCATTGAACTGCTAACTGCAAGGCTGGCAGTTCAAACCCAGCAGCAGTTCCTCGGAAACCCTATACAGGGTCGCTATGTGTCAGAACCAACTGGGCGACACTTAATACTATAGTCTCTATTCTTGGAGTCCTGGTGTGGTGCTATGGGTTAATGCGCTGGACTGCAACGTCAGTTTGAACCACAAGATCAGTGATTCAAGCTCACCAGCTGCTCTTTGGAAACCCTATGTTGTTGTTATGTGCCATCGAGTCGGTTCCAACCCACAGCGACCCTGTATAGGGTTTCCGAGGGTGTAAATCTTTACGGGAGTAGAACGCCTCATCTTTCTCCCGCGGAGCAGCTGGCAGTTTCGAACCGCTGACCTTAAGGTTCGCAGCCCGATTCGTAACCACTATGCTACCAGAGCTCTGGAAACCCTATACAAGGTTGCTATTGTTGGAACCAACTTGATGGCATTTAACAACTGTATTCTTCTCCATCTCTGCCTCCTGTCTACTCTGAGAGACTCAGTTCAGTAGGTGGCAGTAGAGGTAAAGGTGCTGAATGAATCAGCAGGGTAACATAGGTTGAAGGCTGAGCAATGTTCTCTCTATCTTACCTTTTTCTCATCCCACATTTAAGGTGAGGCTTTCAGCTCCTGTACAGATTTACAGCCTCAGAAACCCTATACAGGTTTGCTATGAGTTGGACCCAACTCAACGGTATACCACCACCACCCAGGGATAGAGTATTAGAAAAAACAAAACAAAAGAGGGCGACTGAGAATCTTTACTTGCAGAGGTTGC
This sequence comes from Chrysochloris asiatica, assembly GCF_000296735.1. Lineage (NCBI taxonomy): Eukaryota > Metazoa > Chordata > Mammalia > Afrosoricida > Chrysochloridae > Chrysochloris > Chrysochloris asiatica. The sequence goes on along the minus strand of NW_006408788.1, from coordinate 1,828,922 downwards.
TAGTCATTTTGAGTCACTTTCAAACAATGTGAGTGATTTAAGATGTCGACAGTTCGTTCTTGCTTTTCATGAAAATATGGAGTGTTTAAAAACTTTTCATTAACAGTGAGTATCCCATCTGTTTCCAGGGAAATTATTTTTTGATCTTAAGGGCTTTGAGATAATTGGTGTTCTGGAAATCAGAAGTAGTTGGTTTGTTAAATTGATGCAGATTGCAGTCATTTATCAGACAGAAGTGCTGCCGACCTACTTTCAGTCTCTCTCTTGCTCTATTTTAGGACACCTTTAGTAGGGTTGTACCTTTGACTGGTGGTGGTGGTGGTGTGCTTTCAAGTTGGTTCTGGCTCACAGAGAACCTGTATAGGGGTTCTGAGGCAGTAAATCTTTATGGGAGCAGAAAGCCTCACCTTTCTACCAAGGGGTGGTTGGGAGATTCGAACTGGTGAACTTGTGGTTAGCAGTAACCCATTGCTCCTTGTATATAAAAGCACATTGGGCATCTTTGTTGTTAAGTGCCATGAAGTTAGTTCTGATTCATTTAATGCTTCCAAGGAGGAGTTGTTGGGTCTGAACCACTGACCTGTGGTTAACAGTCAAGTGCTTACTCTATAGTGCTACATGAAAGATGTCGCATAGATTCAAACTGCTGACCTTGCAGACAGAAGCCCACCAAATAGCCACTGTGTTACCAGGGTTCCTACATTTGATTAAAGGAAACAAAATTAAAGGGCCACTCTTGTTTATGAGAGACATTGATTATAATTTCTTGAGCAAATTTTAAACTTAGAAGTATGTAAGAGTGGTGGCGATATGCTATTTATTCAGTTCTACCTCACAGGGACCCTGATTAGCATTTCCAAGGCTGCCAGTCTTTATGGGAGTGGAAAGCCTCATCTTTCTCCTGAGGGTTGACCTTATGGTTAGCAGGAACCCACTACTCTACCAGGGTTCCTTGTATATGAAATACTTTGGGCATCTTTGTTGTTAAGTGCCATCAAGTCAGTCCTGACTTATATAGAGTTTCTGAGGAGAGGCTGGTGGGTTTGAATCACTGACCTTGTGGTTAACAGTTAAGTGCTTATTCTATAGTGCCACACCAGGACCTCTTGGCCATATTTAGTGCTGATATAATTTATCCAGTGAGAGAAAGAAAGAGAGAGCAATAAAGACAGAAAAGGGAAAATATAGGGAAAGCAGAAAAACAGAGAAGACAAGAACTGATGGGAGGGAGATGATAAAACAAGGAGAGAAGGAGGAGAGGGAATAAAGATAAAGAGAAGGTATCAGAAGTACAGGAAATGTAAAGAAAATAGGTCAAAAAAGAGGGAAAGGGTCAAAAAGAAAGAACACAAGAGCGAACCACTAGGCAAAGAAAAAAAGACACAGAACTGCATGCTAACTTCAGAGCTGGGCAATTTATTGTGAAGTGGTACTTGAATAGGCATGCAGAGATGCTCGCTCCAAAGGTTAATGATGGCAGCAATCATAAGTCTGATTTGCAAGAAAGGGGATGAAAGGTAGTCAGACTGCAAGCAGAGAAACCCTACAGTCAGAGCAGTGAAATAACAACAGAGCAGCAGTTGAAAACTCAGAGATGCTGGGCGCTTGGATTGGGCCCTATTGTATTTGAGAACTATTTTGTACCTGAGGCATAATTCACTGTCAAGAAGAAAAGAAACTGCTTCTTTAGTATAAGATCTCAGAATTAGAGCAAAAGAGTTTAAATGTTCAAATGAAGACATTTATAATTTTGTTCATGATTGGTTTCTCTTAGCGTTAACTTTTGGCTAAAGCTTGTTCTTTTACATCTCTTCTTTCTTCCCATTTTTGCGTTCGGTGGTTTTCTACTACCATTAGTCAGTGGACGTATGTCAGTTAAAAACATATCTGCTATTGAGCCAAGTGCCAGCACAACGCTGCCCTCATTTGTATTAGAGAAGAACTGTGCTCCATAACATTTTCAGTGACAGATTTTTTCATATGAAGATCAGTCAACTCTTCCTCCTAGGTGCTTTTTCACCTCCAACCATTTGGCCAGCAGCCAAGCACGTTAACTATCCGAACCACCCAGGAGCTCCATGACGGTTTAAGTGAGTGTTTTCTCCAAGCCTGCAGACCCTTTGTAGAATGGGTATAACTGATTATGCTCTAACCTAGGTTTCAGAGCCTAGAGCCTAGTTTCAAAGCGCTCTTTGAGTGTGCATATATATATATATATATTTGTTGTTGTTGTTAAGTGCTGTTGAGTTGATCCTGACCCATAGCGACCCTGTATAGGGTTTCCGAGGAGCAGCTGGTGAGCTTGAACCAACAACCTTGCAGTTCAAACTGCTTTGCAGTCTGGTGCATTAATCCACATTATCACACCAGGACACACACATTCATTCTCTCTCTCTCTGTGTATATATATATATATAGTTGTTGTGAAGTGCCGTCGAGTTGGTTCCGACCCATAGCGACCCTGTATAGGGTTTCCGAGGAGCAGCTGGTGAGCTTGAACCACCAACCTTGCAGTTCAAACTGCTTTGCAGTCTGGTGCATTAATCCACATTATCACACCAGGACACACACATTCATTCTCTCTCTCTCTCTTTATATATATATATGTTGTTGTTGTGAAGTGCCGTCGAGTTGGTTCCGACCCATAGCCGACCCATAGCGACCCTGTACAGGGTTTCCAAGGGTGTAAATCTTTACGGGAGTAGAAAGCCTCATCTTTCT
>NW_006408788.1:1793340-1825608 GCF_000296735.1 Chrysochloris asiatica | reverse complement strand
TAATGTGCCAGACTGCAAAGCCATTTGAACTGCAAGGTTGGTGGTTCAAGCTCACCAGCTGCTCCTTGGAAACCCTATACAGGGTCGCTATGGATTGGAACTGACTCAATGGCACTTCACAACACAACAACAGCAAAGCACAAGGAGAGGAAGGAAGAACAGAACTCATGGAGTCAGAATTAGTGGACGATTGTAACCTAAAGGTACAATTTGTTGTTGTTAAGTGCTGTAAAGTCAGTTCTGACTCATAGTAACCCTGTAAAGGGTTTCTAAGGTGTGGTTGGTGGGTTTGAACCACTGGCCTTGTTAAAAGTATAGTGTTTACCCTGAAAAGTTAACTACGGTTTCAAACTAAGTAAATTGTTGTTGGGTAAATGTTGGGAGCGATTTGAGCCGGAGGTCTCAGACTTGGGGGCAGTTTAACCGAAGGATTGCAACAGCTGTAGTCCAGAAAATCGGGTTGCTCCTAAGTCAGGCTGCCCCCTGAGGAACTTGCAAAGCCTGCCTCAGGGAACAAGGAATTTGAAAAGTCTTTCCTTGTATGCAGCCATGGCCTTCAGTTCAGTCTGCAAAAATATTTAACTGCCCTATGTCTGTTTCCCTACAATCCAACTACATTCTTCTGATAAAGTCCCACTCACTGCTTGCATTCAATACACCAAATGTTTTTTTAGCACTGTTTTCCCTGCCCCAGCACTCTCCTTTGATTTGTGTATATAATAAACGTGCTCAACCTAGGTCTAAGTCACAGTATCTCTATCAGAGTGCTGTGTCCCACCTGGTCCCAACTTTACTATTTTCATTTTGTGTCTTGTGTCTCATGAGCCTTTCTTTTTTTCTAATCTCCCATCACTCCTACTTGGGTTTAATCTCTGTGTGTGTGTTGCAGTGTATAGCCACTTGTCAAACGCAACAGGTAAACCCAAGAAGAGGCTGAGTTTCCTGTCTGATTTGCATGAAAGACATCATTTGAGGTTGGAATTAGTAGAAATCTTTAAACACTACAAACTTCTGAGGGCCAGGGAACTGGGACTTTCAGACAGTGAACTTGGCAAGTGGATCAAAGCAATTTCATGTAGATCTCCAAGGGCATCCACAACCACTATGGCTTACATTGTTGTTTGAGACCTTCCAACTAGTTCCAACTCATAGTGACCCTATGGACAACAGAACAAAACACTGCCCAGTCCTGTGTCATCATTTCTCTCAATTGTTGTGTTTGAGACCACTGCTGCAGCCATCCTGGTTTTCTTCCAGTGAGCAATTCTTCTGCTTTACATAAGTGCACTTAAGAACTCTGGGGAGCCTGAAATGGAGGCAGAGATGATGACGTGGAGAGATGGAGTGGCTGGGGTCTTTAGACCCAGAAAGGGAGACAGGTTGTGTGCTGACGACTGTGGGGTGGGAGCCATGGGGGGCAGGCTTTTAGGATATACCCTTTGGTTGGTTGATGATGCATGGAGGGGATTGTAACCATGGCAATGAAACGATATACAATAGGATGAATGTAAAACTAATGTTCTCCCATGTAAATTATCACATAATTCACAATAAAACATTAAAAAAAAAGAACTTTGGGGACATATATGTCAATTGATGCCTTTTCATATCAAGATCATGATACATGCTAATTTTCAAATAGATTCATAACAACAAATAATTCACCTCTCTCCCCATTCACTCTGTAAGCTCATTGAAGACAGGAAGCATAGCATCTCAGACTTTTGAAGGATGAATAAATTTGAATGAGTAATGAGGATGTTCTCCTCAGCTTTTGAGTAACTCACAGCATCTTGCACAATACTGAGGCTGTAGCATGTATTTAGTAAAAGTGTATTCCTGATACGTTGCTCTAGATTCACTCACTGTCTCTCACTTCCATCCTCAGGCTCTGATGCCTTTTGAAGATGCCTATCTCAGAGGACTCCCACCTGACAGGCAGTTTGTTGGACTGTGGTAGCATGCATGTTGCTATGATGCTGAAAGCTATGCCACCGATATTCCAAATACTCTTAGGGTCATGCACGGTGGGCAAGGATCACCAGAGCTTCCAGACTAAGGAAAACTTGAAAGAAAGGCCTGGTAAATTCTTTCTAAACATTAGTCAATGGAAACTGTATGAATCACAATAGAATATGCTCTGATATAGGGCTGGAAGATACACCAGAAGGCACTCAAGATACATAGTGGCAGCAACAATGGACTTGAGTATATTAATGATCAGAGAGATGGCACAGGACTGGGTAACATTGTGTTCTATTACCTATGGGAGTACCATAAATTAGAGCCAAATAACATCAACAATTTAGCAGAGAAGATGATATATGGACCCATGGATTGCAATGAACCACATGCAGACACTGCCTAGACACTCCTGTGATTTAGACTCATTGTCAGCCTGGTCTTCTAGACACTATAAAACCTTCAGTGACTTTTCTCCAATATCAAGAAAATAGAATTTGGGTCCCAAGTCAGATTCAAAGAATTTGCACAAACACCAGACTGCAGTTCAGAAATGAAGAGACAATTGAACTTATTGAAATATATCCTTACAATGAAAAAAAAAATGATCCCTATCAGTAGGATTGAGCAAGCATTCTTGAATATTTGTCCTTGTTTGATATGCAACTACAGAGCACCAGTGCTGATGTGCCATGTGAATCACAGCCCCAATGCACCTTAACTGTGTTCATCATCAGGTATGGGATGCGCATTAGGTGCACATACCATGGGACTTTTTCCAAGACAGAACAGTTCCTGTCTTTCCCGCCCACTGCTCAATGCTTCTCCAAGGACCATATGCAGGTAAAGTAAAAAAGAAAGTCCTTACATTCTTAAATCCCCTGTAGAGAATCTGTAGCTCCTTCTTGGTAAACTTGCTCTGTGCTTCCAGAAGCTCAAGAGCCTCAGGCCGATGCCTGACGGTAGCCATTTCAAGTTCATCTTCCACACTGTCTGCGGAAGGAAACCAAAAAGTATCGTAAGAATAGTTGCTGTTTGAAGATGCTTATACACACTGCACAGGGAGACAGAATGACCTGTTTACAGTATCTCTGTGATATGTTCATAGAAGATAAGTCTCACATTGGCAATTATGGTCTTGAAAGTCCTCAGATTATATGGTATTAAGCCAAGATATAGATGTATATAAAATTGTCCTTGTCTATTAGACATTACAATTCTAACATACTTATAATTTATGAAAAGTACAAACAATCACCTTAGAACAATCATCTCAGAACACGAATCAAGCACTGGTTATACAATGGCACTGTAGTTTACTAATGAGTACAATCCTATGTATTGTAAGACAACAAGATAAGACTCTGCTTATGTTCTTGAGCAACTCAACTTACTGGGAGTCACAAACAAAGCAGTCAGATCACATACTGATAGGGATCAAGTAACTAATTCCCATAGGCACACACTGGATGAACTGGAACATAGGGAAACTTTTGGCAGAATTTGCATTGCTGTGTTGTTGTGGTTGATAAGCACTACTGAGTTGCTTCCAACTCATAGGAACCCTGCATAGGGTTCCTGACACTTAAAACATTTGTGGGAACTGAAAGCCTCATATTTCTCCCATGGAATGGCTTGTGGGCTAGAACCACTGACCTTGTGGTACACAATTAAGTGCTTATCTGACAGAGCCACTGTGATCTCTCTGCTTTGCTATAGACAAATAATAAAATATTATATTCTGTGAATTATATTTACACTGAAATTTCTCAAGTTTCCTTTATTTATAAAGAATTCTGTGTCCCTATGTTTCAGAAATGTGGTAAACTACACCTTACTTTAAGGACTCTGATGGTATGGTGGGTTACAAGTTGGGAGGATGTTGCTTGGTGCCATTGAGTTAGTACCGACTCATAGTGACCCTATGCACAGTAGAATGAAACACTGCCCAGTCCTGGGCCAACCTCACAACCATTACTATACCTGAGCCCATTGATGCTGCCACTGAGTCAATCCAATTTGTTGGTGGTCTTCCTCTTTTTCTCTGACCCTCCTCCTTACCAAACATGATATCTTACTCCAGGGGCTGGTCCCTCCTGACAATATGTCCAAAGTATGAGAGACAAAGTCTGACCATCCTGGCTTACAAGGAGCACTCTGGTTGCAATTCTTCTAAAATAGATTTGTTTGTTATTTTGGCAATCCACAGTACAGTCAATATTTTCCTCCAACACCATAACTTAAATGAATTAATTCTTCTATGGTCTTCCTTATTCACTGTGCAACTTTTGCATGTATATGAGCTTATTAAAAATACCATGGCTTGAGTCAGGTGCATCTTAGTCCTCAACACTTTTTGCTCTTCAACACTTTGAAGAGGTATTGTGCAACACGTTTGCCTAATGCAATATGTTGTTTGATTTCTTGACTGCTGCTTCCATGAGTGTTGATGGTTGATCCAAAAAGAATGAAGTCCTTGACAACTTCAGTCTTTTCTCTGTTGATAAGAATGTTGTGTTTTGGTCCAGTGGTGAGGATTTTAGTTTTTTTCCATTAAGATGCAACCTATACCAAAGGCTTTGGTCTTTGATCTTCATCAGTAAATATTTTAAGTCCTCTTCGCTTTCAACAAGCAAGGTTGCATTATCTGCATAACTCAGATTGTTAATGAGTCTTCCTCCAATCCCGATGCCACATGTTTCTTCATATAATCCACCTTCTTAGATGATTTGCTCAGCATACAGGTTGAATAAGTATGGTGAAAGAACAAAACCCTGGCACACATCTTTTCTAATTTTAAACCATTCCTATTTCCTTGTTCTGTCCAAACAACTGCCTCTTGGTCTACGCACATGTTCCTCATGAGCACAATTGAGTTTTCCATAATACTCATTATCTGTAATGTTGTCTCTAGCTTGTCATGATCCACAGAATTGAGGACCTTTGCATTGTCTATAAAGTACAGGTCAAGGACTTCATTCTTCTTGGATCAACTATCAACACTCGCGGAAGTAGCAGTCAAGAGATCAGACGACGTATTGCACTGGGCAAATCTGCTGCACAGGAACTTTTTAAAGTGTTGAAGAGTAGAGATGTCAGCTTGAGGACTAGGGTGCGCCTGACCCAGGCCATTGTGTTTTCAATAGCCTCATATGGATGCAAAAGCTGGACAGTGAATAAGGAGGATCGTAGAAGAATTGATGCCTTTGAGTTGTGGTGTTGGAGGAGAGTACTGAAAGTGCCATGGACTGCCAAAAGAACCAATAAATCTGTTTTGGAGGAAGTGCAGCCAGAGTGCTCCCTGGAGGCCAGGATGGCTAAACTTCATCTCTCCTACTTTGGACATATTGTCCGGAGGAAACAATCGCTGGAGAAGGATGTCATGCTGGGTAGGGTGGAGGGTCAGAGATAAAGAGGAAGACCCCCAATGAGATGGATCAGCCAGGTGGCATCATTGATGGACTCGGGTGTGGCAGCGGTAGTGAGGTTGGCCCAGGATCGGACATTGTTTCGTTCTGCTGTGCATGGGGTCGCTATGAGTCGGTTCCGACTCGATGGCACCTGACAACAACAACAACAAACATCTCTCTGGTATTTTCTGCTTTCAGCCAAGATCCATCTGATGTTAGCAATGATATCCTTCATTCCACATCCTTTTTTGAATTCGGCTTGAACCTTTGGAAGTTCTCTGTCAATGTATGGTTGCAGCCATTTTTGTCTTATGTTTAGTAAAACTTTACTCACATTGGATGTCAATGGTATTGTCTGATGATTTCCACATTCTGTTGGTCTGATAAGCAGTTTTGAATCCACCAGCTGCTCCGCAGGAGAAAGATGAAGCATACTGCTTCCATAACCTCAGAAACCTTATACAGGGTTGCTATGAATTGGAACCAACTTGGTGGCACATAACAATAACAACATACTTTACTTTTGGAGTAAAATATTGCTATAAAAGGTTTTGAGAAGTTGTATGGTACAGAATCTTGTTTAACTCATTCATCCCAATAGATTTCACATGTATTTGTCCATAGAATCTTTTGTTCCCTCAAAATAATATCTTTAACATCTGCACATTTGCTCTAGGATCATGCAGGACACAGTTTTGCAGGCTTTGAAGACATAAGCAGAGACTTCAAAGGTTCATGGAAAAATTCCATTTTTTCAATAACTTCTTAAAAGTCTCTCATATTTCTGGGCTTCTTGTAATAGGGCAATATGGAAGCCTAAGGAAATTCTCTCTACTGTATTCTAGTACACACCTCAGCCGAGGTACTCAGCAGTAACAAAAGCAGCCTGGTCCTCTCTGCCACCACAAATTTCCTCCAATTCTGTCACTTTCCTCTTGGTTACAGATTCCCGACTCAGAGTGAGACTAAAGAAAAACAGCTACTTCTTAACTTCTCTGGTAATAGGACCACTAAGATCCTTACTTTTACATCCCACAGGTCATTTGAAGATGTAGTCATTTTAGAAAAAAACCTCACACCACTTCTGATACTAATAATGCTGTCTTTCATTATCATCGGCACATACGTACTACTGTGTCTCACTTAAAGCATTGAAGGGCCAGAGCATTCACTTAGCAGGGAAAAGAAGGTAAGTGGGACTCTAATTTTGGCATGTCCTAATCACTGCCTTCAAAGACTTTACAAAAGACCAGTAATAGTTATGAAAAAAATACTTGAAAGGATGTATTTTGTCAAAATGAGTAACAGGAGATAAAAGCACACAATTGTTTAGCTATTTTATTATTATAATCATTCCTTGGAAGCAGTGATATGGAAAAGTTGCAGACTAGCAAGGGATGGATAAAAATAATAGAAAGGAATGTGAAAAGATGTGAAGGTCAGGAAAAAAACCTCTGAACTGACAAAGATAAAATTGATGAGAAAGGAAGTGGTTATGTATTTAAAGGATGTCGAAAGGGCTAAAAGTAGATGGGAATAAGGGTCCAGTAATTTTTGTCCTTTGATGATTCTGAACCAATATGCTAGTTGTACACAATGAGTCCTCAGATACACAGGACCAAGGAAGACAAAGCTCCATAAGTTTACTGTTAATGCAAATCATTGAATTGTTGTTAGGTGCTGTTGAGTTGCCTCTGACCCACAGATGCCCTATGCAGAACAGAATGACACGTTGTTCAGTCCTGCAGCAGTCTCACAATCGTTGCTACACTTGTGCTCACTGCTGCTGCCACTGTGCCAATCCATCTCACTGGGGGTCTTCCTCTATTTCAATGACCATCCACTTTACTTAACTTGATGTCCTTCTCCAGGAAATGGCCCCTCCTGATGATATGTCTGAAGTATGAGAGATGAAGTCTGGTCATCCTGGCTTACAAGGAGCATTCTGGCTGTACTTCTTCTAATACAGATTGGTTTAGTCTTCTGGCAATCCATGGTACTTTTAATATTCTTCTCCATACACTATAACTCAAATGCATTAATTCTTCTATATTCTTCCTTATTCATTGTCCAACTTTCACATGCATATGAGGCTATTGAAAGCATTATGGTTTGGGTCAGGCGCACCTTAGTCTTCAAACTGACATCTTTGAGTGAACTATGATGTAATTATTGCAGTTAGAAGCATAGAAATAAATGTCACAGAATAGACAGAGGTAAGACACAAAGGACTAGCAAATAGAGAGTGTTAAAAAGTCCAGATGTAAGTTTCTTTTGAATCACAGCACAATCATTCATCTGGAAATATCCCTCTTCCCCTTGCCCACCTGTGGATGATGTATATATTTTTCATGATCCAATTTATTACTATCATCTTCTTTAGAAAGCCTTCTGGATGATCCCATTATACAGAAATCCATCATGCTTTCTGTGAGAGTTCTTGCAGCCTACTTCTTATGTATCAACATGATCTGTTCATATTTGTGTCTTACCTATTTGCATATCCTTTGGACTTAATATATAGGCTTCTGAAATGCGGCACTGTGGGTTAATGTGCCAGACTGCAAAGCCATTTGAACTGCAAGGTTGGCGATCCAAGCTCACCAGCTGCTCCTCGGAAACCCAATACAGGGTCGCTATGGGTCGGAATCAACTCGACGTCACTTAACAACAACAACCCATTGTTGAAACATTGTCAGATATAGGACTGGAAGGTGGGAGGGCACTCAGAAAGCAATTGTGGAAAAAAAATGCCTACTCAAAGTAGGGTTGGCCATAATGACATGAATACAGTTAAGCTCGGGGGAGAAAAGCACACAGAACCTGCATTTGCTGATGGGCAACAGCTTAAGGTGAGGAGAAACAGCTGTAAACATCCATTGAAAATTGGAACATGGAATGTACGAAGTATGAATTTGGGAAAATTGGAAGTGGTCAAAAATGAAATGGAACGCATAAACATCGATATCTTAGGCATTAGTGAGTTAAAATGGACTGGTATTGGTCATTTTGAATCTGATAACCACATGGTTTACTATGCAGGGAATGACAACAACCCATAGTCAATCAAAAATTATTTGGTGAATGAATGAAAAATGAAATAAAGCAATACCAATGTTGCTACAACTTCTGGAAGACCATAAATTGTAGATTTCTTTCCTCTGAAACCCTTTGAAATATAACTGCCTTCTAGAGAAATATTTTGAGAGATGTTAGACCTTCATTGTTGTTAAGGGTTATAAAGTAGGTTCCAACTCATAGTGACTCTGTCAGGGGTGTCTAAAGAGTTGTTGGTGTGTTTGCACCACTAATCTTACGGTTAGCAGTCCAGTGCTTATCCTACAACACCATACCAGAACTCTTTTTGTCCCTTGTTGTTGTTTGGTACCATTGAGTTCATTCTAACTTACAGTGATCGCTATGCACAGCAGAATGACACACTACCTGGCCCTGCACGAACTTCACTGTTGTGATGTTTGAGCCGATCCTTGCTGTCATTTTGATGAGGGGAGGGAGGTCTTCCTCTTTTTTGCTGACCCTCCCCACTTTACCAAACATGATGTCCTTCTCCAGGGACTTATCCCTCCTGACAACATGTACAAAGAACAAGAGATAATGTCTCATCATCCTCACTTGTAAGGAGTTTTCTGGCTATACGTCTTCCAAGATATATTTGTTTGTTCTTCTGGTAGTCCATAGTTCTTTCAACATTCCTCTCTAATACCATAATTCAAATGGAGAGATTCTTCTATCATCTTCCTAAAGACACTGTCCAACTTTCACACGCATATGAAGCTACTGAATATACCATGACGTGGGGCAGGTACACCTAAGACATCAAACTGGCATCTGTGCTCTTGAATACCTTAAAGAGGTCTTGCCTATTATAATACATGGGTTTCCTGACTGCCACTTCCATGAGAGTTGGTTGTGAATCCAAGCAAAATCAAGTCTTTGATAATTATAATTTTTCTCCATTTATTGTGATGCTATTTATTGATCTATTTGTAAGGAGTTTTGTTTTCTTTGAGTTGCAGTCCATAGTGAAGGTTGTATGGAGCTTTGATCTTCATCTGTAAGTATTTTAAGACCTCTTTGCTTTCAGCAAATAAGGTTGTATCATCTTTAGATTGCAAGCTATTAATGAATATTTCTCCAACCATGATGCCGTGCTCTCTTCATATAATCCAGCTTCTCAGATTATTTACTCAGGATACAGATTGAATAAATATGGTGAAAGCAGACAACCCTGGCACACACCTTTCCTGATTACAAATCATTCATAAGCTCCTTGCTCTGTTCTAACAACTGTCTGTTTGTCTATGTACAGGTTCCTGATGACCACACGTAATACCTTTTCTTCATAATGCTATCCAAAGTTTGCTATGATCTCCACAGTTGAATGTCTTTGTATAATCAATAAAGGACAAGTAAACATGTTTCTTGTATCCTTTGTTTTTAACTAACATCCATCTGACATCAGCAATGATATGCCTTATTTCACTTCCTCTTATGAGTCTGATTTGAATTTCTGGTAGTTTCTTGTCACTGTGTTGCTGCAGTCATTTTTGAATTATTAACAGCACAATTTTACTTACATGTGATATTAATGACATTATTAGATGATTTCCACATTCCATTGGGTCAACTGTCTTTGGAATGGGCACAACTATCTGTCCCTTCCAATTGACTGGCCAGGAAGCTGTCTTCCAAATTTCTTGGCCCAGATGAGTTAGCACCTTGAGTGTTACATCATTTTATTGACACATTTTAATTTGTATTCCATCAATTCCTGTTTTTTACCAATGTCTTCAGTGTAGCTTGGACTTCTTCCTTCAATACTATTGATTCTTGATCATATTCTACCTCTTGAAATGGCTGAACGTAGACTAATCATACTTTTTGGTACAGTGTCATTTTGTATACCTTCCATCTTCTATTGATGCTTCCTGCATCATTCAATACTTTCCCCATTTTTGTTATAGTTATTAAGTGCCCTTGAATCTGTTCTAATGTGCAGCAACCCTGTACAGAATTTCCAAGGATCAGCTGGTGGGTTTGAACTGTCAGTCTCATGGTCCAGTGCCCAGAGAATCTTTCAGATTGCATCTCAAGTCTTGCTTTTTTTTTTTCTTTAGTTCTTTCAACTTGAGAAATGCTGAGCACGTTTTCCCCTTAGGGCTTTCTAACTTTAGATCTTTGCATATTTCATTATAATACCTTACTTTGTCTTCTTGAGCTGTCCTTTGTAATCTTTTGTTCAGTTATTTTACTTAATCAATTATTCCATTTGCTTTAGTCTCTCTATGATCAAGAGCAAGTTGCAGAGTCCCTTCTGACACCCATTTTGGTCTGCTTTTTTCCTCCCTTATTTTTTTAAATGACCTTTTGCTTTATTCATGTATGATGTTCTTGATACATGTAATATCTTCTGGCTTTTAGTTATTAGTGTCAAATGCATCAACTCTGATCTTGAGATGGTCTCTAAATTCAGGTGGAATAGACTAAAAGTCGTATTTTGGCTCTTGTGGACTTGTTTTAATTTTCTTCAGTTTCAGCCTGAACTTGCATATGAACAAGTGCTTGTCTGTTTCACCATCTATCCCTGACCTTGTTTCAGCTGATGATATAGAACTTTTCCACTATCTCTTACCACTTATGTAGTCAGTATGATTTCTATGTATTCCATCTGGTGAGGCCAATGTTTATAGACACTTTTATGTTTTTGAAAAAAGACAATTACAATGAAGATGTCATTGGTCTTGCAAAATTTATCTGATATCCTGCATTGTTTCTATTGCCAAGCCTTATTTTCCAATAATTGATCCTTCCTCTTTGTTTCTAACTTTCACATTCCAACCACCAATAATGACCAATGCATCTCGATTGTATGTTTGATCAATTTCAGACTAAAGAAGTTGGTAGAATTCAATTTTGTCATTACTGCTTTAATGTGTAAATTCAAATAATAGTGGTATTAACTGGTCGTCCTTATAGGTGTATGGATAACATCTTATCACAGACAGCATAGCACTTCAAGATAAATGCTCTTTTGACAATGAATGTGAGGCCATCACTCTTTACTTTGTTGTTCCCAGCAGAGCAAAGCATATGTTTCCTAATTCAAAATGGCCAATAATAGTGCATTTCACTTTGCTAATACCTAAGATAATCATCTTTGTGCACTTCAGTTCATTTTTGATTACTTTAAATTTTTGTAGATTCTTATTTCATACATTCTATTTTTCAGTTATTAAGGGAAGCTTGAAGCTGTTTCTTCCCATTTTGAGTTGTGCCCCAACAGCCAATGAAAGTCCGGAAAGCATCCTTACAAAGACATCATGAAGAGCAACTCCTTTCTGAGGAGGCAGCTCTTCCCCAAGCAAAGTTTGAGTGCCTTCAAACCTGAGGGTGCATTTTCCAGTTCTGCGTGGTGCTCTCGAATGAACAATTGGACTGCTAACCACAAGGACAATGATTCCAACCCACCAGCTGCTCCTTGGAAACTCTATACTGGGTCACTATTAGTCAGAACCAACTTGAAGATACTTAACAATGACAACATATACAACAATGCTATGTTGGTGTTTATAAGGTTTCAGATGGTCAACCATTCAGAAATGGTCTGTCTCTCCTTAACCTAGTTTGTGTTTATCTGGAAACTTCACTGAAAACTGTCTACCATTTAAAATACCAGCGGCCTAGCTTCCAGCATCACAGCAACACACAAGCCACACAATATTACATATTGACAGACCACAGTTTGGTTGGACCATTGGTGGACCTTACATGTATTCTTTACAATTCTTGTGTTCTCAAACAATTGTTCTGAGAAACATGGTGCAGCAAAAGTAGAGGGCATTTTAATCAGATTTTTTGAGCTGTCTTTTAATCTGAGCATAACCTCTTGTAGACCTAATAAGCCTTCCCCTGGAGAGAAACACGGCAGCACATAAACTTCTTGGCCTTTCCACCAGACAACAATTGCAATCACACTACCAACAGAATTTCTTCCTCCAATTGTAACTGCCTGGCAATGCTTCTTTTAAGACAAAAGACCCCAGTGCCCGAGGGTCAGCATAATTGAATTAAATGTGTAAGATAGGATGACAATCATATGTAATTTTCAAAGAGAACCACATTTGAAGTGTCTGCCTGTGGGCACACTTATTTTTCCAAGTGACTGGCACCTTACTTCTTAATGAGTCATAGCTGCCAAGAGGCTGTTTCTATTGCCAGGAAGCTGACAGATTCTAAAAACATACCTGAAATCATCAGTAATCACCAGCATATGAAAAGTTTAAAAAGAAGCACCATCAAACCCAATCAAGGCTGATTCCTGAAGGCTAACTCTGTGGGGATCACAGCACGATCTCTCAGAAGACAACAAAATCCATGTTGTGACTCAACTACAGGTAAAGAGCACGTATTTAGGGGAATTTTAATACGGCATCTCACATTTATGGGGTTCTAGCTATGAACCAGGAGAGAGACTAAACTTTTATAGTATGTTTCTAATCTTTATACTAACCCCATGAATTTTGGACGTATGTGCAAACTGAGACTCATAGAGGTGAAGAAATATGTGGCCAGAGGTCATTCAGGATGAAAGAGAGGGACCACATTCATATCCAAGTATTTGATGTCAACCTGCTACAGCCATAAAGATTATTCCTAAGCATAACAACCTTGCATAGGGTTTCCAAGATGGTAAAATGTTTATGGAAACAGAACGTTTCATCTTCTCCCTCTAACTAGCTGGTGGGTTTGAACTGCCAACCTTGCATATTGTCTCTTAATGTCAACAGAAATGACAATGATACAGACTACAACAGTCTCTCCTTTTCTGTACGCTCAAACTTCTCTGTAGAGTTGACTTATGTCTACTGGTACCCTTCTCTACCTTCTGCTTTCCCTTTCGGCTACCACAATTTGACTGTTGGCATCATCCAAAAATGCTACTGAGTTAAACAATGACCTTCATGCTATAATTCAATGGCATTCTTAGTTATCTCCTTATTTTACTCTTCTGAGGGTGTCAACACTAACAATCACTCCTACCTTTAACTCTTCCTATCCTTGATTGGTTCCTATGAGGTAATACTTAAAGTATTCTTCCTTCTGGCCATTTGTCCATATATTCGTTAAATACTGGCTTTCTTTAAGACTCATTCTTACTCTTGGACCATTTGTCACCTTTTCTGTGAAACTTTTGTCACTCTGTACCCTATCAGAAATGACATGGACTACATCTGTAGAAAAAGACAATAGAAAAGATCCATCTCATCAGCCAAAACTAGGCCAGGGGGAGATTGTGGAACAGACCATCAATTGCTCCTCTGCAAGTTCAGGATAAAACTGAAGAAAATTAAAACAAGTCCACAATAGCCAAAATAAGACCTTGAACATATCCCACCTGAACTTAGAGGGCACCTCAAGAACTTAAGTGCATTAGACACTAGAGACCAAAGACCAGAAGGGTTGTGGGATGACATCAAGAGCATCATAAGGAAAGAAAGAAAACGTTCATTAAGAAAATAAGAAAGAAAGAAGACAATGAATGTCAAAAGAGACTCTGAGACTTGATCTCCAGTGCAGAGATGTTAAAGCAATTGGAAGCAATTGGGAGTTAAAAGAGCTGAATAGAAAATTTCAAAGGGCAGCTTGAGAATACAAAATGAAATATAATGAAATGTGCAAAGATCTGGAGTTAGAAAACTAAAAGGGAAGAACATACTCAGCCTTTATCAGACCAAGGGAACTGAAGAAAAAAAAAAGTCAAGCCTCTCTTGAAATATTGAAGGACTCTAGAGGAAAAATATGGAATAAAGCAGAAAGCATTAGAAGAATATAGAAGGAATATACAGAATTGCGGAACCAAAAAGAAATGGTCGATGTTCAACCATTTCAAGAGGTAACATACGATCAAGAGCCAATGATACTGAAGGAAGAAGCCCAAGGTACACTAAAGGAATTGGCACAGAACAATGCTCCAGGATTTGATGGAATACAAATTGAAATTTTTTTAAACAAACTGATGCGTCACTGGAGTCAATCCCTTATCTATGCCAAGAAATTTGGAAGACAGCTACCTGGCCAACTTATTTGAAGAGATCCATATTTATGCCCATTCCTAAGAAAGGTAACCCAATGGATTGTGGAAATCATAGGACAATATCATTAATACTGGTTGCAAGGGAAATTTTCCTAGAGAAAATTTAACAAGAACTGCAGTAGCACAATGCCAGGGAACTGACAGAGGTTCAAGCCACATTCAGACGAGGATGTGGAATGAAGGCTATCATTCCTGGCATCAGAGATACCAGAAAGATGTTTACCTGTGCTATATTGACTATGCAAAGGCTTTCAGTTGTGTGGATCATTACAAACTGTTGACAACATTGGGGAGAATGAGTATTCTGGAACACTTAATTGTGCTCGTGAGGAACCTGTACATAGATCAAGAGGTAATTGTTCAAACAGAACATGGGAACTCTGAATGGTTTAAAATTAGGAAAGGTGTGCACTGAGGTAAATTTCTTGCTGAGCTCATAATCTGAGAAGCTGAATTAAATGAAGAAGAACATGGCATTAGGATTGGAGGAAGACTCATTAGCAACCTTGATATGCAGATGATACAACCTTGCTTGCTGAAAGCAAAGAGGACTTAATGAAAGAGGTCAAAAATCTTCTGTATGGGTTGTACTTCAATGTAAAGAAAACACAAATCCTCATCACTGTACCAATAAGTAACATCCATATAAATGGAGAAAAGAGGGAAGTTGACAAAGACTTTATTTTGTTTGGATCAACCATCAATACTCATGGAAACAGTAGTCAAGAAATCAAACAATGTATTGCATTAGAAAAATCTGCTGCACAAGACCCCTTTAAAGTGCTCTAGAACAAATCTGTCCATTTGAGGACTAAGGTATACCTGAATCAAACCATGGTATTTTCAATAACCCCATATGCATATGAAAGTTGGACAGTGAATAAGGAAGACAATAGAAGAATTGTTTGGTAAGGTGGAAGGTCAGAAAAAAAAGAGGAAGACCCCCAGCAAGATGGATTGGTAAAGTGGCAGCATCAGTGGGCTCGAGCATAGCAACAATTGTGAAGTTGGCCCAGGACTGGGCGGTGTTTCATTCTGTTTTACATAGGGTTGCTATGTGTCAGTACTGACCTGATGGCACCTAACAACAACAACAGCAATAGAAGAATTGATGCATTTGAGTTATGGTGCCAAAATAACAAACAAACCTGGGTTGGAAGACATATAGCCAGAGTGTCCTTTGCAAGCTCAGATGGCCAGACTTTGTCTCTCATACTTCAGACATATTATCAGGAGGGGCCAGTCCCTGGAGAAGACTATCATGCTTGGTAAAGTGGAGGGTTAGAGAAAAAGAGGAAGACCTCCAAGGAGAAGGATTGGTACAGTGACGGCAGCAAGTGTAGCAATGATTGTAAGGTTGACTCAGGACTGGGCAGTGTTTCATTCTGTTGTTTACTGGGTTGCTATGAGTCAGTACCAACTCGATGGCACATAATAACATAAAAACAACGCAAGACCCTGTCCCTAGTCAATTTACTAACCAATTAAATGTTTGTAATCATCACAGCACCCTTCAAGTGATGGATTGGTGGTTATGTGCCATGGAGTTGGTTCTGACCCATAGTGACCCTGTACAGGGTTTCTGAGGCTGTAAATCTTTATAGGAGCAGAAAGCCTCATCTTTCTCCCATGGAACAGCTGGTGGTTTCAAACTGCTGACCTTGCAGTTCACAGTCCAATTTGTAACCACTACGCAACCCCAAATTTACAGATGAAAACATTTTGGCTTAGAAAGTCTAAATGACTTGCCCAAGATCAAATGGCTTATGAGGAATGAATCAGGCAGGTGTCTTTAGGATTCTAAATTTCAGTTTTTAAAGCATCATGATGAGATTGTTAATAAAATACTACACAGAAGGACTCTGCTCTAAGCCTGGCTGTATATGATCTCACTTTAAAACTGACAGCAATCCTTTGAGTAATCTGTTGCTGTCCTTGTTTTCTGAAGAATAAAGTGAAACTAAAAGAACTGAAAAACTGACTCAAGGTCACACAGCTAGCAAATGGAAAACTCAGGATTTGATTCCTAAGATTTGATCCTCTGACACAAATTATGAGTTTAGTCAATGTGCTATTTTAAGAGATGATGACAATTATATTGCTTGGTCCAAATCCCAGGGTGCTAGAAAAAAGTTTAAACCATCAGTGAGCCAGCCACTGAACCCCCAATGCTTCACATTTTGCTTGGGAAATGTGCCTGGGTATGCTGAGAGATCAAAATGGCAGCCAAGGCTGAACTGATTAGAAACTCTTAGTACAGGAACCCAATACTGAGAGAAATGCCAAAGGTCATTTAATTTTCTGTATTTTGCTGTAGTTGTTATATGTCATCTATTCGTACCTACTCATATCAAACCATATGCAAGACAGAATAAAACACTACCCGGTCCTGTGCCAACCTCACAATAGTTGCTACACTTGAGCCCATTGCTGCTGTCACTGTGCCAATCCATCTTGCTGTGGGTCTTCCCCTTTTTCTCTGACCTTCCTCTTTAACAAATATGATATCCTTCTCCAAGATAATATATCCAAAGTATGAGAGACAAAGTCTGCCTATCCTGGTTTTCCAAGTAGCACTCTGGTTGTACTTCTTCCAACACAGATTTATTTATTCTTTTGGCATAGATGAGAAAATGCTTCTAGCAATTCATTTGACAATCATCTGGTCTTCTTCATCATGTTTCAATACTCAATAATCTAGTGCTATCTAACAGTGTTCCACTGATATTTATAAGGTTTTCAGTGACTATATATTTGGAAATAGTCCATCTATCTTTTTTCCTAGTCTGTCTTTATCTGGAAGCTCATCTGAAACCTGTCCACCATGGGTGACCCTGCTGGTATTTAAAATACTGGTGGCATCGCTTCCAGAATCACAGCAACTCACAAGCCACCACAGTACGACAAACTGACAGACGAGTTATGATTCTGTATTTTACAACTGAGACATTTAGATTCAGGAAGCATGAGTCATTTTTCTAGGATTAAAACCAGCACCAGGTAGGCTCCTGAATCCACTGCCATTGAATAGATTCCAGCCCCTAGCAACTCTGTAAGACAAAGTAGAACTGCTTCGTAGAATTTGAGAGGCTATAAATCTTCATAGGAGCAACAAGTTTTATCTTTCTCCCATGGAGAGGCTGGTGAGTTGGATCCACCAAACTTGTGGTTAGTAGCTTAATGCTTACCACACTGGCCAGGTGGCATTATGCCTCATGAATCCTTCTCCAAGTTTCAACTGTCCTATAATTACACAGGTGACTAGCCGAGGAGCTAATTGAAATAGTGCATTTACATTCTGAGACAAGATGAACGTGAATAGTATTTTAATTCATGTATCTTTTGACAGCTTTTGCTTTAATCAGACAATCAGCCAACAAATTTCCAAACTTAGACAACCTTGAGCTTCCTGGCTTTGTCTGTCTTTGCATCCTTTGTTCCTTAGGTCTAATCTCTCAGGGCTGAGGCTGTCCTATGTAGTGTCAACAGTCCCCCCAGGTCATGACACAATTGGACTAGAAATTGGAATTTAATTCACCTGGGAATAACCGAATGAGTTCTAAAAATGGGTCCTTTACTTCTCTTTCTTACAATTTCTCTTAAAACACTGCAGATGCTTATTACAGCACAACTCATCATTATTCAAATTTGAGTCTAATTGAGGCCAAGCTCTCCCCTGTACAAAATAACTACAACACATGGTGCTTTACAAACAACTATGACAGTGATTCCTGCCTGCCTCAGACATGCATTTGCAGACAAGTTGTCTAATACTGAAGTAAAAACTGTATGAGGAAGAATAATGTCACTTCTTTCAGCAAATGGGTTCAGAACTCAGCCAGTAAACACATGGGAGTGTCCTCACCCTATCCTATCATGAAAGACTATAGTGCCATTGTGGTTATCTACTTGTAAGTTGTCTTGGAACCAAACCATCATGACCTATAAGGGATTCACTGATTGAGGTTTTTTGTGTGTATATGTGTATGTTTCTATGCTTTTTTATTTTTATTTTTTTCCGTTGTGAATTGAATGAATGGTTATAGACAAAACCATCAGTTTTACATTCAGCAAATAATATACTTTCTTCCATCTCAAGGATTGTAATCCCTTCAGTGAATAACAGTCACCAGCTTCTTTCATGTGGCTCCTACTTCCCTTCCACTTCCCTGTCCATCTCTTTTTTCCTTGTCCTTAGGTACAGAACATTTCTATTCTTAAGGTGAATTATCTCTTTGTTTAACCAGTGTCTTCTAGTTACTCTGTAAATATCTGATAAACCTGATGTTAGAATGAAATGAAAACAAAAATGATGACATTTGAGCATACATTAGAATGGAAACACCTCCTGTTTACCTGGTGATAGAGGCTTACTGGAATCTGGTTTTGAAACCATGAACCATGGTTCATTAGTGGGTTAGGAGATCATTTTAGGTTTTTTTTTTTTTTTTTTTTAATTTTTATTGTGAATTGAGTGAAAGTTTACAGGGCAGATCCTCAGTTTTACATTCAACACATCATACACCTTGTTTCATTACAATGATTACAATCCCCTTCATGGACCATCAGGTAACAATAGTTCACTGATTGAGTTTTGGGAGTAGATTAGTCTGGAAGCTCTGCTGAAATCTGCTCAGAGCCATAACAACACAGAAGCCTCCAATGACAGACTGGTGGTGTCTGCCTGTAACGTAGATTGGCAAGGAATCAAACAAGGGTCTGCCACACAGAAGGGGAGAATTCTACCACTGAATAACCAAAGCTCTTCCAGACTGCTAGCTACTCTAGTCCGGCAGCATCTAGCTTGCCATACTAAAGCACTAAAGCTTCACAGTAAACATGTGACAAAAAATCAGTGACAATTGGAAGCAGCCCGAGGACAGCTGGCATATTGAAAGGAAGTTCATTTCTCGATACTATCTAACTCATCTTTGGAAAATGTTATTTTTTTCTTCATTTTAAAGAGGTCATTAATACAGTAACTTAAAATGGGAATCTGACTGAATTGAGTACAAAAAAAGGAACTCAGCCTGTTTAACGTATATTGCCTAATTTCCTTCATAAAATACACACATGGGAGATGAGAAAGCCAACAAGAGGGAGGCTGGCAGAAGAAGGATGAAGACAGATGAAGACTCGGGGAGGAATTTAGGGCTTAAAGGGAATAGCAACAAATACTATTCTATAAACAACCCTGTAACAACAGTGTTCTTTGGGTAGATACATGTTCAGATACACAAACTGAAGGAGTTCAGGAGAGAGAGTGGGAGTATACACATAAATACATAAAGGTTTGACAAAGGATATTTGTACATCGGGATTTACTTTCACTGCAAACACATCTATGAATGTGGTGGTACATGTCGTTTAGTGTCCTTGAGTCAGTTCCAACTCACTGTTGTGAAGTACCGTCAAGTGGGTTCAGACCTGTAGCGACCCTGTATAGGGTTTCTGAGGAGTGGCTGGTGAGCTTGAACCACTGACCTTGTGGTTTAAACAGCTTTGCAGTCTGAGCCATTAACTCACAGTGATACACTAGGACTCGTAGCTACCCTGTATATAGTTTCCTAGTTTGCAAATGTTTTCTGGAGCAGAATGCCTCATCTTTCTCCTGAGGAATGACTGGTGGGCTAGAATTGTTGACCTTGTGTTTGCAGTCAGTACTTATCCAGAGCCACTGTGCTCCCATAAGGAGCTCTGGTAGCATAGTGGTTACAAATCGGGCTGCAAACTTCAGGGTCAGCAGTTCAAAACTACTAGCTGTTCCATGGGAAAAATATGAAGCTTTCTGCTCCCGTAAAGATTTACAGCCTCGGAAACCCTGTACAGGGTTCCTATGAGTCGGAACCGACTCCATGGCACATAACAACAAAAACAACAACAACAACTGTGCTCCCATTATGGAGCATACATAAGACAAAATTATGAAAACTTCTTAGACATTACCAACTTTGAGGCAATGAACTGCGGGTCTGAGGTCTCAGTGGCCACCACGGTCAATTGGCATATCATTGTCCCTAAAGACATCCTATTTGGTAAGTAGTGACTGGGATCTTAGAAGCTTAGGAGCAGCCATCTAAGGTGCAACTATTGGTCATTCCATGTGTGGAGGGAAGAAGTGTGGTGAGAGCTGAAGATGATTGGAATCAATTAGCCCAATGGATCAGTGGAACACATAAACATCACTCTCCATGACGCTGAGACCAGAAGATCTAGATGGGGTCCAGCTACCACTACCAGCTGCTCTGACAGGAATCACATTAGAGGGTCCTGGATAGAGTGGCAGAGCATGTGGTAGTGGTGATGGGGAGACTATAAAAAAAGCCTGGACTTACTGGTCAGAGAGAGACTTGAGGACCCCAAGACCATGCCACCTTACAGTGGTAGATAGGCATGTGTTGGGGGGATGAGGGCAGCATCACTAGTACAATTTGATCACCATGGATTGGCCAACCAACCAAGATCAAAAGGGCAGCATTTTCCTAAGGACAAAGTTGAGAGGGATGGGAAGGCAGACGGCATGGAAACAGGAAGCAAAGGGAGGAAGCAGGATGCCTGAGGTTGCATGAAGGAGGCTGCAATCACTGAAATGAAACCAAGTCTATGATTTGTTGAATGTAACACTGATGATCTTTGTAAACCTTCAATCATTTCACAATGAAAAGTTACAAAAAAAATTGCTTAGAAATATTCTCAACCTAGTAATTTCAAAATATGCAAAAGATTCAACAATTCCTGTTCATGAAAGGGAAAAACGATCTATATTTATTTCTCAGTTATGCATATATTGAGAATATTTCCAACCTTGTAAAACAAACTGCATATCAAAAACATGTCAAACTCTTATATTTCCTATAAATGGATGGAACCAACTGCAAGTATTAAAGTTATTCACAGAATCTAATTAAAATGAATGTGTCTTTGAAATTCAAATTGTAATTGTTAAACTTAAATCGCCTTAGCATTCTTTTTCGTGAATGAAGCAAACTAAGTTTTGTCATTAAAAAACAAAACAAAAAACACTGAATCTTTACTTCTAATAGCTACCCTCACTAATAAAATGATTATTATGACAATAAGACCATCCTGAGGAAGATTGCCATTCATTATGTAACATATTAGCAGATATTCAGAAGCTCGGTCTGGTGGACGATATCAGTGAAGGTTTGCCTGAGATTGCTCTAAGTTTCAGCTTTTCATTAATCAATGCTGCATAGACTTTGTTCATAGCCTTGGAAAGCACCATGGAAACTTGTGAAATAAAGAGTCGATGCTAATGTATTTTTAATGATCAATCAGTACATCAGGCTACTGTCGAGCTTCTTGGAGGAAAGTCTCCCAAGCTATTTTTCATGGCACTGATTTAGTTTCTTTTCTCCATTTCTTTCTTCTTAAGAAAATTGTATGGACCTGAATAAGATGCCCACATACTTACAACATTCCACTGTTTAGTTCATTTTTTACAATGTCCAAAGAGGCTGGCACTTAATCAATGGAAGAAACCGAAGTTCAGGGATTAAAGAGCTTTCTCAGTCCACACAGCTGACGAGGAGGAAAGACAGGATGTGACTCAAACTTGTCTTTGTTCTTTCCATTATATCAAATAATTCTCTGGCTGGAGAGTTCAAACCTGGGACAGGCCCTGTAAGCAACTCTTTGAACTTTGACAAATTTAAATAAATGCTTTATCTTAAGAACATGAAGGCCTAGGAACCCTCTTGACTTGCTGTCTTCACAACGATTCACCCATCCACCCACCTGGAGTTATTTTCAGGTGCACACAGAGGGTATGTGAGCAATTAATTCTAAGCTGATGATGCACAGCCCACGAGAAGAGAACAATCAATCCATCTGAAACACTGTGGGAGTCCTCACATTTCCTAGACCATCCAGAGCAATTGGAACCCCCAAACTTGTTAGTCTGATACGTATTTCTTTAACTCTGGCCCTAGGAGTATGTGCAGACCAAAAACAAAGCCCCAAGCCCTTTATAATTATTATACTATACATACATCAAAGAGTGCTTTTGTGACATTATAGATAAGCATTGGACTGCTAATTGCAAGGTCGGCAGTTCAAACCCACCAACCGCAACTGGGAAACCTCAGAAACTCTATACAGCACAGCTACAAGTTGGAAGCACCTCGATGGCACTTAATAACAACACGTATATCTCATTTAATATTCATGCTGTTATTGTTAGGTGCTGTTGAGTCAGTTCCGAATAATAGCAATGTATAGAGTTTCTGAGGAGAGACTGGTGGGTTGGAACCACCACCTTAAGATTCAAATTGTCCATGCAGTTCAGATCTTATCCTACAATGCCACAACAGGACTCCAATATTCATACATCATGTTGAAAATGAGAAGTACTTTGAATATGGCCAATGATTCTGAAACTTCTATTAAGGCTTTAGGGTTCCTGGTATGGTGCTGTAGGATAAGTTACTGGGCTGCTAGCTGCAAGGCTGGAAGTTCAAATCCACCACTCCTCAGAAAGTCTATACAGAATCTATGTGAATTGAAACTGACTCCAAAGCATCTAGTAACAACAACACTATGAATATTAAATGAGATGTATGTTGTTGTTATTAACTGCCATCGAGTTGGTTCCAAGTCGTAGTGACCCTGTATAGAGTTTCTGAGGAGTCATTATCATGTTCATTTTGGACATCCAGAGTCTTGTTTAACAATAAAAGCAACCACAACATTAGAAGTGGTTGTTGGTACAGATATTTGTAATTTCTGCTCCAGGAGGATTTAAATTGCTTCAGTATTGAAGTTAATCACTGCTAAAATTCAACTACTTTGAGGAGAATTGCTGAAGGTATTACTCATAGCAATTATGAATGAATTGTCTCTGACTATTTTAGAAACACAAACAACACTTCACACAAGTTTAACATTTAAAATATTGGAATGCTTATTATCAGCATCAACTATATTATTTCTGTAGCAACTCATGAATGGCCCCTCATATGGTTTCATAGGTGGTAATTACTGTTGTTAAGTGCTGTCACGTCATTACTGACTTATCTGCCCATATATAGGGTTTCCAAGAGTGACTGGTGGCGAACCACAAGGTCAGAAGTTCAAACCCACCAGCTACTCAGTGGGCAAAAGATTAGACTTTCTGTTCCTGCCAAGATTTTCAGCCTTGGAAACTCTATACAGGGTCTCCATGAAAGGGAACCATCTGGATGGAATTTAATAACAACAATAACAAAAGCAGTTCCTTAATCTTTGGTAAAAGAGTGAAACCACCTGTTATCAATCACTATTCAGTGAAAATAAACCTACAATTCAAATGCTGTAGTAGAGGGAAAGGGCAGGAATGTGAGTGAATTTTAGACAAAGGTTGCCTGAAATGATTTATATTCTAGTCAGGAAAGGCAAAAGCTTGAAAGGGATTATGATCAAAGGGAGCAAAGAATCATGAAACATGGAGAGAAATGAAGAAAGATAGTCTAATGAGTTCAGTAACTTAGAAATGCATAAACACAGGAGTCTCCTATTTGTCCTAAAACTCTAATAGTAACAACATACTACTTTTCATATCATTTGCAATGGGTCCAGCACCCCTGTCTATCTATTAAATCAGGCAATCCCCATAAACATACAACAACTGCTGTCTTCCTTTTCAGTAGATGAAGGCGTTGACACCGAAAGCTTAAGCAAATTCCAACAATCACACAACAGCAGAGTTAGGGTATGAACTCTGGGAAGTCTGGTTGCAACAGCCACATAATTAACAACTCTGCTGCTCAGCAAACCAGATAAATAGAGGTAAGATGATGCCACACTTGTCAGAAATCACACACCGAATCCAAAAATGAATAGCAAAGGGAAAGAAAGCAGAAAATACAAATATGATGTTAGAATTGAAAGTGACCTTGAATCCAACCCCTTAATTTTGCAAATGTGAATTCCAATGCAGACTGGTAGCTTTATTGATTGGAACTCAAAGGTCAAAGTGCAAATCAATGACAGAACTACAATAGTCCTGGTTTCTTTGACTACTAGTACAGTGCTTTGCCAAATGCCCCTTACAATGTCTTTTACTGATGGAATGTCCTTTGCTGATGAATGTCCCCATCTTTACTCTAGCCACAATTTTAACATATTTAGACCCCAAATCAAGCAGATGGGATAAGGGAGGAAAGGCAATAGCTAAAATGAGCCCACAGACCACAGTAAATAATGGATGTTTTCCAGCTAGTTACATGGGAGTTCTAGTGTGGCACTGTGGGATAATGCGCTGGACCGTAAGGTGAGTTTGAATGGTAAGGCCGGCAGTTCAAACCCACCAGCCACTCCTTGGAAACTCTATAGAGGGTGGCTATGGGTCGGAACATACTTGAGGGCACTTGACCACAATAACAACAATTATTATATGAGGAGTCCTGGTGTAGTGCTATGGGTTAATGTGACAGACGGCAAAGTTGGTTTGAACTGCAAGGTTGGTGGTTCAAGCTCACCAGCCACTCCTAGGAAGCCCTATATGGGGTTGCTATGAGTCAGAAATGACTCAATGGCACGTAGCAACAACAACAATTATTACACGTAACCATCACACTTTCTCTGTTGAGAGATAGTGTCACTTGACTTTTCTAGATGAGGAAGTCAGTATCAGAAGCAATGATAGAATTCAAGAAGGATATAAAAAACAGAAGAGATAGGTCAAGACTTACACACAGTTAAGAAGCAAAAAACAAAAACAAAACAGAACAGAAAACAGAACAAGTTGCCATTGGATGGATTCCGACCCAAGGTGATTCTGTGTATGTCAGAGTAGAAGTGTGCTCCATGGGTTTTTAGTGGCTGTGACCTTTCTGAAGTGGATGACCAGGACTTTCTCTTAAGTCACCTTTTGCTGGATTTGAACCATCAACCTTTCAGTTCATAGCTAAGCACTTAAGCCAGGGCTTGAAGTACAAGTTGTTGTTGTTACGCAGCGTTGAGTCATAGAGTAATTCTGACTCATAGAGATCCCGTATAGTGTTTCAAAGTGGCGGCTGATGGGTTTGAACCACCAACTTTATGGTTAGCACTCCAGTGGTGATCCTGCAGTGCCACACCAGAACTCTGATAATAAATTTAGTGGTATATTATGGATTGTTTGGGCTGCTATCATTGGTTGAAGAATATTTGGCAACAAAACATTTATCTATGGTTCTGTTTAAAACTGAATATTGGGAAAATTCCAGTTGTGATTTAGGATTTGTTATGAGTATTTTAGGGTTAACTTGGTTTCTGAGTGAACCTTTTGGTAATTAGAAGAAGTTAGGAAAATTCTGTGTGACTTAGTTCTCACATATGATTGTTGTTGTTGTTAAGTGCCATGGGATCAGTTCTGACTCATAGCAACTCTGTATAAGGTTTCCACGGCTGTAAATCTTTGCGGAAACAGAAAGTCTCATCCTTTTCCCACAGAGCGGTTGGGGTCTCAAACCACAGACCTTATGGTTTGCAGTTCAGTGCTGATCATAAAAGGCTATTGTGCTCTCATATAGGACGACTGGGTCTAAAATGTTGTTGTTGTTGTTAAGTGCTGTTGAGTCAGTTCCAACTCATATAGTGACCTTGCATAGGATTTCCAAGGAGTGGCTGGTGAGTTTGAACTGCCGGCCTTGTGGTTCAAACTGATCTTGCGGTTCAATGCTTTATCTCACAGTGCCACACCAGGACTCCAGGCCACAAATAGTATTCTCTATTATATACAGGATGACTGTGAGCATTAAATGAGATAACACCTATGTTTGGCTCTTAGTAAGCTCTCAACTAACATTAGATTAGTGTTGCTGCTGTCATTTGGAGTATCGCTCACAGGAACATTCAGTGTCACACTGAATGCCATAACCAGAATCAGCACCTAGGAGCACTCATTGTAGCAGAATTGTCAATGATCCCAAATTTCTGTTTTATTTTTTTCTTGTTGTTCCCTAACTCTGACACTGGGCTATGTCTTTAACCTCTTGTTCTGCTGTTCATAAGGTTGCTATGAGTTGGCACCGACTCGATGGCACCTAACAACAACAACAACATAAATAGGGCATGGTGCTTACATCGATTCCATGAAGTTATACTGAGAGGCTGCTTTATTTACCAATGTACAGAGCAAGTTCTGTAATATCAATACAATCAAATACAGCAATGATAATTATTCACCTTTATTGCATACTAACTATTGGAGCATTGTTCTAGAATCTTCAGAGAAGGTCTCTGGAACTACATTTCATGAACAAGAATGCCTTTTCTGACTTGCTACTTGGGTGATCTTGGTCAACGTACTTAATCTTTCTGTGCGTTAGTTTCCTCATCCATAAAAGTAGGGTAACAATAGAACTGATTGTGCAGAAGTTGAACTAAAATGACATATATATAAAACAATGAAACTAGCTCTCGACTTGTAGTGTTTAAATTATTAACATTATTATTCTATTTAGTTATTTAAAAATCTTTTTGTTGTTGTTGTTGTTGTTGCTTTTTGTTAAGTGCATCAAGTTGGTTCTGACTCATAGCAACCCTCACAGAATTTCCAAGAAGCAGCTGATGGATTAGAACTGGGGAACTTTTGGTTAGCTGTCCAGTGCTTATCCTAAGTTTTCTTACGTGAGTGTGAAAGGATAACTTGAGGTGCAGGGACATTTCCAAGGACACACAACAAGTGTAATTATGTCTTTACCAAAGTCTTTGCCACAAAAATTGTACAAAGCTACTTCCTTTTGCCAAGACGCCATGGACCAGTTACTGGCATATGTACATTTCTACCGATGGGATAACACTGAAGTCCAATGCATCTTTGGGGACTTTTAAGTTCTTCCAGTTTGATGCTGACAAGAGAAAAAAGACCATGTCTTGATGTGCAATTTAAGGTAATAAGTTAGAGTGCTAGCTTATCGATCCCCCTGCAAACTTTTTGATCTAATATCCTGGACAAGATCTAAACAGCATTGTCACTGTATGCCTTTGCCCACACCAGCCTTCTACCTGGGTTTGCCCTGCTTCTTTCTTATCCTTCTCTGTAGCTACTCTCTCTGAGGCCCATTTCCAATGGGAATGGTACTCCACAGAAGAGAGCCTTCTTGAACCCTGCATGCATGCAATAAGTATACTTGCCTGGCCCAAGCTCAGAATTCTTTGTATATCAATGATCTATTTCATTATCTGTCATTTCTTTCATGGTGTGAATGTCAGGAGGCCAGTGATCTAACTGCTTATCTTATTGCCACTAATACTTACCAGGGATCTGGGCATTTCATTACTTCATTTTAATCACTATTTATTGGAGGCAGTGCAGGGCTAGGTGGTAGAATCTTGGTTCACATGCCAAGATCCACATGAATGATTGGATGTGTCAAAACTGTACTTGGCTCCTAGAAGACTGTTTGTCATCTGGTAGGTCCTGCTGAAGATTGATGACATGGCTCCGTGACTTAGGCTTGGAGTCCTTCCTCTGCCATGTATGATTTGGATCAAGTCATTTCAAGCTTCAAATCCTCAACTGGCTCTTTGATAAAATGGTAAGAATATCACTAGCCTTCTCCTTCTGAAGATTCAGTGAATAAACTATGAGAAGCTTAGCACAGTGCCTGGCACATGTCAGAAGCCCACATGCATATTTCTACTCTTCCTATGATTGTCCCACTCATCTTTCTAGCATCTTCACCTGAAGCATTGATGTATTTTGCGCTATGACTGAGAAACATTAAATATGATTTTTATTACTCCCATGGACACTCATGAGAGGATATTTGAAGTCCAAACAGGTTCAGAGAACACTCTGATGTACTTTGGAATTGTTTTTCTATCCCAAGTTTCAAATGAGAGTGCTTTGCTAAGAGGTGAGTAACGTCCTCTCTGTCAGTTCAACACCAGAACTTGTCTCTCTTTGCTATTATTCATTTTCTTTTTCTATAACTTTGCCAGCAAGGATGGACCAATATTTCTTTAAAGAACTTCCATTCTTCACACCTGCTGTTGCAGATCCCCCAGCAAGAAGGCAATCTGAGAGTAAGGCTAAACTTTAACCCTGATATCTAAGCAGATAGCACAGTAATGCTCTGCGTTTTATAAACCTGTGGAGTGGAAAATTGAGTCTTCTTGAAGCATTAGACTCCCAGTCCAATGCCTAAAGGAAATCAGCAGAAAGAATCACCAAAACTGGAGTCAAGTTTAGTAGTAAGGCAAGGTAAATGGGATAATGGGATTCAGAAAGAATCACCAAAACTGGAGTCAAGTTTAGTAGTAAGGCAAGGTAAATGGGATAATGGGATTTATAAATGGGATAATGGGATTTACGCCTGCTGTAAACTCTAAGTACCTATGTTGTTGTTGTGAAGTGCCATCGAGTCGGGTCCGACCCATAGCAACCCTGTACAGGGTTTCCGAGGGTGTAAATCTTTACGGGAGTAGAAAGCCTCATCTTTCTCCCGCGGAGCGGCTGGTAGTTTTGAACCGCTGACCTTAAGGTTCGCAGCCCGATTCGTAACCATTACGCTACCAGAGCTCCTTCTAAGTACCTGTACTATACATTTATTGGCCTACTATTTGGGCTAAACTTGAGGCTAGTCAGTGATACTCTGCCTATTGTAAACTATGAGTCTTGATATGGTGTTATAGGATAAGCACTGGACTGCCAACCACAAGATTGGTGGTTTCATCCTACCAGCTGCCCCTTGGAAAAATCTATTGTTATTAAGTGCTGCCAGTCTCTACCAACTCCTAGTAACCCCATAGAGGGTTTCCAAGGAGCAGTTGGTGGGTTTCAACCCCATACAGGCTCTGAAAGCATTGGAAATGACTGGACAGTACTTAACAACAACAACTGTAAACTACACTAGCAAACAATCATAAATGTATTAAAAACAAGGGAAAGCTTGTCTTTTTTTGAACTTGTGTTTCTCTCAGTTTATAAGCTTTATATAAATAGCCATTGCTCCACTTCTTCTTCTTCAAATTAACAGTAAAGGAAATAGGACAAAATTTACGTAAGGAGCAAAAGGTTTCATCGTACAGGTAACACAAGGATGGGAAGGAGGGGATAAAGATACTTTAGTCAACAACACATAGACCAAGAGGCAGTCATTCAAACAGAACTAAAGGATATCGTGTGGTTTATAATCAAGAAAGGGGTGCCTCAGGGTTGTATCTTTTCATAATACTCATTCAATCTGTATGCTGAGCAAATAATCCCAGAAGCTGGGTTATGTGAAGAAGAACATGGCATCAGGATTGGAGAAAGACTCCTTAACATCCTGTTGTTACATTCAGATGGCACAAAGTTGCTTACTGAAAGCTAAGGTGTCCCTGGAGAAGGGCCAGTGAAATAGAGCAAGGCCCTCAAGGAGATGGACTGACCCTCACAGTGGCTTCAACAATACTGTCAAAGATAGCAGTGATTGTGAGGATTGCAGAGGACTAGGTAGTACTTACATTGTTCCTTTGTATATATGAGCGTCACTCTGAGTTAGAACCCACCAATCATCTGTCAGTTTGCGGCACTATAGTGGCTTGCATGTTTCTGTGATGATGGAAGCTATGCCACAAATATTTTGAATGCTGGCAAGGTGATCCATGGTGGACAGGTGTCAGCTGAGCTTCCATATTAAGACAGATTGGAAGAAGGAGAGGTGGATTTCTTCCAAATGTTTAGTCACTGAACACCTTATAACTAGCAGTGGAGAGTCATCAGATAACACTAGAATATTGAAACACGATGAAGAACACCAGAATATTGTCAGATATAGCACTGGAAGATGAGCCCCTTAGGTTGGAAGGCAATAAAAGTATGACTGGGGAAGAGATGCCTCCACAAAGAAGAGTTGGCCATTATGGCATGAATGGAGTAAAGCTTTGGGGACCTTCATTTCCTGATGGAGCACAACTCAAAATGAGAAAAAAGCAGTTGTAAACATCCACTAATAATCAGAACATGGAATGTATGAAGTATGAATCTAGGAAAATAGGAAGTTGTCAAAAATTAAATGGAATCAATACCCTAGGCATTAGTGTGTTGAAATGGGCTTGTATTTGCTATTTTGAATCTGACAATCACATGGTTTGCTATGCCAGGAAATGAAAAATCACATTCATCATCACAATTAACCTATCAAGATCTATTTTGAAGTATAATGTTGCCTGTTAAAGAATAATATTCATATACCTATAAGGAAGATCTATTAATAAAACTGTTATTCAAATTTAGGCACCAACCACTAAAGCCAGTGAAGATGAAGAATTCTACCAAATTCTTCAGTCTGAAATTGATCAAACATGCAATCAAGATGTATTGGTAATTACTGATGATTGGAATGCAAAGGTTGGAAACACAGAGGAAAGGTCAGTAGTTGGAATATAATGGCCAGAATGCTCCTTTGAAGTAGAGATGGACAGACTTTGTCTCTCATACTTCAGACATACTATCAGACATCATGCTGAGTAAAATGGAGGATCAGTGAAAATGAAGGAGACCTCCAACGAGACTGACTGACACAGTGGCAGAAGCAATGGGCGAAAGTGTAATAATGATTATGAGGTTGGTGCAGGACTAGTGTTTCGTTCTGCTGTACATAAGGTTATTATGAGTGGAAACAAACTCAATGGTACCTAACAACAACGTGAGTTGGAATCAACTTGACTGCACCTAACAGCAATATTGAAAGTACCATGGGGCTGCCAAAAGAACCAACAGATCTGTGTTGGAAGAAGTGCAGCCAGAGTACTCCTTGGAGGCCAAGATGGCCAAACTTCATTCTCATGCTTTGGACATATTGTCAGGAGGGACCAGTTGCTGGAGAAGGATATCATGTTTGGTAAGGTGGAGGGTCAGGGAAAAAGAGGAAGCCCCCCCCTCCCCCAGATTGGCAAAATGGCAGCATCAATGGACTCAAGCATGGCAATGATAGTGAGGTTGGTCCAGGATCAGGCAGTGTTTTGTTCTGCTGTGCATAAGGTCACTATGAGTCCATACCAACTCGATGTAACCTAACAACAACAATAGCAATAAAACTAAAAGTCTTTTTTATAAGAATGGATTATACTCTTCAGGCGCTTCAAGCCAACCTTTCCTTAACTCATCTCAATGGCCTCTACTGCTCCACTTCTTGATTAAGTCATCATTATCCTTTTGTTTGAATCACTTTGTCACTTATTTATCTGTCCCTTAATATCACCAATTATTTTCCAAGTTTTTGAATGATAACTTCACCATGTCTTTCAAGTGCATCCCTTCCCTTCCCCCACCACTGCCTTATATTAAGACATGTGCCATCTCTTATAGTGTCCCTGTGTGGTGGAAAGGGTTAACATGCTTGACTGTCTACCAAAAGGCTGACAATTCGAGTCTATTCAGAAGTACCTGAAAAGGAAGGCCTGAAGGTCTGCTTCCAAAAATCATCATGGGAAGTCCTACGTATCCTGATTCTACCCAAATATACATGGACTGCCATAAGTTGAGTGGTATTCAATGGCACTAGTAGTTTGTGGTGCCATCTCTGCCATCATTGAAGGCAGGGCACAGTAGTGGTGAAGACCATAATCTGTAACTTTTGAGGTCAAATTTCTACTTTGACAGCAATTGTGAGATTTGAGTAAGTGATAATCTCTTTGTTTACTTCTCTCATATAAGCAAGGATTATAAGTATACCTTTCTCTTAGATTTGGTGTAAATATTAGTAACAATTTTTTTGGTTTACAATTATTTTATGCTTAATAAAAGTGAATTGTTCTAAAAGTAGACAAAATAGATGAGTGGGACATACAAAAATTAAAAACTTATGT
>NW_006408788.1:1788143-1792650 GCF_000296735.1 Chrysochloris asiatica | reverse complement strand
TCTTGACTGCTGCTTCCATGAGTGTTGATAGTTGATACAAGAAGAATGAAGTCCTTGACAACTTCAATCTTTTCTCCATTGATAAGAATGTTGTTCCAACTCATAACAACCCTTAATAGGGTTTCTGAGGAGTCCTGGTTATGTGCTGTTCTGATTACAAGGTCAGTTTGAAGCTCAAGGTTGGCAGTTCAAGCTCATCAAATGCTCCTCAGAAATGCTATACAGGTTTGTTATGTGTCGGAATTTACTCCGTGGCACTTAACAACAAAAACATCACCATAGGGTTTCTGAGGCTATAAATCTTTATAAGAACAGAAAGTGTCATCTTTCACCCATAAAGCAGCTGGTGGATTCAAACTACTGACCTTAAGGTTAGCAGCCCAGTTTGTAATCCACTATGCTACCATGGTTCCTCACTTTACAGATGAAGAAATTTAAACACAGAAGAGTTAGCAATTCATCTAATGGTTATTTAGCTGATTAGAAACAAAACCGTAGCAAAGCAGTATAGCCCCACAGTTACCACCCTGTGACCCCTTCAATTCGAACACATCTTTAGTGTTTCCACTTAGAGCATTTTACTTGTATTTGTTGTGGCTGAGTGATGTATCTATGTGTCTGTTTCCCTAACCACCAAGTTAG
This sequence comes from Chrysochloris asiatica, assembly GCF_000296735.1. Classification (NCBI taxonomy): domain Eukaryota; kingdom Metazoa; phylum Chordata; class Mammalia; order Afrosoricida; family Chrysochloridae; genus Chrysochloris; species Chrysochloris asiatica. The sequence continues at coordinate 1,792,008 of NW_006408788.1, read as the reverse complement.
ACTATAGTAATCTATGTGCCTGCCTGTCTCTGGCACTATTACTTTTCAAATCTTTAGAGTTCCATTAATGCTTGCTGTGTTGATATGAAATCCACTGAACCTGCCAACTGGAAACAGCTGCCCTGGGAATCCAGCCTCCAGCTCTCTGATACGAAGACTCGTTCCAGTTTTACTGAAGACTGTTAGTATAGGCAATGTAGTAGGGATACTGAGCAAAGAGCCTGAAAGAGCCAAGTCCCGTCTTACCATCTTATCACTAACTCCCTGTGCAAGTACGCACAAGCCACTTAATCTCTCCATTTGTCCATTTGGAAAATAAAGTCTATAACCCTAGTGATGGGCATTCTTATAGAGGCTTCATGGGGATGGAGTGCAAATAAAAAAGGGAACTAAATCATTTACATATATTAATTATGAACAAAGAGAAGGGATTTTAAAACATAAAATATACTATAGAAAAGATAGCACAAATACTTCTGATGGATTAAATGTACAGCTAGTAAATAAATAATAGTGCCAATCAGTATTTAAAAAAAACCCAAAAAACAAAATACTTGTTGTCACTGAGTTGATTTGGACTCATGGTGACCCCCGGTGTAACAGTGCAGAACTGGTCCATAAGGTTTGCTTGGTCCTAGTGTGGCGCTGTGGGTTAATGTGCTAGACTGTAAGGTCAGTTTGAACTGCAAATTCGGTGGTTCAAGCTCACCAGTTGCCCCTTTGAAACCTTATACAGGGTCACTATGAGTCAGAACTGACTTGAACAGCACTTAACAACAACAATCTTTACAGAAGCAGATTACCAGATGTTTCTGCTGCATTGCTGCTGGGTGGATTTGAACCACCAACCTTTAGATTATAGTAGTCAAGCAAAAACCATTTATACCACCAGAACCTTGCCAATTGGTTATTGTTGTTGTTGTTAAGTGCTGTCGAGTCGGTTCTGACCCATAGCGTAGTAGGTCTATATTAAATGGTGTGACTACATGGCCTTTGTTTGGTAAAGTGGAGAGTAAGAGAAACAAAGGAAGACCCCCAACAAGCTGGATTGGCGCAGTGGTAGCAGCAATGCTGAAGCATCTATTGTGAGGTTGCTGCAGGACTGGGCAGTGTTTGGTTCTGTTATGTATAGGGTTGCTATGAGTCGGTACAGTTTCGATGGCACCTAACAACAACAATAACAACAAATTTCCCTGCTCTCATGGGTAGAGAAGTGTCATAAAAGGAGGCAATGACATGTTAGCTTTGAAAACTCCAGGATTTGTTTCTGCAAGAAATTAGCAATGTGACCCCCTGGGCTCCTGCAATGCTAGCTTTGGAAGGAAACTTGAGACCATCTATGCTTCACATTTTTAGTTGTGGATACTTGGGCTAAGAGATCAAAATTACTCATTCAAAAGGCCAGCCAAATCTCTCCAGCCAATATAGGTTGCACAAGCGTGTCCCATGTTGTGAAGGTAAAGGGGAAAACCTTTGCCTTCTTTCTTTGTAAAAATGACCAAAACATTGAATATAGCTTCTTGTTGCTAAGTGAAGTCAAGTTGGTTTTGACTTACGTTGTTGATTTTGTTAAGTGCCATCGCATGGGTTCCGATTCATAGCAACCGTGTATAGGCTCTCCTAGGAGCTGCTGGTGAGTTTGAACTTCCGACTTTGCAGTTAAAATTGACCTTGTGGTCTAGTGCTTATCCTACAGTGCCATACCAGGACTCAAAGACACCTTGTTTCCAATGAGTGACTGGTAGTTTTGAACCAATAACCTTGTGATTAGCAATCCAGTGCTCATCCTACAGCACCACACCAGGACAACTCATAAAGAACAGAACTCTGGAGCTCAATGGAAGGGCTCAACCAGCTCCTTGCCCCCATACTTCTTAGGGATGGTGCGATTCAAGCATATGAGTTAGCCTTTCGTGCCTCAGTTTCTTCTTCTCTAAAATGGGATTAATAAAGTGTGGCACTGTGGGTTAATGCACCAGACTGCAAAGCCATTTGAACTGCAAGTTTGGCGGTTGAAGCTCACCAGCTGCTCCTCGGAAACCCTATCCAGGGTTGCTATGGGTAGGAACCGATTCGGTGGCACTTAACAACAACAACAACAACAGCAAGGTCGGCAGTTCAAGCTCATCAATTGCTCCTTAAAAACTCTATGCAGGGTCACTTTGGGTCAGAACTGATTCTAGGGCACTTCATAACAACAACCACCTCATAATCTTATTTTTAAGATACATTGAGCTAAACCATGCAAATCGATTACAACCACACTTAGCAGATAGTATGTGCTAGAACTTTGTTGAATAAGTTTTAGAACATTGTCTGAGAGCTTGACAATTACATTCTTTGGGGTGTTGTTGTTGTTATTGTTGTTCTAAGTGCTGCCAAGTTAATTCCAACCAATAGCAACCCTGTATAGGGTTTCCAAGGAGCGGCAAGTGAGCTTGAACCACCAACTGTGAAGTTCAAATGAAATTCAAATGACTTTGAACTGATGCATTAGCCCACAGAGCCACACAAGTACTCCGGAGGGTTGATTGTTGTTGTTAAGTACCGTGGAGTCGGTTCTGACTCATAGTGACCCTGCACAGAGTTCTGAGGCTGCAAATCTTTACGAGAGCAGAAAGTGTCATCTTCCTCCCATAGAACAGCTGGTAGTTTCGAATTGCCGACCTTGAGGTTCGTAGCTACGCTACCAGAGCTCCTTGATTATTGTTGTTAAGTGCCGTCGAGTTGGTTCCAACCCATAGCGACCCTGTACAGGGTTTCCTAGGCTATAAATCTTTATGGGAGCAGAACGCCTCATCTTTCTCCCGCGGAGCGGCTGGTAGTTTCGAACTGCTGGCCTTAAGGTTCGCAGCCCGATTCGTAACCACTACGCTACCAGAGCTCCTTGATACACATGCTTAAATGGAGAGTCCTTTGTTTTCTACTAAGAAACTATTTCAACTTCAGTTTTCACAAGTCATGCCTTTGTGGCTCCCAAGTGCATGGCCAGGTCAGTATTTTAGCTAAACTTGCTTAGGAGTAAGCATGGGACTAATTAATTGCCAGAAAGTTCAACACTTTTTATTCCAATTTCCTGGAGGTTACTATTATATTTTTTAATTGGCAGCCTGTTAGCTGTTTATCATTTCTTGAAAACAAATCTTCCAACAGCCAAATGCTAATGGTTCCTCTGCCAACAGAAATATCTAAAACTTTCCATATTCAATATGCTACCAGAAAAACAAAACACACTGAAATGTTATGCTAGATGTGATACCAAAAATCTGAAGTGTGTTTAGGAAATTATGCTCTGCAATTATGCGAGGCAATATGCTGATGTGGTCATGAGTAATCTAGTCTCAAAACAACCTTGTAGCAATTGCTCTGATGTGGTTGCTCAAATCAACAACAGAAGCCCTGGGAAGGAAGCTCTAATTTAGTGAATCAATTATTATGATTGAATGAGGGCACTTAAATATTACTGGATGGATGTTATTATCAAGCAAATTTAAATAACACATGTTTCTACATATGAGTAACCACACATATAATCAAGTGTCTAATTTTACATCTTTTCCATTAGCTCCTGTGCATTATATAGTAAGCAATCATTTTGTCACCAGAATGTCCTCTTAATAAATAGAGCAAGTAACTTTAGGAAAACAAATAAACGAGGGCATAGAGAGATTCAGTGAATTAGTCAGAATTTCCCAGTAAAGACATACAGCCATAGTCATAGTAGGATTTTTTTTTTTTTTTAAAGAATCAGTCATTGTGTTCACATATAGTATAGTACATAGGGATTTCTTGATGATAAGCCTTCTATGCAATATAATCAAGAAGTGTCTACTCCTTTGTTGATTGCTGGGATGATGGGGGTGGG
>NW_006408788.1:1785056-1786703 GCF_000296735.1 Chrysochloris asiatica | reverse complement strand
ATGGAGCAGCTGGAGACTTTAGATCCAGAGAGGGAGAGCGACTGGACTGTGTGCTAAATACTGGTGGGGGGAGGGGAGAAGGTAATGTAGTGGGCAGGCTTGCAGGGTATACCCTTTGGTTGGTTGATGATGCATGCAGGGGATTGGAACCATGGCAATAAAACGATATACGATAGAATGAATGTAAAACTAATGTTCTCCCATGTAAACTGTCATATAATTCACAATAAAATATTTTTAAAAAAGAAGAAGAAGAAAAAAGAAGTGTCTACTCAACATCAACATGCATTTATGAAAAGGTTCATCTTGTTAGGTGCCATTGAGTTGGTTCCGACACATCGCACACTATGTACAACAGAACAAAACACTGCCTGGTCCTGGGCCATCCTCACAAGTGTTATGATCGAGCCCATTGCTGCAGCCACGGTGTCAAGCCATCATCTTCTTAGGGGTCTCCCCTTTTTCTACTGACCCTTCAGTTTACCAAGCATAATGTCCCTCTCCAGGGACATGACTAGGTGAGCAATCTCTAAAATGACTTTTAAATGGAAACAAATTTTACAAGAAGAGAGGACCCAGACCCGAGCTCTTGCCCTCCAAGACGTATAGAATATGTGTGACATATTCTTCATTTGACTTCCTAAGTCACCTTCCTCCCTTCTTAGAGCTGTGCTGGGACCCAGGAGACTGCCCTCTAGACACAATACCTTTCAGACCTCTTGCCTTCAGGCTTCCCATTTGTCTAATGCAACAGGAGATCAGAGAGGAGCTTGTGGACCTTTTCTTGGAGCTCTCTCTCTGCTGGGTTGATAGCGGCTGCATTCCTCTTCCAATGACCAGACATCCGGTTGCAAAGCTTTTATAGACCTAGCTACAGCTATGACCACCAGCAGTCTAGACCATTACATTCTTAAGTTTCACTGTTGTTGTTGTTGTTAGGTGACATCAAATCAGTACTGAATTATAGCGACATTATGCACAGCAGAACGAAACACTGCCTGATCCTGGGCCAACCTCATTATCGTTGCCACGCTTGAGCCCATTGATGCTACCACTTTGCCAATCCATCTTGCTGGGGGTCTTCCTCTTTTTCTCTGACCCTCCACCTTATCAAACATGATATCCTTTTCCAGTGACTGGTCCCTCTTGACAATATGTCCCAAGTATGAGAGATGAAGTTTGGCCATCCTGGCCTCCAAGGAACACTCTGGCTGGACTTCTTCCAACACAGATCTGTTGGTTCTTTTGGCAGTCCATGGCACTTTCAATATTCTTGTCCAACATCATAACTCAAAAGCATCAATTCTTCTATGGTCTTCCTTATTCGTTGTATACATATGGTAATATGGAGAGGTCCTTGTTAGCACTTCTCCATTGCTAGCACTGAGGACTTCATCATCTTTGTTTGCTTTAGAAACCCTGCCATACCTTTCAAACTGACCTCTTCATCCACCTTTCCTCCACTGTCACATTCTAGTGTGGCATGTGTTTCCTGCTTGACCCTCACTGATGTGTTGTTTTTGTTTGTTTTTAGGTGCCATAGAGTTGGTACCAACTCATAGCGACTTTATGCACACCAGAACGAAACACCACCAATGCTGGGCCAACCTCACTACTGTTGCTATGCTTGAGTCCATTGATGCTGCC
>NW_006408788.1:1779195-1783946 GCF_000296735.1 Chrysochloris asiatica | reverse complement strand
GTTGGAACCAATTTGAGGACAATTAACAACAAAAATTATTTGTAGTTATTTAGGGGAAAGTAGGATTATTGGAGTGTGTGATATGCCTCATTTTTTTTTTTTTTTCACATTTGAACGTTAGTGATTTCTCTAAACATGGTAAATAAACCAATTACCCTCCCAACTCAAGAGGAGGAGTTGGAAGACAAGCAGGGAAAGGACTAATCGTAGGAGAAGAAAAACTGTCGTAGGGCAGAAGACGCATTCACATTACGCTCAAGGGTAGGACAAGCACCAAGATGCCTGGAAGTTACAAGGAAGGCTGATTTTTGCTCATTACGATGACAAATATTCTTTAAAGTGGATAACAACCACATTGGTGAACCAACGTTCTCATTGATAATGAGGAAATGTCTCTAGTTAGGCAATGTTGTGAGTTAATGCTCTGGACCCCAAAGTTTATTTGAATTGCAAAGTTGGTGGTTTAAGTGTGCTAGCCATTCCTTGGAAACTGTATATAGGGTCACTAGAGGTTAGAACCAACTCAATGACACTTAACAATAACAACAGAGCTGGCTTACTTTGCCTTTGAACTCTAAGATTCTCTAAGTCTGGTAATCTTAGCAGCCTTTATTCAACAGGACTTTAGATTTTTTTTTCCCTTGCAGGAATTTTTTTTTTTTTTTTTTTAAATCTTTTGTTATTTGTATAATATTGATACATCTCAAATTTCTTTCAAAAGGAATGAAGAGATCTTTCTTAATTGCTCTTTTCTTTTTTAAAATAAAAGAAGATAAACCTTTATTCAAATACCTTTCAGTTCAATCACTTTGGAGACTCCTGGTGTAGAAGCAGGCCAGTCAAGACATACCTAACTCATGGGACCTGTGGGCCAGCATTCAGATATTGGTGTCCTTGCTTTCCTATTGGTGACCTGGACTTCCCAAGGCACTCTGGTATCTGACTTTTAGCATCTGCATCTTGCCTCAAGTTTCAGACTGTGTAGGGCCTAGATCCCAGATAGTGAGTGGTGGTGATTCTGTGCTGTTGAGTTTGTTCTGATTTATAGCTGTGAGAAATGTTACCCATACCAACAAAGGCTTAAGTAATCCAATCTGTACTCATTTTAGCAAGAGTGAGGCTTTCTTTGTTTGATTTTCCAAAATCAGGCGCCCAACTCAGTAGACATGGGCAGACGCACTGTCTGGCCCACAAACAAGTTTTATTACCCTATCTCGGAAACAGTAGCTCTGGTAGCATAGTGGTTATGAATCAGACTGCTAATCTCAAGGTCAGCAGTTCGAAACTACCAGTGGTTCCATGGGAGAAAGATGAGGCTTTCTGTTCTTGTAAAGATTTACAGCCTTGGAAACCCTGTACAGGGTTGCTATGGGTTGGAATCAACTTGACAGCACTTAAAAACAACAACAACATGAGTATGGAGACCTGGTGTGGAGCTTTAGGATAAGCACTAGCCTGCAAGGTTGTTTGAACTGCAAGGTTGGTGGTGCAAACCCACCAGCCGCTCCTTAGAAACCCTATACAGGGTCACTATGAGTTGGAACTGACCGGAAGGTGAATATAGCAATCCCTTTGGATGTTATATACTACATCTCTTCTGTGTACAAATGGCTGTGTTTTCAGTAGATGCCTGATAAATAGGCACTTTTGATTCTTTCTTGAAAGGAGAAAAGCAATGATTCTAATAACCAGCAGTCACTGACAAATCATAGCAATAAAAATGTCTGCAGTTTCTATATCATTTAGGGTTAGGGCTTTCGCAGAATTCTGAATTCTGGCCATCGAGATTACTGGGGATGGGTTATGATTTGTTTGTGAGATGGCATGTGTATGGAGATAACCAAAGAAACAAATTAAAAAACAATGTATTGCAACCATAAGTTTTATCATTTTGTACATGGGATTATTAATAATAAATGTCATTTCTCCTATCCCTTGTTCCCTCAGAATGAAGCTCTACTAGGGTGTTGTTCTTGTTAAGTGCTGTTGAGTCAATTCCAACTCACACCAACTGTGTACAGGGTTTCCCAGGAGTTTCTGGTGGGTTTGAACTGCCAACCTTGTGGTCTGCAGTCCGATGCTTTTCTTACAGCGCCATACCAGTAAGATTGTTGTCATTGTTAAGTGCCATTGAGTAAATTCCTTATTCATAGCAAGCATGTATAGGGTTTCCAAGGAGCTGTTGGTGAGTTTGAACTGCCAATCTTGTGGTTCAAACTGACCTTGTGACCCAGTGCTTATCATACAGTGCTTCCCCAGAACTCCATGCCAGTAAGATAGATTTGGGGGTGGGGGGGAGGAAATCGGATTTTTTTACTAGTATATCCTCAGGGCAAGTTAAAGAAATAGACATATCATGAATACTTCCTGGACGAATAAAAGGAAGAATTAGAAGGAATACCCCTGTGGTGCTCTAGGGTAAGCACTAGACTGGAAAATCAGATTGAACCACAAGGTCAGAGGTTCAAATTCACCAGCTGCTCCTCAGAAACCTTATACACTGTGAGTTGGAATTGACTCGACAGCATGTTACAATAACAATAACATGCCCTGCTAACAAATTCAGCAACAAGATTCCCAAGAATTTCTTGAGATTAGTCATATGCTACCTCCCTAGCCCTTCTTGGATCAAACACATATTTCCAAACCCCCGAAAGGTCAGGCTGAAACAGTACCACTAATATCGTACCAAAAAGGCCAATACATCATAATTAGATCAAAGTTCTGACGCTTAAGTAATCCCTAGGACCCCAATTGAGTTATTTTTTTCAGAATAGAATATATTGATTCTTTTCAGAAGCAGGGAACGGCAATGCATGCAAACCTACACAAACAAAACAAGAAAGGGGAGGGCGGGGGTGAAACTAAACAAACAAACTTGCTTTGTACAGCAGGAGATGACGCTTTGGCAGCTGAGCAGGGCAAGAGCTTCATGAGCCGCTCTTTAATGCTGCGTTTGGTGCTGCTCTGAGAGTAGAGAAAACCTGGAAGATAATAGGACCGCATCGTTAAAGCTGTCAGCTGGGAGAAACTTGGCCATGCTGCACGCATTATCAGAGGAGGCTTCGCAGGCGGGAAGGGGGATGCAGCCATCCGCTCAGGCAATCACAGGCAGTGGTAATAGAACCAGGAAAGGAAAAGCAATCCTCCCCGCATCTGCTCCCTGCACCTCCCAGGCCCTTTCCCAATAATATTGTATTAAAAATAGTGATTAGCAACATAAAAGCAGAACCAGGCAAGCAAATCTGTTGACAATCAAAGCAAATCCTGAGGGGTGCTCATTTTTTTGTGTGTGTTCCTCTAAGATGGAGAATAAAATAAAATCCTGAAAATACTTAATTGGATTGTAATTTGACTATTTAAAACAGTGTGAAAGACCCGAATGCCAATTTTCTGTCTTATGGTTTGTAATTGATTCCAGAGGAGATAGAGACCCAGCACAAATCATTAACACCACAATTACCTGCTAGTACCTTTGCCTTCCCTGAAAGTGAGAAAACAGATGTCCTTGAAAAGTGGCTTCATTAGCATGTGTGGACTAGCCAGAGGTGTTACAATCCTTTGTGTGTTTCACCTGTGGACTTTAATGATTGGTGCTTATTCAAGCAGAGTAATTCCCAAAGAAGCAAGGTATGTTGGAAAATGGCTAAACAAGGAATAGGCAAGTTGGGAGTAGGCTATCAAGCCAAACACTACAGGCTGCTTAGGCAAGCTAGAGAAAGACTCCTCCTGATATAGTGGTTAAGCACTCACCTAATAACCAATGGTTCTGTAGTTTTGAACTTACCAGCTGCTCCCCAGAGAAAGATGTGTCCATCTTCTTCCCTAGAGATTTACAACCTTGGAAGCCCCATGTGGCAGATCAACTTTGTCCTTTTGAGTCACTAGGAGTGGAAATCAACTGAATGGCAATGGCATTGGGTTTAGGCAAGCTAGCCACCAAACGAAACACCTGCCGGGGCCAAGAGCCAGACTTACACAACCAGGCACGATTTCACTCATTTTGAGTACCCGGAAAGACTGAAATTGTACAACATATATAGCCTTCCTGCGTGAAAGGCAAGAATTCTGCTAAACATCCGCTGTCCCCCAAACAAAGTTACACTCTCTTTATACCACAACCCTGGCAATCATATCACTTGGTTCCTTTTCCATTTCAGCTGAAATGACATGTTCTGACCAAAGGATATTGATTGATTTCCCTCTGGGGCTGTTCAACATCAAGGTTAGCATCAATTGACTGAAAATCCTGATGCATTTCTTTTGTGGGTTCACAGTGTGAACTAGTAAATATGTAACATAAATCAGATCATTCCTGGAGTTTGTCCCAACTCACAGCGACGCATATAGCATTTCTGAGAGCAACTGGTGGATTTAACTGCTGACCTTGCAGTGCTAGTCTTCTGCTTATCCCTTACTTAACATCCTACAAGAGTTTCATGTTGTCCTTGAAGAAACCCCCCCTTCTTTTCATGAGCTCATGGTCCCTGCAGGATCTGACCCTGCCTTCCCTTCCAACAGCATGTCTGGTCATTCTTCCTTGAGTGATATCACCCTTCTGGCCTTTGCTAGAATTCACAAGACAGACCCTTCTTCTAGATTTGGTCCTGATTACAAGATTATGAAAAGGCTTTCAATTGTGTACATCATGACAGACATCATAGTGAAGCATGCGTAAACTAGAACACTTAATTGTGTTCATGAGGAACCTGTATATAAAGCAAGAGGCAGTTGTTTGAACAGAACAAGGG
>NW_006408788.1:1777307-1778365 GCF_000296735.1 Chrysochloris asiatica | reverse complement strand
TAAGGCATAGGAACATTTGTGAGGTTGGCCCAGGACTGGGCAGTGTTTCGTTCTGTTGTGTATAGGGTCACTATGAGTCAGAACTGACGCAATAGCACTTAACAACAATAACAACAATACCACATACATATGATTCTTATAAAACAGACCCTTGAATTTGCTTCTCCCTTCTACACGTACGCCCCATGTCCTGTTGTATGTAGTGCTGAAGGATTAGCACTGGACTGTGAGCTACAAGGTCAGCTGTTCATACTCCTAGGAAACCCTCTACAGGGTATGTATGATCTGGAACCAATGTCACGACACTTAACAACAACAGTAGTCTCATTCTACAATCACCCTGAAATGCACATGTGGCAGGAACAGAAGAAATATTTGTTAGATGTTTGGTTTTCCTCTTTTTAAAAGTGTGCTCTTCTGTGAAGTTCATTCTCTATATGACAGCTTCTAGGACCCTCCAGAGGGTCAGGGTGTTGCAGAAGAAGCTTCCAGTGTCCCCAGTACTCATGAGTTTAAAGTTAGTCCCACTTTACCCAAATTTGGTAGCTAGTTATGTCTACCCCAGCATAAAGTATCTTTCTGAACTGCTTTCAGGACTACAAGCCAATCAGGTTGCTCTTTCTCATCAGGAGTGAAAAGTCAAAGATTTTCGTTACTGTTTATTATTTGTAGCTGAGTTACCTTGTGCAGATGACTAAATGTCTTTGGGAATCTGTCTTTTCTATATAAAAACAAACAGGTTTATACTAAAGGATTTTTCACTGCCAAATTAATTGGTCTCTTTTATATATTTAATTAAAGATTGCATATACTTACTATGTTGTTCCATTAGTATTTGCCCATAATGAGATGGTAAGTTTCTAGAAGGCAAGTTGTTGCACCATAGATTTTTGTGTGTGTGCTAATTTCTCTCATTCTCTCTGCTTTGACAACTTTCTACTTTTAATGTGTAGCAGTTGAAAGTTCAAGTAATAGAAGCAAACTACTTAGTTTAAAATCCCAGTACCATGTTGCCTTTGGTAGAGTTATTTAATCTTTCTGAATTTCAGTTTTCTCAT
>NW_006408788.1:1773285-1774421 GCF_000296735.1 Chrysochloris asiatica | reverse complement strand
GAGATGGATTGACACAGTGGCAGCAGAAATGGAATGAATCGTAGTAACAGTTGTGAGTGTGGCACTGGACTGGGCAGTGTTTCTTTCTGTTGTGCTATGAGTTGGTACCGACTCAATGACACCTAACAACAACAACAGCAACAGCTATAACAATAGTGATTTTTGATAGTATGTTGGATGTTATGAGGGGATATTGTAGAGTTTGGGTTTATATTAATCTCCTTTAATGTGCGTTGAATCATTAAATAGATAGTAGAGTTATTAACAGTTCCTTTTTGCCTTCCAAAGTACAGAATGAAAAGCAAATTAAATTATTTCCATCAGTTGAGATTGACAGCAGCCTGGAAACCACTGGAGAATTAGCTTGAAAATAAAATTTAAATCATGCACTCTGAATAATATAGAGAACAAAGTATTGAAACACCAGCTAACAAATAAACAACACCCCAATGCCTTAAAGACCTGTTAAACAGTAGTAAGCAGGTTAACCTAAGTGTAATTGGAGATTGGAGGGGAGAGAGAAAAATATAAAGCAATAGTGACCAAAATGTTCTAAGTTTTGTGAAAACTATAAATTTTATGTGCATAGAACTTATTGAAACCCAAGCTGTAGTACAAAAACAATAAAAAATTAAGGAAATCATAGTCAAGCTGCTGAAAACCAAAATTGAAGAGAAAAATCTTTTGAAAAATAACTAGAAAATGGGACTGAAATCATACCTAATGAAAATGGTCTTTCTTCAGAAAACAAGAGAAGACAGAAAACATGTTTAAAGTCTGGTGCTGGTGGTAGCATGCCTTGGAGTCCATTCCAACTCATAGCAATCCTGTAAAGGGTTTACAGAAGCAGAAATCTTTATCTTTCTCTGGAAAAGTCTGGTAGACAAAGGAATAAGACTGTTCATTTAGAATTTTATACTCAGTGAAATATGTTTTAAAGAATGCAGGTAGAAGAAAGATTACATTCAGATAAACTAAAGTTGTATGAATGAATAACTAACAAATCTCATTGACAAGAAATGTTAAAGTGATTTATCATAAGATGGATGCTTAGACCTATAGGTATGATTGAACATATATAGAAAAATTTTCAGCAAACTGATGAAGCAATGGAGGCACTCAGTCTCTATGCCAAG
>NW_006408788.1:1764517-1770995 GCF_000296735.1 Chrysochloris asiatica | reverse complement strand
AAGTGGAGAGTCAGTGACAAAGAGAAAGATTCCTAATGAGCTGGATTAGCACAGTGGTAGCAAGTGTGACAGTAATTGTGAGGATGACGCAGGACTGCGCAGTGTTTTGTTCTCTTATGTACAATGTTGCTATGAGCTGAAATCAACTTAATGGAACCCGACAACAACAGTAACAACTGTGGACCCCGTACCCCTATTTCCATGAATCTTACATAGTAGTGGATGGTCAAATTACAAGAGAAAATAAATACCAAAATATACATTTTGTCAGCTGGTATTGAAATTTATGAAGAAAATGATTAAAAGTAACTAAATAAGATGAGAACATGTATTATCTTATTTCAGTCATTGTTACTTCACACAATGTAGTACATTTATTAGGCACTCAATATATATTCATTGAGTGACTAATTTCTCTCATTTATTAGTTCATTTAATTAATATGTGTTGGCAGCTTCATTGGACAGACTAATAATTTAAACTAATTGGCCATCTAATTCTCTGAGTCTTAGTATCTAGTCACAAATATATTGAAGAAGAAATCAAGACTAAGTCATCTTCCCCAGTCCTGCATTTAGAATTCAAATTAACTACTAATATACCAGCACTTGGGAGTCCTGGCGTGGTGCTGTGGGTTAATGCTGTGGATTGCAAAGTCATTTGAACCGCAAGGTTGGTGGTTCAAGGTCACCAACTGCTCCTTGAAAATCTTATACAGGGTTGGAACAGATACAACAACAACAACATGGTAGCACTTGCGGGATCATGAAACAAAATAATACTAAAGGAGTATCCACTGTGTTTTCCAATGCAAAACAAACCTATAGAACTGCTACATAGGGTTTCTGAGGTTATAAATCTTTACAGAAGTAGACTCCCCCATCTTTTTCCCTGAGTTCTAACTGCTGACCTTTTTGAGTGAGCAGCTGAATGCTTTTAACCACTACACCAATAAAACTGGATGAGAATGCATTCTGTTTTTAAATAAAGAGAATAGTTTCATTTTACAAGGTCTGTCTTCTGCCAGGAAGACCTTATTTCCATCTTCTGCCTAGGCATAAGTGTTCAGCTGCCAATTTATCTTGATTCCCTCATGCACCCCTGACAGCTGAACTGGCAGAGTTAGAAGCAGAGTCTATTTTAATGTGGGTTCTAGGCCACTTTCCCTAGCGGACCTCACAGGAACATTCCTGGACATGTCCCTTAATGATTGTCTGGTTGTGATGTCTTACCCGGAGCCCCTAAGAGACTGTAACCTTTCCTATCTACAACTGTCCCCTCTCTGTTTTCCTGGCGTGGTGCTAGAGGCTAAGCACTGGACTGCGAGCCAAACTGTCAGTAGTTCAAATCTACCAGCTGCTCCTCGGAAGCCATGTACAGGATCGCTGTAAGTCAGAATTAACTCGACGGCACCAACAACAATTGCTTTCCGTAGGTCTGACCTGCATATGTGACACATGGTCCCTACCACCAGTTCTGGCGGTGTGGGAGACGATTCCTTTGTTCTCTGTGTCCTGTAAAACGTGGAGGCAGCTCTTTGGAAACCCATCATGGAGTCTATGATTTCCCTGTCCTGTGTGATCTATGTTAGTCTGTGTCTTGCATTAGTCTTGTTTAAGATTTCAATGAAGTGTATCAACAATCGTGTGGTAGGATATACATTGGACTGCTAACCACAAGGGGGGTGGTTCAGACCCACCAGTTACTCCTCAGAAGCCCTGTCTAGGGCCGCTATGAGTCAGAACTGACTCTATGGCATTAACAACAACAACAACAACATAATATTTATATATTTGAAGATGAGGTCTCCTTGCTCACCTGTCACACTCCGACTGGCCTTCCTACATCTGTCCACCTATAAGTCGACCTATGTATTTACACATAGATATTGTTTGCTATTACCAGTATTGCAGGATTGTTTATGTAATAGTAATTACTTTTAATGTCTTTTATTTTCGTCACTTGTCATGTTGTACTGACATCCTCCTTATTGTCCAGTGCCTTTCCCTTCACTCAAGTTAATACATATCTGTCCTCTAGCCAGTGACGTCTCCTCCCTTCCACTTGAACCCTGGTAACCATCACATAGTGTTTCTTTTTGCATATAAACATTTTCTTGACTTTTTATAATAGTAATATCAGATCTCTTCATTATCTAGTTCTGCTATAACAGAATACCACCTGTGGGTGGCTTTAAAAAAAAGAAAAAACAGAAATTTCCCATAGTTTGTTGTTGTTAAGAGCCAACGAGTTGGTTCCAACTCATAGTGACTCTGTATAGGGTTTCTGAGGAGCAGATGGTAAGTTTGAACCACCAACCTTGAGGTTCAAATTGGTCTTAACCATCCAGCACATTAACCTACAGCGCCACACCAGGATTCTGAATTCGTTGTGCCGACACTAGGGGGCAGCTTTCTCCCTCGGCTCCTTCTTGTCTGTTTTGAGTTTTTGCTCCTGACCAATCTTCAGGTGGTTTAGTATCTCTCTTTACCCTTAATTTCTGTTCCCTTAATCTGTTCCTTTCATATTTTATGAGATTGATTCAGAACACACCCTCCACTAACACTGTCTCATGAATCTAACAATGACAACTCAATTCCAAATGGAATTATAATCACAGATATAAAGGTTAGGATTTACAACACATGTTTTTCGGGATTGTAATTCAATTCATAACAGACAACACAGAAACAATAGGTTTCATTGGTGAGTGATGGATCATGAATTATAAATTAAGTATAATACTTGTAATTGTTATTGTGTGCCATCGAGTCAGTGTCAACTCATAGAAACCCCTTATAGGGTTTCCAAGAGCAGTAGTTGGGTTTGAACAGCCAATCTTGTGAGGACCAGTCCAGCAAGAAGCAGGTCATTTTCCATAAGGAGAATTATGCCTACTTTTCTTTTTAAGTGTTGTTGCTGTTGTTAACTATCGTTGCGACGGTTCCAACACACAGCGACCGTTTATAGGTTTTCCAAGGAGCAGCTGGTGGGTTTGAACTGCCAACCTTATGGATCACAATCCAGTGGTAATCGCACAGCACCATACCCAAGTAGATGATAGTGAAAACTCGTCATTCTGATGTCTTTGCTTGGGAACAAAGGCCCTACTGCATAATTCATAGTTATGTTTACTTCCTTTTTGTGCTTTTGAATTATGGAGAACATTTTCCTTCTTAGATCCTATGTCTGTGGATGAATGGTGGAGGAAAGAGGCTAATCATGTTTTCACAGACGTGGCATCTTCCTCTGGATCAATAACTGTGACCGAAAGCACCAGAGACTTCATGATTCCCTTTGAATCAGTGACAAGCTCATTCATTAGAAGTAACTCAGATGCTGGAGCTAGACAATACATTTTTCTGTAGTGTAACATGTGAAGGGATTCACCAGTATGTCTATTTTCTTAATAGTTTCCTAACTCACATCCACCAACTGTCTTTCACTTTGGCATCCTGTGATACCTTATGCATTTCTGTGACACTGGAAGCGATGCCACTGGTGTTTCAAATACTAACAGGGTCATCCATAATGGACAGGGTGTAGCACCGTTTCCAGACTAAGACTGAGTAGGAAGAAAAGCCTGGCAATCTGCTTCCTAAAGTGAACTCACTGCCGTCCAGTCCATTCTGTAGGCTACACTAGAACTCTTTCATAGGGTTTGCCAGGCTCTAAATCTTTATAGACACAGATTGCCTCATCCTTCTCCCATGGAGTGACTGGCATATGTTTGAACGATTGACCTTGTGATTACCAATCCGATATTTAGTCCACTGTGCCACCACCCTAAAGATCTCAACAGAATACTATTTGTTATAAATGAATTTTTACATTAGAAGGTAGCAATAGACTGAAGACAAGTGTGAGAATAGCACCAGGATGGGGAGTTTTTCATTCTGCTGTACGTGGGTTGCTGTGAGTCAGAGCCAAATCAACCCTGATAATTAATAATAATAATAATAATAATGCAAGTCATAAATACACACAGAGAAACACAGAGTTTGCATTGTATTTTCAAATGCATCCATGATAAAACAGAACCCCAGCTAAGTTGAGGTTTATGCTCCGATTATATGTCTTACTTGTCATCAGGCCCAAATTGATTGCCTTTAACAAGGATAATGCAATGTTGATAACTGAAGATGAGGGGGAAAGGAAACCCCTACAGTGAATTCTGTAATTATGTGAATTTTGGAAACAGAAAACTGACTTCTTAATTGAACTGTTTTGTTTTGTCTTAAACCACGGTTATCTTTATTTTTACGTAACAGCTAATCCGAGGCAGGCGAAAGTGCTTAAGTGTGCTGGAAGTAATTAGTGGAATCTGGAGTCCTGGTGTGGTGCTGTAGGATAAGTACTGAATTGCTAACTGCCAAGTCAGCAGTTCAAATCCACAAGCTTCTCCTCAGATACCCTATAAAACAAGGGTGGAGAACATCTGGCCCGTGGGCCCTATAAGGCCTGTGAACTCATTTGGTCTGACCCTGCCAAGGCAACTGCAGTTCCAACCATCATATTGTTGTTAAGTATTGTTGAGTCAGTTCTGACTCACAGAAATGTTGCATAGGGATTCAGCGGAGTGGTTGGTGAGCTTGAACCACCAACCTTGTGGATCAAACCGACCTAGCAGTCCCCTGTATTAACCCGCAGCACCATTCTAGGACTCCAACATGAGTGCCATCACATTGTTGTTTTTAAGTGCTGTTGAGTTGCTTTCCGACCCATAACGACCCTGTATAGGATTTCCAAGGAGCGGCTGGTGAACTTGAACTGCTGACCTTGCAGTTCAAACTGACTTTGCAGTCCCTCACATTAGCCCACAGCACCACACATCACATTGGTTGGTTGGTTATGTGCTATGGAATCGGTTCTGACTCAAAACAAACCTGTATAGGGTTTCCAAGGTTGTAAATCTTTACAGAAAGCCTCATCTTTCTCCCACATAACAGTTGGTAGTTTTGAACTGTTGACCTTTAGGTTAGCAGCCCAACTCATAACCACTATGCTACCAGAGTTGACTAAACATTTGACCAAATACAGCAGGCTGATTTTTAAGTTGCTAATTTCATATGACCCATGAATGATGCTATAAATTTTGACAGAAAAACGATTTCCACCCCTGCTATACAGGGTTACTATGAATTGGAACCAACTTGGTGGCACTTAACAACAATAACAATCTATGGAATTGAAATGCAAACAGAATAAATCTGACTCCATTTAAAGCTGCCCATTGAAGACTACTGTTTCTCATAGAAAGGATGCTAGTCTGTCTGCCGGCCTCTCATTCTGTCTCTTTAAGGGGCTCTCTAATGAGCTCTGGTAGCGTAGTGGTTACAAAACGGGCTGCAAACCACAAGGTCTAGCAGTTCAAAACTACCAGCTTTTCCCTGGAAGAAAGATGAGGCTTTCTACTCTCATAAAAATTTACAGCCTCGGAAACCCTGTACAGGGTCACTATGAGTCGGAACCGACTCCACAGCACCAAACAACAACAAGGGGCTCTTTGATATCCTCATCTCGGTTTCTCCCCCAATTAGGATTTGTCGTTTTTGTCTCCATCCCTCTCTCTGTTTCCTTGCAATTTCTGTGTCTCTCATTGTCTCTTGTCTCTTTAGCTCTATGCTACACTCTACCTCTCTTTGTGTGTCTGTGTGTCTAATGGCACCTCTCATTTTTCCTCTTTTATTCTATTCACTCAGTCTGTTTCAGTCTCTATCATAAACTGTAGTCTCTTCTGAACCTTCAATATATTCCTTGGAATATTCAGATGTATTTCTGGTCAGTTGAGCAAAGGATGGTTATCATAAAGTATTTCTAGGCAAAAATAAGTGAATGACAATATGGTCAAAGCCATAATGCTTTCCAAATTCAGGAATATAGGCTTATGATTGTCCACTGTTGTTTTGACAATAAACAAGGGCATTCTAACCAAGTGCACAAATTGGAAAAGACATTTATTTGTCTTTATGATCCTGAATCAGATCCATCGTTAAACTCAAGTATCTTTTGTAGTTCTTGAAAAATTGTCAACACTATAGTATGCTAAGGAGTTTTGGTAGCATAGTGGTTACGAATCAGGCTGTGAACCGCAAGGTCAGCAGTTCGAAACTACCAGCTGTTCTGTGGGAGAAAGATGAGGCGTTCTGCTCCCGTAAAGATTTAACCCTGTACAGGGTCGCTATGAGTTGGAACTGACTCCACGGCACACAACAACAACAACATTGTATGCTACTTTTTATGTTAGATTTTTGAAAAATGCTAGAGTTTTCTATAAGTGTGACCAGACTTCCAGGTTTGTCCAACGCAGGAACAGAGTTTATGACACCATTGTCCTAACATTGCTTATGCTAATACCTTATTCTTATTGTAAAGGCTATGGTTTGTTATTGTTGTTGTTGTTAGGTGCCATCGAGTCAGTACCGACCCATAGCGACCTTATGCATAACAGAACGAAACACTGCCCGATCCTGGGTCA
>NW_006408788.1:1740283-1761612 GCF_000296735.1 Chrysochloris asiatica | reverse complement strand
TTCTTCCTAGTCTGTCTTTGTCCGGAAGCTCATCTGAAACCTGTCCATCATGGGTGATCCTGCTGGTATTTAAAATATCAGTGGCATAGCTTTCAGAATCACAGCAACTCACAAACCACCACAGTACGACAAACTGACAGACTGTTTGGTTTTAAGTAAAGCCTTGGTTTAGATGGTGAGTTATATGCTCATGTTATACTAGTAATATAATACAAAGACATGTAAAGAAAGCACAAATCCTTACAACTGGGCCAACCAACAATATCATGATAAATGGAAGAAAGGTTGAAATTGTCAAAGACTTCATTTTGCTTGGATCCATAATCAACACTCATGGAAGTAGATGTCAAGAAATCAAACAATAGGTGGTATTAGGCAAATCTGCAAGAGCTGAGATATCAGTTTGAGGACTAACATGGGCCTGACCCAAGCCATGTTATTTACTTTTGCTTCATATACTTATGAAAGTTGGACACTGAATAAGGAAAATAGAAGAAGAATCAATGCATTTGAATTAGGGTGTTAGAGAAGAGAATTCAAATTACTATGGACTTCCAGAAGAATAAACAAATTTTTCTTGGTAGAAGTATAGCCATAGTACACCTTAGGTGCCAAGATAGAGAGACTTCATTTCTCATACTTCAGACACGTTATAAGGAAGGACTAATCCCTGGAGAAGGACATCATGCTCAAAGTGGAGGGTCAGCAAATGGAGGAAATGTCCAACAAGATGGATTGACACTCTGGTAGCTGCAATGGGCTCAAATGTAACAATTATGAGGATGGCACAGGATTGGTCAATGTTTCCCTCTTTTGTGCTTAGGGTCGCTATGAGTCAGAACCAATTTGATGGCACCACCAAAGTGATATATTAGTAATATAGTGTTTTAGAAGCAAGGCTGGTGAGACTTGGTCTCACATACTTTGGACATATCGTTTAGAGGGACCAGATCTTTGAAAGGGTATCATGCTTAGCAAATTAGGGAGTCAGTGAAAAAAAAAAAGGAAGACCCTCAGTGAAATGGACTGACACAGTGGCTACAACAATGGATTCACACAAACATATGACAGATTGTGTGGGGGGCGCAGGATCAGATGGTGTTTGGTTTTGTTATATTTAGGGTTGGTATGAGTTGGAAGCAACTTGATGGTACCTAACAAAAATATATTATTAACTAGCATTCCTACAAATGAATGTTCACTCATTGATAAATGGCTACTTTATTACAGTGCAAACAATTGTAAGTTGTATAAATTTATTTATAAGTTGCATTTTAAAAATTAACTGTAGTAACTTATAAAAGATGAAATGGACAGCCAAAAAATAATTCTTTGTTGTTATGATCTTAGGTGCTGTCAAGTTAGTTCCTGACAAACTATGGACAATATTCCTGAACACTTAATAGTGTTCATGAGGAACCTGCGCATAGATCAAAAGGGCACTGAATGTTTTAAAATTAGGGAAGGTGTGCTCTAAGACTGTGTTCTTTCACCATATTTATTCAATCTGTGTGCTGAGCAAATAACCTAAGAAACTGAATTACATGAAGGAAAACGTGGCATCAGAATTGGAGGAAGACTCATTAGCAACTGGCAATATGCAGATGATACAACCTTACTTGCTGAAAGCAAAGAAGATTTCAAATACTTACTGATGAAGATCAAAGATCATAGTTTTTAGTATGGATTGAGCCTCAATATAAAGAAAACAAAAATCCTCACCACTGGCCTAATAATAATATCATGATAAATGGAGGGAAGATTGAAGTTGTCAAAGATTTCATTTTGCTTGTATCCACTCAGAATACTCATTAGAAGCAGTAGTTAAGAAAACAAATGACGTATTGCATCAGGCAAATCTGTTGCACAAGACCTCTTTATTTTATTTATTTTTTTTTTCCCAAGACCTCTTTAAAGTGTTCAAGATGAAAGATGTCAGTCTGAAGACTAATGTGTGCCTGTCTTAATCCATGGCATTTTCAGCAGCTTTATATGTATGTGAAAATTGGACAATGAACAAGGAAGATCATAGGAGAATTGATGCATTTGAGTTAAGGTGTCAGAAGGGAATATTAAAAGTACCATGGATTGCTAAAAGACCAAACAAATCTGTTGGAAGAAGTACGGCCAGAATTCTCCTTAGAAGCCAGGATAGTGAGACTTCATCTCTCATAGTTTTAAGAGGGACTGGTCCCTGGAGAAGGACATCATACTAGGTAAAGTGGAGGGTCAGTGAATAAGAGAAGAACCCCTCCTACCCCCCCCCACACACACATCCCCAGTTAGTTGCATTGACCATGGGCTCAAGCTTAACAATTGGGCAATGTTTCATTCTGTTGTGCATAAGGACACTATGAGTCAGAACCGACTCAACAGCACCTAATAACAACAAGCAGGTGTCGACTCATAGCAATGCAGTGTCCAACAGAACAAAACACTATCTGCGCCTATGCCATCATTACAGATTTCCTGTGTTTGAGCTGATCACTGCAGTCACTGTTTCCACTCATCTTACTGAAGAACTTCTTTTTCACTGACCCTTTACTTTGTCAAGCATGATGTCCATTTCCAGGGACTGATCCATCTTGATGGCACATCCAAAGTACATGAGATGAAATTTTAGCATCTACACTGCTAAGGATCATTCTGGTGCTATTTCTTCCAACACAGATTTGCTTATTCTTTTGAGAGTTCATAGTATATTCACTATTTTTTGTCTAGACCATCATTCAAATGCGTCATTCTTCTTTAGTATCTCTTATTCATTGTCCAGCATTTACATGCATATGAGGTAATTGAAATAACCATGGCTTGGGTTAGGTGCACCTTAATCCTGAAAGGGACATCTTTGCGTTTTAACATTTTAAAAAGGTTTTTCTAGCAGATTTACCTAATGCAATACAATATTTGATTCCCTAACTGCTGTGTCCATGGGAAGACCCTGCTTTGGACTTCTAGTAACCAGAGCTATGAGTCAGTAGATGTCTCCTCTTTAAAGCCACCCATGATGTGGTGTAATTGTCACAGCAGCACTAGGAGACCAAGGTAGGGAGTTAGCAGGGTGGACTCAAAGGGGATTATGAATGAAATCATGGAGATATTGAGAAGGTAAATGTCATAGATTGGTGTTCCCCCAAAATATATGTCAGCTTGACTGGGAGATGAGTTTCAGTGGTTTTGCATTTATGTAATAAGTCCCATGATTTGATGTGATAAATCAATAAGAGGATTAAAGGTGGCATATACCACCCTTTGTCCCATACCACCTTGATCTGGTGTAAGGGGGGAGTCCCAAGGGTGGAGCATGCAACACCTTTTATTTTACAAGAGAAAAAAGAGAGGGAAATCAGAAGAGAAAAGAGATATACTACCATCACAACAAGGAGCATGTTGTAAGTGGCAGTACCAGAATGCGAGCACATATCCAATCATCTAACTCCTAGGTCTAATCGTCTGACTTCTAAATATGGCTGCATAAAATAATTTGATGATGTCATTTATCGGCCATGTCTAATTCTACAGCCCTGAGCTATTGACTGTTTTACTTAGTGGGTGGTTTTTATTGCCATCCTTGTAGGTCCTGCCTTGAATTTAGTGCTTTTCTAGAAACGTTGCCTCTAATTCTATTTTCTGTAGGACATCCATCAAATTCTGGGTGGTATTAAAAAATAATAATGCAGTTGAAGAGAAAGCTGCACTAGGAGATCCAATTTCTTCATCTGAAAAATGGGGGCAATAATACCTGACACTTACTAATCTCAGGAAGTTAGGAGATGAATGAAGTAATTGTTTCGGCAAAATGCTTCAAATGCCAAGAGAAATATCATAGAATCCATTATAATTACAAGTAAGAGACACTAGTTTTCTATCTGCAGTTCTTTCTGGTTGCTGTATTCAATCTTCCTCTTTATCAATGCATTTAGCCTATACACTTATTTGTTCAAGAATTTAACCAATAAATATAAATTGAGATTACTGTAAATCAGATGCTGAGCTAGGAACTTCAGAAGAAAATAAATCAAATCAGATAACCAATGAAGCTCAAGGGTTGAAAATCTGTGAATGCCAATTACTTGGTTCGGTCTTCTCATTAGAATAATCAGGGTGGCTTAAAAATAGATTCTGGTAACTGATCATATCAGTCCAATTGAACCAAATGATTCAAATTCAAAGCCAAATTTGAGAACTACAATTCTGTTCTCAGTCCATGTCATGCTAGATAGGTCTTCTTATGCATTGTAGTTATGATATTGTAGACCAACATCTCTTGGGGTTGACTTGGATACGTTTTAGCTCACACTGATTATTTTTAATACCTGCATGGCAACGATTATATGCATTTTAGATAGAACATGCATTTTTTGGCATCTCCTCTACTTTCTATTAGCCTCTTGCTACTAAATGACCCACTTTACTCATTTATATGATCTGCTTGACTTTGAGAGATGTTTAGATTTTTGGCTCTCCTCTAGTTGTTTCTATAGGGATATTATACTGGGTTGAAACATTTCCTTTCCTGTATTCTTCTCCACATTGAATCTAAGAGCATGATCTCATTTGGAAATAGTGTTTTCAAGCATGTAGCTAGAGTTGAGGTCATATTAGATTAGGGTAGACACTAAATTCAATGACTTGTTTTACTATAAGAGGACACGAATGCACATACACTCATACACAAAGACGAAAACGGAGGCAGAGATTGAAGTGATGCATCTACAAGTCAATGAATGTCAAAGATCACTGGAAACCACTAGAAGCTAGGAGAAAACATTGAAGAACTCCTCCCTCAGACACTCTAGAACAAAACCAACCCTGTTGAAACCTTTGTTATAGATGTGACCTTCTTAAATTCAAGAAAATAAATTAATGCCATATTAATCCACCCAGTTTGTTGCAATTTGTATTGGAAGCCTTAGGAAACTAATACCAATGTGTAGATTTCCAAAACCACCAAAGAAAATAAAATTAAATCAGTGCTACACATATTCCGCCATCTCTTACTAAATAAAGGACACTGGCTTCAAATCCATATCCCCTACTGCCACCTCCTCAAAAATAATATTAAGACACGATGTTGTAATCGAAATGTTTTCCTAATAGCTCTGGTAGTTTTTTGCAAATTGTTACCAAGAATTTTAACCACAGGTCAATTAGTACACTAAGGAGTTCTGGTAGCATAGTGGTTATAAGTCCAGCTGCTAACCTCATGGTCTGCAGCTGGAAACTACCAGATGTTCCATGGGAGAAAGATGAGGCTTTCTGTTCCCATAAAGAATTACAGCTTCAGAAATCCTTTGTATTGTCACTGTGACTTGGAACTGACTCCAAGGGAAACCAGATGATGATGATGAAATTCATACACTATACATTACAACGGAGTGGATTTCTCCCTGTGTGGAACTGGCATGGTCTATGTTCTATACTCCTGTTGTTGTAGTTGCTGATTCAGTTCCAACGATGGACGATCCCATGTATAACACAAGGAAATACTGTTCCCTTTAGACCCGTCTTTGTGTCTGAGCCTACTGTTAGAGCTATTGTATAAATCCATCTCACAAAGTTCCCTTGTTTTGTTAACCCTTTATTTCCTAAACATGATGACATGTCCAAAGTAAGCACTCTTGCTGTTGATGTGGCTGTTGAGTGCCACTGAGTCAGTTCCAACTCACAGGGACCCTGAATAGTGTTTCTAAGGAGTAGCAGGTAGATTTGAACCATCAATCTTGTGTTTAGTAGTCCAGCACTTATCCTATAGTGTCACACCAGGACCCTTAGAATTTGGTAAATCACTCTTTAAATGCTGCTGCTGTTGTTGTGAAGTGCTGTCAAGTCAGTTCCGACCCATAGTGACCCTGCATAGGGTTTCCAAGGAGCAGCTGGTGAGCTTCAGCCGCAGGACTTTGAGGTTCAAAGTGACTTTGCAGTCTCACACATTAACCCACAGCACTGCACCAGGACTCATAAAGAACTACTCTAGGAGTGGAGTCATCTTTAGTTTAAATTAATTCATCAGATATAAAAAAATATCAGATGGATTTCCATATCACTCAGTGGTGGTGGTGGTGGTGGTGGTGTGCTGAGGAGTTGGTTCTGACTAATAGTAACCTAGGGTTTTTGAGGCTATAAATCTTTATAGGAGCACTCAGATTACCATCCAAATTCCATACCATGACTTACAAAGTATGTCCACCCCTCAGCCCACCTCATCGGTCTGTCTCTTATCTCGTGTCCCATTATATTCTCCTTACTTTGCCCTTGGAATGCAGTGGCTCCACACATTATGCCACTCTCTGGGAGAAAGCTGAAGCTTTTAGCTCCTTAAATATTTAAGACCTCAGAAACTCTATAAAGGATTGCTATGAGCCGGAACTCACTGGAAGGCACTGAACAACTCTGCCCTTGTTATTTGCTGGTCTTTCTGCATGAAATGTTCTTATTTCATTAACTTCTTGCTTGTATCCCACTTCCTTCAGATCTTTACTACAAATCTACCATTTCAGACAAGTCACCTCTGATCAGCCTATTAAAAACTGTACTATGTACATAACCCATTCTTCTCCCCTGCTGTATTGTACTCCATAGCTTGAAAAACTATATAACCCATTTTCCAAACTGGAACACCACTGAGAATGAAAGGGAACATTATTAATAATAACATCATGACAATTGGCATACACTGTGATTTCATACACATACCAGAATATGTATGTCCACCTACCCATGATGCATGTTACTTTAACATATAATGTACTTTACATATTAGAGTCATGGTGTGGCACTGTGGGTTAATGCGCTGGACTGCAAGGTTGGTTTGAACAGCAAGGTCGGTAGTTCAAGCTCACCAGCTGCTCCTTGGAAACCCTATACAGGGTCACTATGGGTTGGAAACGACTCGATGGCACTTAACAATAACAACAACTTTAGTTAAGAACATATAATGTCTGATTGTACTCAACAGATAGTAAACTTCTGAAGGGCAGGAATTTACATCTTTTACTCTATTAGCTTCATCATTTAACCATCAGGGACATGTTGTTAAGTGACTTCAAGTCAGTTCCAACACACAAGATCTTGCATAGGGTTTCTGAGACTGTAAACATCTGTAGGAGCAGAGAGCCTCATATTTCCCCCCACTGAGTGGCTGGGAGACTTGAACTGTCAACCTTGTGTGTAGCAGTCCAGTATTTACCCTACAGAACCATTGAGTTACCACCAGGAACTTAGTATACAGATATGTATAGATTTGTGTTGAGTTAGAATCATGGCAATCTCATCAGCAACAGAAATGAACATGATCTGGTCCTGCCTCATTCCCACCATCACTGGAAGGTTAGAGTCAGTGGGTGCAGTGATTGTGTTTCTCACTAAGGATATGCCTCAACCTCACTGGTCCTCTGAGTCACCAAAAAGAATGGCCTCCTCCAAAGACTAAGGTTTCTAGATGCCATGTCCAAAGCCAGCGAGTTGGATATTGTTTTGATGTGATCCATAAGATTTCCATTGGTTAATTTTTAGTGACTAGTTTTGTGCATGTTCCAAAGACAGGTGACCTAACAAAACATGAAAATCATTGAACAATATTATTAATATCACATGCAAGTATAATTTTTGCTGAAGATAATTTAAAAATGGTTGAAACAGTACGTCAACAGCAAACCATCAGAAATTCAAACAGGATTTAGAAGAGGTTGTGGAACAAGAGATATCATTGCAGACTTCGAGTGGATCTTGGCTTAAACAAGAGAATATAAGAACTATGTTTATTTCTCCTTTATTGACTATGCAAAGACTTTTGACTGTGTGGATCCTGACAAGCAATGGACAACATTGTAAAGAATGGGCATTCCAGAACACTTAATTGTGTTAATGAGGAACCTTTATATAGAAAGACTGTTCTGTGGTAGTTGTTAGGACAGAACAAAGTGATACTGAAGGGCTTAAAATCAGGGAAGGTGTGTGCCAGGGTTGTATTCTTTCACCATTCTTATTCAATCTGTATGCTGAGCAAATAATTTGAAAAATTGGATTATATCAAGAAGAAAGTGAAATCAGGATTGGAAGAAGACTCATTAGCAACCTACAAAATGTAGATGATACCACTTTGCTTACTGATGAAGATCAAAAACCATAACCTTCAGTATCAATTGTAATTCAATATAAAGAAAACAAAATTCCTAACCACTGGACCAATAAATAACATTATGATAAATGGAGAAAAGACTCACGTTGTCAAAGATTTCATTTTGCTTGGATCCGAAATCAATACTCATGTAAGCAGCAGCCAGGAAATCAAATAACATATTATATTAGGCAAATGTGATGCACAAGACCTCTGTGAAATGTTCAAGAGCAAGGGTGTCAGTTTATGGACTAAGGTGCTGTGAGTCAGGACCCCGTCTATTGCACTTAACAACAACAACAACAATTTGCCTGTCTTGTCTGGGTGCTCCTCTGAAACTTGTCCACCATGGGTGACTTCACATAAGAGACATACTAGTTGTATATCTTCAAGTATCATAGCAACACGCAAGCACAATCAACTGACAGACGGGTTCTACTTGTACACAGTAGGTACTCAGTAAAAAACATGTTGACTAAATAAATGCAAGTGCTGGAGATGTGGTTGACATTCACTGATCTTCTACTAAAAGATGGTTATTAGAATGTGGTGGTGGTCGCTATGGGTTAGAACAATAACATATCAAGTATTTTGCAATGACAGGGTTCTGAACATTTACATAAACGATTCCCAATTCTTGCAACAACCTTGCAAGATGGATATCATCCCTATTTTATACTTTTACTGTTGCTGATGTTGTTGGGGGCTATTCAGTGAATCTCATCTCATTGCAATCTCATGTGACAAACTAGAATTGCCCCATAATGCATTTTTGTCTGTGATCTTAAGGAAGCAGTTTCACCTCTAGGTTTCCAACTTTTAAACTGAAGTAATGCAACTACCTCAGAGGACTTAGGTAACTTGAGACAAACCTATCAGCAAGTAGATATGGATTCAAACCCAGGTCTTCATCAATTAATGAAAAAAAAAAAAAAACTACCTAAAAAACAAAGAAGTTTACATATTTTCAGTATTTAGAAATGAACATATATGCAGTTTTCTAACTCATCAAATCCACTGAAATGATCAATATTCATTAGTCACACTATTAGTAATTTCTTCATATTGAGAACTGAACAAATTCTACCATTATACCTATCTAGGCTCAGAATAAGTTATATTGAATTAAACACGATGGGTGGGAAAAATTCCTCACACAAAAATTTTCTATCAGCACTACATAAAAATCAAGGACCACAAATCAATGTCCCTAAGATGGATATGAGGAGCTCTTGCTGCTAATCTGATTTTTAGTAGCTAATGCTCTGGGCTGACACACATTGTAAAATATTGTCCTTGAAAACAGGCCACTCTATCTGCTGCTCATCATTTTTATTTATTGGAAACTGAGCTAGGAAAGTCCAAACATCAACATTTGTCACACCAGCTGAGGGGCTATGTTCAGAAGGGGGGGAAAAAAAAATGACTAATAGATGTTGTCTGAATGCTTCTTATGAGTAACTACCCCTGCCACTTCAAAGCACTGCCTAACAGAACTCTTCTGAATTTATAAAAGAAAATCACATTTACTATCCCAAGTTGAAATGTTGTTGTTTTTGTTTAGTGCTATCTAGTCGGTTCCTACTCAGGGCAGCTCTGTATAGTGTTTCTAAGGAGTGGCGGGTGGGTTTGAATTCCCAATCTTGTGGTTAACAGTC
Organism: Chrysochloris asiatica; assembly: GCF_000296735.1. NCBI lineage: Eukaryota > Metazoa > Chordata > Mammalia > Afrosoricida > Chrysochloridae > Chrysochloris > Chrysochloris asiatica. The sequence continues at coordinate 1,751,835 of NW_006408788.1, read as the reverse complement.
TAGTTTATCCTACAATGCCACATAGCAGGACTCTACCAATTTGATATTGTTGTTATTGTTGTTAAGTGCTGTCTAGTCAGTTTCAACTCACAGTGACGTGACGCTGTATAGGGTTTTTAAGGAGTGGTTGGTGGGATTGAACCATCAATCTTGTGGTTTGCTGTCCTGTGCGTATCTTATACTGCCATAATTAATAAAATGGGAGCACAGTGGCTCTGTAGGATAACTACTGGACTGCTAACTGCAAGATCTGAGATTCGATCCCACCAACAACTCTGTGGGAGAAACATGAGGCTTTCTGCTCTTGCAAAGATTTATAGACTCAGAAACCCTATGTTATTGTTAAATGCCATGGGGTAGGTTCCAACCCATAGCAACCCTGTATAGGATTTCTTAGGAGCTGCTGGTGAGCTTGAACCACCGACTTTGCAGTTTAAACCGACTTTGCAGTGCAGTGCATTAGCCCATTTACAGACTCAGAAACCCTATACTGGTCGACTCTATACAGGGTCGAGTTGGAATTGACTCGATGGCACTTAACAACTGAAAAAATGATAAAGTACCACTTCATGTGTAAAGTTAAAATGATACATGTTTTGGTGAAATTTGTCAATAATCTCATAATTTCAAAGCTGATAGACTGGGTGAATGGTGAGCTAGCTGTTTAGAATGTGAGGAGGCTTTAAAAAGTCCATGGACAAAATTAATTATCTTTTCATTGCATTTTTCCATGAATTTTTGAAGTCACCTCATATGTAGGAATGTTCCTTAGAGCTTGTACAAAGAAACTCAGGCCATGCTTTTGGTCTTATGGAAAAGTCCAATTAAGTTAAATGATTCAAGGTCCTCAAGAACATGTCTTCAAACCCAGTTCTGGTAGATAACTTACTGTGATCAAGATTCAGCCTAAACATTGTGGGACTCCATGTTAAATCCCCCAAATTTTAGCAACACTTAATTCAAATTTTTAAATGTTTATTGATGCCTGTCATTGTTGTTAACTGCCATCGAGTTGGTTCTGACTCACAGTGACCCGGTATAGAGTTTCCAAGGAGCGTCTGCTGGGTTTGAACTGCTGACATTTTAGTTAACACTCTAGTACTTATTCTACAGAGCCTTACCAGGACATATTAAGTGTGCATTACTGTTTTATTTCTCCAGGAGTCTTATGATATAATTGGGAGAGAAAGTAAACTTTTGAGAGACAAAAGTAAGATAATTTAGAAAAATAATTCCTTCTCTCCCAAGATTGAGCCTATTATTCTAAATACGTTACATTGAACTAGAAAGATCCGAGTCTACAGTTCTCAGATATCCATGAAATTGAAATCACAGCTATTTAGGAAAACAAAATCTATAATATTTTATCCATCTATTGTGAATAAGCTTTGTAAAAGGTATATAAGATAAGCTTCAAAAAAAAATCCTATGATGCAAGCATTATCAATCCTTATTTGCCAAGGAAGAAACCGAACCCAGGGATGTTTTAATGTGTCCAAAATCAGGCTTGAAAGCAATAGAAGTAGGTATGTGGACTGGTTGGTCTGAACACTAGGGCCACCCCATACACTATTTATGCTTTATTCATTTCTGTCTCCCCAGCGTCTTCCACAATGCTTAGCACTTGCTGTTCTATACATATTTGTTAAATGAATGACTCAATGTTGGTTGGATTTCAAAAGAGAGAGAGAGAGTGAGGCTTTTCTTTATGAATAAACAGTGAGGTTCTCCAGGTTCCCAAAAGCAGTTGGTATTTCAATGGGACAATTTGAAATGCCAGCTCCTGCAAACCTATCTCACTTGGACATAATGGTGTTCAGAGAGCTGGACTGTGCAAATTTGCAGAGCCAGGTCACACTTCTTGTTTGGCTGCTAACAAATGGGAGTGGGGTGGGATGAGAGTGTGGTTGGGGATCATCGCCAACAGACTTTAGTAGTCTGAGAAACACTCACAGATTAGAAAAAGGAAAAGTGCAGGTTATGAAATTGTGATATCCTTATATAGAGAAAGCAATATTGTGCTCTCGAGTTAAAATTTCATAGGAAGCTTGTGACAATGGCTTCCAGGGTAAGGAAAATTGTGGATCCTATCTCATCGTCTGGATGAGTAAACCCATGAAATGCAATATGATCTCAAGGTTATTCACACATGAAACAGAGCAACACTAATTCCTTGATACATGTTTTGATAATCAAGATAGATTTGAGGCTTCAAGAATTAAAGTAGCTTGAGTTGCATGTAATACTTTATATTATATTTAATTTGATACTCAAAATAGTCCTATAAGAAAAGATGGGGATAAGATTCTTATGATTCTATAGTGGGTAATTGTTATCATGACTAATTGCTGCTGTAACAACTGTAAAAAGTAGAAGTTTTGTAACAAAAATGGGGGAGTAGTTAATCTTACAGTCCAGGAACAGAGGACCCTAGGACTATCAAGGGAGAAGAGCACAGGTGGAATGTGGGAGCCTATCCAGAAAAGCCGCGACACCAGAGATGGAGGCAGCGATGAGGACATGGAGAGAGGGAGCAGCTGAGGACTCTAGACTCATAGAAAGAGAGGGCCTGAGAGCTGGCGGCAGAGTTTGCCCTTTGATTGTTTAAATGATCACATATTCCTGAGTGTTTTTGTGTACATCTCCCACTTCCAGCCCCCCAAAAAGAAAAACAGAGGGAATGGAAGCAAATCCTGTTAAATGATGATGCATAGAGGTGATTGTAATCATTGCAATGAAATGATAGTGTAAAGCTGATGTTCTTCCATGTAAACTATCACTTACTTCACAGTTTAAAACCAAAACAAAACAGTAGTCCTATGAGATAAGACTGCTAGGAATTATTGACTCTACTTTACAAGTAAGAAAATTTTGTTGTTGCTAGTTATTGTCGAGTCTGTTCCAACTCATGGTGAGTCCAGATGTGCAGGGTAGAACTGCATGCCATAGAGTTTTCTATCTGTGACTTCTCTGAAGCAGGTCTCTAGCCCAATTCTTCTGAGATGCCTCTATGTGGGATTGCATCCTTGACCTATCAGTAGTTCAGTAATTAAGCATTTCTACAATCCAGGGACTTCCATAAAAATTTAGGAAAGTTAGAAAATTCTCAATCACTGTCCAGATGAGGTTTTCTAAGCATTATCACACGGGGCTGCTCTTTCCATACACATTCATACTACTCAAAATGTGGTCCTTGGACCAGAAGCACAAACATCACTTGGGAGCTTGTTAGCAATAAAGAATCTCTGGACCCACCCCAGAGCTAAAGAATTAGAATGTGCATCTTAACAAGATGCTCAGTGATTTGTATGCACATTAAATTGTGAAAAGTACTGCACACATCATGCCTTATTAGTTATTTGGAATGCATGTGTCTGCTTTGGGAATCTTAGCATACATAGTTATGAATGAGGGCAAAGTAAAGGGCACTATCATAAGAATAAGCTGCCAAACTATAAATGTTCACACAATCTAATTAGGTTCAAATATTAATGTGATGGTGGTGGTAGTGTGCCATGAAGTTGGTTCTAACTCATAGTGACCTTGCATAGAGTTTCTGAGGATGTAAATCTTTATGGAAGCAGAAAGCCTCATCTTTCTCCCATAGAACAGCTGGTAGTTTCGAACTGATCTTGAAGTTAGCAGCCCGACTCATAACCACTATGTTGTCAGAGTTCCTAAAGTGTTAAGAATACACAAATACCAAAATTGTGGAGTACTGGTGTGGCACTATAGGATAATCACTTGACTACTAGCCATGAGGTTTACAGTTCAAACCCACCTGCTGCTCCTTGGAAACCCTATATAGGATCGCTGTGAGTCAGAACCGACTCGACAGCACAATATCCAAAAGTTGGCAGTTTGAGCCCACCCTCTCAATGAAAGAAAGATGTGGAAGTCTGCATATGTAAAAATTACAACTTTGGAAAGCATTTGAACCAGTTCGACACTGTCCCATAGTTACTATGAATTGGAATCAACTCAACAGCAATGTGTTTTGTTTGTTTTATTTTGATGTACCAGATGTACCAGGACCTCTGGTAGCATAGTGGTTACAAGTTAGGCTGCTAATCTCACAGTCTCCAGTTCCACAGGGAAAAGATGAGGCTTTCTGCTCCCATAAAGATTTACAGGCTCGGACACCCTATCTAGTGTCACTATGAGTCAAAACAGACTCCACAACACACAACCACCACCACCACCACCATACTTATGGTTGTACTTTCGCTTTCATGACTTGTTTTAATTTTCTTCAGCTTTATAATTTGAATTTATATATAAGCAATTGATAAGGAGCTCTGTTAGCATAATGGTTATGAATCGGGCTGCAAACCGCAAGGTCAGCAGTTTGAAACTACCACCTGTTCCACAGGAGAAATATGAGGCTTTCTGTTCCCGTAAAGATTTACAGAATCAGAAACCCTGTACAGGGTTGCTATGAGTCAGAACTGACTCCACAGCACATAACTACCACCACCACCAGCTCTGTGAGACCAGTGTCATGCCTGGGTTGCTATCAATGGGTGTCCCTTGTCTGGCACATGAAGGGAAACTTGAGTCTTAAGGAACACATGAGTTCTTTAACAACATGTGCCAGACATTCTCTTGAGAACTTCTCATTTATTAATTCATTGAATCTTCATAATAATTCTAAGACTATTCTGATCCTCACCAAGACCAATGGTGAATAGATGAGACCATTGGAGCCCAGAGAGGTATTAAATGGACAACCTGAGTCACTCAGTAAGAAGTGGTAGAGCTATAATGTAGATCCTTGTCATCTGTTACAAGAGCTGAAACACTTAGCAATTACTTGTCCAGTGTGCTAGGCATCAGGTACTAATTGAGTTCATAAGAGGTATTTACCATGGGGAAGTGATATCTTTCAGCAAACCCTTTATACAACCACTACCTAAGATAGAAGCCCCTGGGTGGTGCACATGGTTTGCTTTTGTTGATGCTGTGAGTTACTGTTGATGCTGTGGGTTGATGTGCTGGGCTGCAAAGTCAGTTTGAAGTGCAAGATTGGCAGTTCAAGCTCACCAGCTGCTCTTCTGAAACCCTATACAGGGTTACTATGGGTTGGAATCGACTCAATAGCACTTAACAACACCAACAGCACTAACCTAACAGTTGACAGTTTGAAGGCATCCAGTGGCCTGACAAATTCTTCCTGTAAAGATTACAGTCATGAACACTTCATGGAACAATTCTATTGTACAACACATGGGGTTGCAATAACTTGGAATCGATCAGACAATAGTAGATTTGGTTTTGCTCTTGGTTTTCCTCAGATACCCAAAGAGATGTGACCTGTTCAAAATTTACATTGAATACTTAGTATAGAAGGAGAGTGGTGACTGTATACAATAAGCACTGGACTGCGAGCCACAATGTCTGTGGTTCAAGCCCACCAGCTTCTCTGTGGGAGAAAGATGAGACTTTAAGCCCACAAAGATTTAAAGACTGGGAAACCCTGTAGAGGGTCACTGTGAGTTGAAATCAACTCGACAGCATTTAATAACAATAAAAAGTTAGTATAGAATGAAATGCCTGGGACATATCTAAGAAATTTATGACACTGATAATATTTTAAATTGTTGGTGTCAATTATTGGAGCAGACTGCAATCAACCCCTCGTTGCCCTGAGGCAGCCCTTGCAATACTACTGCATTAGAAGATATGTTTTAAATCTCCCATAGCAGGTGGTTCCAGCTTCTTCATTGGCCAAAGAGTTATACAGATTCACATTCACCCAGTGAGCTAATATTCTTCTCAGTTCAGCTTCTATTCACTCCTTAACCCTATGAGTACAATGTGAGTGGAGAACACAATCAATCAAACATAGAACTTTCTAATTTTCAATGTATCATGTTTTCCCTTCCTCTAGTTGAGAAAATTCTCTACTCTTGTGGCAAGTGAAATTTGGAAACAAAGAGGAAGGATATGGCCTTCGTGAGAGAAATGATGCTGGAGATTACAAGAAAGAATTTTTCAAGACCAATGACTTCTTAATTGCAAACACTTTTTAAAAAACAACATAAAAGGTGACTATATGCATGGACCTCACCAGATGGAATACACAAAACTCCCATTGGCTACATCTGTGGGAAGAGACAATGGAGAAACTTAATAACATCAGCCAAAAACAGGCCAAGGGATAACTGTGAAGCAGACTCTTGAGTACTCATATACAAGAGCACAATGAAGCAGAAGAACATCAAAACAAATCCATGAGAGGCCAAATTTGACCTCAAGTATATTCCACCTGAATTTAGACACCATCTGAACAACAGATTTGATACATTACACACTAATGACCCAACACCAGAAGAGTTATGGGGATGGCACCAAGAACATCATTTATGAAGAAAGTAAAAGAATGTTAAAAAGACAGGAAAGAAATAAAAGACCAAAATGGATGTCAAAAGAGACTCTGAAACTTGCTCTTGACTATAGGAAAGTTAAAGTGGCTGAAATAAATGATTAAGGAAAAAACAACAACAAACAACTGTAAAAAAAAAAAAAAATGTCATAGGGCAGCTTAGAAGACAAAATAGTCTGATAAAATGTGCAAAGACCTAGAATTAGTGAAGAACATTCTCTGAGTTCCTAAAGCTGAAAGAAATGAAGAAAAATAATCAAGCCTCAACTTACAATTTGAAGGAGTCCTGGTGTGGCCCTGTGGTTTAATACGCCACACTGCAAAGCCATTTGAACTGCAAGGTCGGCGGTTCAAGCTCACCAGCTGCTCCTTGGAAACCCTATACAGGGTCACTATGGGTCAGAATCGACTCAACAGCACTTAACAACAACAACGATACAAAATATTGAATGGTGCAGAAAGCATGAAAAGAAGATGGAATAACAGAATCACTGCAACAAAGAATCGATCCATATTCATTGCAAGAGATGTCATATGATCAAGAACTGATGGCAATGAAGGAGAAATCCAAGTGTACCAAAGGTACTGGACAGAAGCAAGGCTCCAGGAGTTGATGGAATACATATTGAAATATTTCATCACAGCTACCTGGCCAACAGATTTGAAAAGAGCCATATCTGTGTCCTTTCCAGAGAAAGGTGACCAACAGAACGCTGAAATAATTGATCAATATCATAAATATTACATGCAAGTAAATTTTTACTGAAAATAATTCAAATTAATGGTAGCATTACATCCACAATGAGCTGCCAGAAATTCAAGCTGGATTCAGCAGAGGACGATGTACTTGGGATATCATTGTTCACATAGATGTATCTTGGCTAAAAGCAGAGAACACCAGAAAAATGTTTACTTTTGCTTTACTGACTGCACAAAAGTATTCAACTGTGTGGATCATAATAAACTATTAATAACATAGCAAAGAATCAATATACCAGAACTGTTCACTGTGCTCATTAGGAACCTGTGCACAGTTCAAGAGACAGTTGTTAGAACACAAAACGGGAACACTGAATGGTTTCATATCAGAAAAGGTGTGTGCCATCATTGTATCTTTTACTACCATTATTCAATCTGTGTGCTGAACAAATAATCTGAGAATCTGACTACATAAAGAAGACTATGGCATCGGGATTGGAGAAATATTAATTAATAATCTGATATACAGATGACAGAACCTTGTTTGCTGGAATCGAAGAATACTTGAAATATTTGCTGACAAAGATCAAAGACTACAGCCTTCAGTATTTATTGCTCGTCAATGTAAAGAAAATTAAATCCTTACAACTGGACCAATAAATAGCAACATGATAAACAGAGAAAAGATTGAAGTTGTCAGACTTTATTTTTCTTGCATTTATAATCAACGCTCATGAAGGCAGCAGTCAAGAAATCAAAAGAGGTATTGCATTAGGCAATCAATCCACTGTGCAAGACCTCTTTAAAGTGTTGAAGAGCAAAGAGGCTACTTTAAAGACTAAGGTGTGCCTGACCTAAGCCATGGCATTTTCAATAGTCTTATATGCATGTGAAATCTGGACAGTGAATAAAGAAGACCATAGAAGAATTGATGCATTTTGAGTTATAGTGTTAGAGAAGGATATTAAAGGCACCATGGTCTCAGAAGAACAAATAAATCTGTGTAGGAAGAAGTACAACCACTGAAGCCAAGATGGCTAGAACTTTGTCTCTTATACTTTGGACATATTTTCAGGAAGGGCCAGTCCTTGGAGAAGGACATTGTGCTTTCTAAAGTGGAAGGTCAGTGAAAAAGAGGAAGACTGCCAATAAGATGGCAGCAGCAATGGGCTCAAGAATAGCAGCTATTGTGAGGATGGTGAAGGGCTGGGCGGTACTTCGTTCTGTTGTACAAAGGGTTGCTATGGGTTGGAACCAACTCAACGGCACCTAAAAACAACAACAATGTACTATGAAGAACAAACAAATGTATCTTATAATAAGTACAGGACCACCAACGGAGAAGAGTCGAGAGCAGGACCCTACCAGAAGCAGTGATGCCTGAGATGGAGGCAGAGACAATGATGTGGAGCGATGGAGCAGCTGGGGACTTTAGATCCAGAGAGGGAGAGTGACTGTGTGCTGAAGACTGGGGCAGGGACGTGTACTGTAGGGGGCAGGCTTGCAGGGTATACCCTTTGGTTGGTTGATGATGCATGGAGGGGATTGTAACCATGGCAATGAAACGATGTACAATAGAATGAATGTAAAACTAATGTTCCCCATGTAAGCTATCATATAATTCACAATAAAACATTAAAAAAAAAAAAAGAAGTAGAGGCAGAGTGCTCCTTAGATATGAAGACGGTGACACTTGTTTTCTCATACTTTGGACATGTTGAAAGGAAAGATCAGTCCATGAAGAAGGTCGTCATGCTTGAAGAAGCGAAAGGTCAGCACAAACAAAAAAGGAAGACCCTAAATGAAATAGACTAACAGGGCAGCAGTAACAATGGGCTCCGATGTAACAGCAGTTGTGAGGATGACACGGAAATAGACCATGTTTCTTTCTATTTTATATAGGGTTGTTATGAGTCAGAATGAACTCCACGACACCAAACAACAAAAACACGGCAAGCTGCTGCTACCCCGAGTTGAGATTCAAGATTAGAAGACATTTTCCATATGCAATTTATTTTATGGGGTATTACTTCTTTGGTAACATGATTTAAAGGCATATACTCACCCAAACTCATACATAGGTATGTTTGTTGTTGTTGTTAAGTGCTGTTGAGTCGATTCTGACCCATAGCGACCCTGTATAGGGCATAATGCCTTACAAATATGAAAATCATCACTTTGGAACTTAGTGCTAATTAAACAATGATGATAAGAAACATTCTAGAATTTTCTGAATGCAAATAGTTAAACACCACTATATTTTCCTATTTTCTCTCTTCTCCTTGTCTCTTTTCCTAATTCTTCCCCTCTCTCATGTTTAGGGAAGGGGCTACGTTCTGGTGATGGTTGTGTGCCATCGGGCTGATTTCGTCTCATAGCAACACTGTATATAGTTTCTCAAGCTATAAATCTTTACAGAACCTCATCTTTCTCCCAAGGAGTGGCTGGTAGATTCAAACTGCCGACCTTGCAGTTAGCAGCCTAACTAGTAACCTACCAGGGTTCCTTATATATTATAAAGAACACATTTATTACAGGGTTTTCAAACTAATATGAAAATGCTAAGCTAATCCACAGCATTTAAGCAACTTATCTATTTTTGTGACATCTTTGGTTGGAGTGGCCTCAGGAAAAAGCTTACTTAATTGAGCTTTAATTATTTTTTCCTATATCATGATTATAAAATGTTTAATAACATAATTCTGAAATCTTTCTAATCTGTTAAATCACATGAAATTCATGCAAGAACTGTTTGACTTCAAGTTAAATTTCCTTTTTCTGTCTAGTCATGCTTATGAGGATTTAAATCTATACATGCTTATACATAATCATATGAGGATTTAGCAGAAAAGAGACAGTAGGTAGAAAGTATTTTTGTCATTAAGATGAGAAAGGGGCTATTGTCATTTGTCAGTCCACCTCTGAGCCATGAAGTGATATTATTAAGAATTAAAAATGAAAAAGGTCCCTGATGACTTGGAACATTAAAGTATTCTATATATTATTGTTGCTGTTGTTAAGTGCCATCAAGTCAATTCTGACTCTAGTGATCCTGTATAAGGTTTCCAGGGAGCAGCTGGTGAGTTTGACTCAGCAGCTTTGCATTTTAAACAAACCTTGTGGTCCAGTGTTTATCGTCCAGCGCTATACCAAAAGATTCCACTCTACACATTGCTGTTAAGTCAGTTCTGACCCATACTGACCATGTGTAGGGTTTCTGAGGAAGTGCTGGTGGGTTCGAACCACTCACTTTGAGGTTAAACTGACCTCGGGGTCGAGTGCTTATCCTACAGCACCACACTAGGATTCTACATGTAGGAGTCTTTTAATGACATTTGCTGATGGCTGATTGGGTGAACAACTATGAGGGTGAGTTAAAATTATCTGCACTCTGGCTATAGAATGTATTTTAGTCAACTTTTAGAAAAGATAAATACATCATTTTTTGGGACATAATCTCCTTGCTTTTCAATCCACTTTGCCTATCTGTCAGCAAAGCCATGAATGTACCACTGTCTTTATTTCTTCATCAGAGATAAACCTCCATCCTCAAAGGGCTGTTTTCAGTGGACCAAACAGGTCAAAGTCTAATGGACCAAGATCAGGACTATAGGGAGGATGCTTTAACATTTCAAAATGAAGTTTTTGAGATTGTCAACAGTGTGCGCAGAGATGTGTGGACATGCATCACCACGCAAGATCAGAATACCCTTGGATAGTCCTCTGCATTGAATTTGAAGTTTAGACCACAGCTTTTCAGTGAGCATCTCACTGTAAGGTGCACTCTGGATTGCTGAACTTTTTTCCCAATAGTGTTCCAGTACTAACCCATGAGAATCCCAGAAAATTGTAAGTATCAATTTTCCAGCTGATGGTTGACTTTTGAACTTTTTCTTGGTGGGCGATTGAGGACGTTTCTATTCCATACTCTGGCATGGACTCTCAGGCTCAAAGGGATGAATCCATGCCTCTTCACCAGTAATGATTTTTTTTTTTTTTTGAGGAAACTTTTAGCTTCCTTTGAGTGTCAGTACAAATTTTGTTTGCTGATGTCTAAACATTTCTGTTTATGCTCTTCCATGAGTTGGTTTGGTATCCAGTCAGCATAAACTTTTTGAAACCCAAGTCTAATATGGATTATGTCACAGACAGAACTCTGGCTAATTTGTGAGTGATTTGCCACATAATCCACTACCACTTGCCTATTTTACAGAATCATTTCACATGCACACTCAATGTTGTCATCAGCCCTGGATGAGGATGAGCAATTTAATATAACTGTAGTGCAGATAATTTTTGACACACCCTCATTTAACTATTATCCCAAATTGTAAATGAGGTATGGTGCTGTAGGATTAGCATTGGACTGCAAACCACAAGGTTGGCAGTTCAGGTCCACCAGTCACTTCTTGGAAACCCTATACAGGGTCGCTATGAGTTGGAACTGACTCAACAGCAAACAATAACA
>NW_006408788.1:1724136-1740157 GCF_000296735.1 Chrysochloris asiatica | reverse complement strand
TGTTGGGTAAAACACTAAGTGCTGGTGGCTGGTGGTTATGTGCCGTGGAGTCGGTTCCAACTCATAGCGACCCTGTACAGGGTTTCTGAGGCTTTAAATCTTTACAGGAGCAGAACACCTCATCTTTTTCCCGCGGAGCAGCTGGTAGTTTTGAACTGTTAGCCTGGAGTTTAGCAGCCCAGTTCACAAGCACTATGCTACCAGAACTCCTTAAGACATGAAGTGGTATATTTAAATCTCTAAAAATATAGCTAGATAATCTGTCTAACTGATAGGAATATAAAAACATGTGAAAAACATATAAGTATGCTTTTATAGTTTAAAAATAGAAAAACATAATGTCATATCAGATACAAACACGATATATCTAACAATATTAACAGTTTTGTTGAGTAAATTCTGCTATTAGCAGATTCAAGTAGGGAATATGTAATTTCTTTAAAAGAAAATTCATTGGGAATTTCAAAAGATTGATAGTCTTACCCCCATTACTCATTTTCAGCCAAGCCATAATAGGTATATTGTTGTCATTGTTGTTAAGTGCCTTTGAGTCGGTTCTGACTCATAGGGACCTATATGGGATTTCTGAGAAATAGCTGGTGCATTTGAACTACCAACCTTGTGGTTCACAGTCCAGTGTTGATGCTACAGAGTAACACCAGGAGTCCATAGGAGGATAATAATACCAGTGAGGTATGCATCCTATAGATTGGTCAATCATTCAAGACCAAAAGGTCAGCATTATCCAATGACACCATTCAGAAGGTTTAAGAAAGAAAAGGCAATGGAAATGACAAACGTTTTGTGGAAGTGGGGTGTGTGTGTTACTTTGAAGAAATTGCAGTCATTGAGACAAAGCAAAGTGTATGATTTCTTGAATGTAAAACTGACAAAGCTTCACTCAATTCACAAGAAATTTTAAAAAGGATTGATGGTTTGATAAGTTATGACTATAGGTATCTACTTTGGTTGTGTGTGTACGTGTGCTCTGTTAATAGTTCACAGGAGAAACAAAAAATCAAACTTCTTTGGAAAAATGAACTGGTACCAAGCATCCATTTTTTAAAGCTAATTCATCATGGTTAATTACTCATAACAACCTGATTTGGAAAAGTTTCCTGAGGCAGAATCGTGTGTAGTTTATAATGTCTCTGAGCATCTACTGCCGGGCATTCATCCAATTAATGAAATGAGTTTTAGATATAATTGCTTCTTGGTCTCAACTGGAGGTCCTGTTGTCATCCTGTGTGAAAGTCTAGTAGCTTGACTGCTAACTATTCTCAGTACATTCTTCTTAGCCTATTAACTCTGCTGAAAATCGAATTTAGTGTCTCTCCAACATGGATAGAACTTCCTCTCTAATATATCCTACTATAACATGGGTGAGAATGTCTCCCAAACGAAAGGATTAAAGTTCATGTTGAGACATCTATAATATGCCGTTTTCAACAGAGAACACAACTGGGGGAGTTTTGTAACTGAGACCATATTCCAAGGACATAGCCATAGTGGAGATTGTATTGACCTTCCTCTTCCTTTGTGAAACAAATATATCTTGGAAGAAGTACAGTGAGAATGCTTCTTAGGATTAGGATGGCAAGACTTGGTCTCATATCCTTTGGACATATTATTAGGAGGGATCGATCCCTGGAGAAGGGTATCATGGTTAGTAAAGTACAGGGCAGGTGGGTAAAGGCTGTCAATGAGATGGATTGGCAGAGAAGCTGCATGAATGGACTCAACAAACACAACCACTCTGAGGATAGCACAAGCCCAGGCACTATTTGTTCTGTTGCACATAGGGCCATTCTGAGTTGGAACTGCACAACAGCATTACAAGAGCTGCCATTTCTGGAACTCTTGACAGGTGCCATGCACATACAGCTATATTGCTTAGACATGTTTCTTGACTTGCTAAATTTTATTTAATTTATGAAAGTTTCAATGGTACAATTAAAGTGCTTAGTATAGTGTCTGTCACTTAGGAAAAACGCTTACATATTAGGTATTGTACTGTAGGAGAAGCAGTGAACTGCAAGGTTGGTCTGAACCACAAGTTCGGCAGTTCAAACACACCAGCAGCTCCTTGGAAATCCTATACAGGGTCGCTATGAGTCAGAACCGACTTGATGACATTTAATAACAACAGTACTAGATTTAACAATCTTAACCTTAGCAGTTTGTGATAACAGATAAGTATTCCTCCATCAGGGATTAGGAAAATTCATTACAGTAACTCTAGATGACAAAATTATAAACAGCCATTAAATGTTTTATTATATAATAACCTTTCTTTCCATGGAAAATGCTTGGGATCTGTAGCCAAATGAAAAAGTTGACTACATATAATTTTCTCAAAGAATATGAAAGAAACATACACAAAGTTGCAAGTGGCTACTTTTAGACTGTATAAATTCTTTATTGGTTTATTTCATTTGTTTGTGTGTGTGTGTTTTTTTTTTTTCTTGTTCATTCTATGTTATTTATATTAAGGAAAATTATTTTTGAGAAATGTATAGTTTTTGTAACTCAGTGAATACTATTACCCATTATTAACCAACTACATATTGCCTTGGAAACACTACACAGGGTTGCTATGAGCTGGAACTCACTCCATGGCACACCACTACCACCACCACCGTATATTGCTTATGGACTCCTGTAGGATCAGCACTGGACTGTGAACCACAAAGTCGGCAGTTCAAACCCACTATCTGCTCCTGGAAAGCCCTATACAGATCACTATGAATTGGAACAGACTTGATGGCATTTAACGACAATAACCTACTGCTTAAATTGACTGTGTAATCACAATTGCTTCACTAACGCAACAGTTTGAGCTTTTTATAGCGCACACAGCCCAAAAATAGCAGAAAGTGTCATCTTAATGTATATTAAGCAGTTTAATGAATGTTCCTGAATGCCAGATACAGATGTTGGCTCAGTCATTCTGGCATTTGGAAAACTGGTTTGATAATCTCAAAACCTATACCTACCTTGCCTTTTTGCACTATAAAAACAGAAAAGCTACTACTATTGTCCCTCACTAGGGCAAGGATATGCCAACTCATGTTTCCTTTTTATTTAGGGGGTGGAAAGACATGTACTTCATGATAAAATGACAGGCATGACTAGCAGCGCATCTCTTCTTTCATTTCACTCACCTAGAAATAGATGAATCAGAACAGCTCTTGATATATAACCATGAGGGAAAGATGAAAAGATCCCCACAGATGCCAGCCCTGACATCAGTGAGCCACTGAATCGATGCCAACACTGCCACACAAAGCAATATCAGCAAAAACTTCCTACCTTGTCTTCTCATGAAGTGAGAAAAGAAAAGCTCTAAAGAATTAAGCAAGCAGAGGCAGTTTTTCAGTTACTTATATCATCAAAATATTTCTAATCCACAGATGATTCTAATCCCATTGGGATAGAGGTACTGTTGAGTTTTGCTTTGGTATATTTTCTGCCTTTTGAATTGACTTTTGCCTTTTCCCTACTGGATCACTTGACTTAGTGGTAGTAACTCCTTAGCCACAATAACTTCTTCTTATTCAAAGAGAGAGACTTTGTTAGTGTGACTATATGTATAAGTGTGTGGGTGCAGGCGTGCTAGTGTCCATGTTACATGATAAGCAACATGTATGTGTTACATGTTAAACATCATGATGCATACCTAGGACACTGTGTGTTGGGCACTTAATGAGAAGGATGGTGGTTCAATTCACCAGCTGCTCCTCAGAAAAGATGTGTAGCTATCAGCTCCTGGAATAATTTACAGTCTTTGAAATTCTACATAGGATCACTGTGAATCACAATCGACTCAATGGCAGCACACGGATATTTCCAATAGCACATGACCAAGTAAAAAATGCTTCCTTTCAAGTCATCTAAGTCACTGTGCCTGGTTCATTTCTTCCTCAGATTTCTGTCTAGCACCATTCAATACCACTTCCAGTTTAGAAAGTAAGACCTGGGCTAAATTTGACAAGACACAGGATCATTGAGGTCCCATAGGAGGAAGTAAGCAAAGTAAGATTAACAAGAAGTTCAGGAGAAAGATTTTACTTCTTTCCTTCTTTCTTATTCTAAAATCTTCCTGGCTTTTCCTCCAGGAGTTCAGTGATACATAGCACCTTCTGATTCTTGAAGGCTGCAGAATATGATACCTTGTTGTTGTTGTTGTTGTTAGGTGCCACCAAGTAGGTACCGACTCATAGTGGCCCTATGCACAATAGAATGAAACACTGCCCAGTCATGGGCCAGCCTCACAATTGGTGCCATGCTTGAGCCCATTGATGCTGCCACTTTGCCAATCCATCTCACTGGGGGTCTTCCTCTTTTTCTCTGACCCTCCCCCTTATGAAATATGATATCCTTCTCCAGTGACCAGTCCCTCTTGACAATATGTCTGAAGTATGAGAGACAAAGTAGACAAAGTTTGGCCATCCTGGCCTCCAAGGAGCACTCTGGCTGCACTTCTTCTAACACACATCTGTTTGTTGTTTTGGCAGCCCATGGCAATTTCAATATTCTCCTCCAACACCATAACTCAAAAGCATCAAATCTTCTACTGTCTTCCTTATTCACTGTACAATTTTTGCATGCATATGATGTTATTGAAAATACCTTGGCTTGGGTCAGGTGCACCCTAGTCCTCAAGCTGACATCTTTGCTCTTCAACACTTTAAAGAGGTCCTAGGTTATCTATATTTATGTCTCATTCTGTGGTCCAATATTACTATTATTTCTTCTCATCCTACTTCTCCAACAAATCTTTTCTCCTCTTACTGTTTGGAATGCAATCTGATTACACTGTACCAAAGATATAGTTATTTGTATCTTGGGTCTCTTATCTAAGTGTGACATTATTCTTACAGGCTTTATCTCCTACATTACCTTGAGAATTTAGTGTTACTTTTATTCCTGGAAAATTGAATGAGAGATGAGGTTTGCTTCTCCTGTCAAGATTTATGGTCTCGGAAACACTACACAAAGGATCACAGTGAGTCGGATTGGACTCAATGGCAGTGAGTTTGGTTTTGTTTTGATTGACAGCTTGAAAGCATAGTGGTGGTGGTAGTTATGTGCCGTGGAGTCGGTTCTGACTCATAGCAACCCTGTACAGGATTTCTGAGGTTGTACATCTTTATGGGAGAAGAAAGCATCATCTTTCTCCCATGGAACAGCTAGTAGTTTCAAACTACTGACCTTGAGGTTCGCAGCTCGATTTGTACTACCAGAGCTCCTTATATTTCAAACTAAAAAGAAAGACACATCAATTATATCAGGAGAAAGAAAGAATGAAATAATGAAGTTTGGATTTTTGTCATCAGGAACTCGCCTTATGTCACTTAAAAGGTTGTTGTTGTTAAGTACCGTGGAGTCGGTTCCGACTCATAGTGACCTTACACAGGTTTCCAAGGCTGTAAATCTTTACGGGAGCAGAACACCTCATCTTTCTCCTGCGGAACAGCTGGTACTTACAAGGTTACCACCTTCTTTTCTTTTTATTATGAAGAAATGGCTTGTTTGACTTTAAAAATTATAAATTATACTTATCTTTATGGAAATGACTTCACCATACAACCAATATTGCACTATAGCACAAGAACCATTGTAAATATGATTAATATTTGACGTGTTAACTGTTCAATTTGTTGTTGTTTTTAGGTGCCATCAAGTTGGTACCAACTCACAGTGACCTTGTGCATAACAGAACAAAACACTGCCCAGTCCTATGCTAACCTCACAGTCATTGCTACAGCTGAGCCCACTGCTGCTACTGCTTTGCCATTGCATCACATTGGGGGTGTTTCTCTTTTTCTTTGACCCTCCATTTTACCAAATATGATATCCTTCTCCAGGGACTAGTCCCTCATGACAATATGTCCGAAGGATGACAGATGAAGTCTGGCCATCCTGGCCTCCAGGGAGCATTCTGGCTGCACTTCCAACAGAGTTTGGTGTGTTCTTTTGGCAGTTCTTGATGCTTTCAATATTATTCTCCAACACCATAGCTCCAGTGCCTCAATTCTTCTTCGGTCTTCCTTATTTGCTGTCCAACTTTCACATGCATATGAGGTAATTAAAATACCAGGGCTTGGGTCAGGCACATCTTAATCCTCAAGCTAACATCTTTGCTCTTCAACACTTTAAAAAGGTCTTGTGCAGCAGATTTGCCTAATGTAATATGCTGTTTGATTTCTTGACTGCTGCTTCCATGAGTGTTGATGGTTGATCTGAGCAAAGTGAGTTCTTTGGCAACTGCAATCTTTTCTCCATTTATATGGATGTTGTTTATTGGTCCAGTGATGAGAAGTTTTGCTTTCTTTATATTGAGTGCAATCCAGACTGAAGGCTGTGGTCTTTGATCTTCATCAGTAAGTATTTTAAGTCCTGTTTACTTTCAGCAAGCAAAGTTGTATCATCTGTATCATATGTTTCAATAGATTATATATATAAAAAAAAACACACACCAAATTTTGCTCATATGACTGACCTTGCATGGTTCATGCCATTCAATTTTTGTGTGTGTAAGTTTTTATTGTGAACTGAGTGATAGTTTACATGGGAGAACATTGGTTTTATAACATCATTTCATTGCAATGATTACAACCTCTTCTTTGCATCATCATTCAACAGTATTTGGTTCCATTTATATAAATATGGTGTGTGTGTGTGAATGTACATAGAAACACTCAGGAATATATAATAATTTAAACAATCAAAGCATACATTCTGCAAGCCTGCCTCTTCTGGCCAGTACAAAGCCTTTCTCTTTCCATGAGTCTAGAGTCCTCTATCATTCCATGTCCTCATCTCTGCCTCCATCTCTGGTATTGCTGCTTCTCTGGATAGGGTGCCACATTCTACTTGTGCTCTTCTCCCTTGATGATTCTAGGTTCCTCTGTCCTGGACTGTAAGATTAACTACTCCCCCCTTTTTGTTACATAATTTTTACCTTTACAGTTGTGACAGTCATGATTAATCGTGATAACAATTACTCACTATTGAATCATAGAATCTTATCCACATAGCTTTTCACCAGACCCATCTAGAAAAGATGAAAACTATTCATTAGGAACTCTACCTTCCCCTGTACAGTCTGAAACTAAACTCCCTCTTGAAAACTTGTAAACCAATCATTTCATGCTTTTATTGTTGCTTCATTTTAGGTATTCAGTGCCTAAGTTGCCCATACCTATCAACCCTGAGTACAGAGGGGATAGGATTGATACTTGATATGAAGACTCTTTCCCTCTCAGTTGGTATTTTGAGCTACTATATCCATAAGTATAGGTCAAGTTCATCAAATTGTAGCAATTTACCCTTGTTTCCTTTATCAAAAAATTTTTTTTAATGTTTTTTTTTTTTCTTTTCCTCTAGTCAAGTTCTTATTATCAGGTTATCCAGGCTAGGTCAAATGAGTACTATCTGCAAGTTTGGGTGTTCTTGTGCATCTCCCCTCACTTCATATCATCTGGATGCTTCACTGTCAGCTATAGTCCTCCTTGACTATGTCCTTGTCCATGGGCTCAGGTGTTCCCAGGTCTCACCACACTTTGGACCAACCAGCCCTTCCTCTTTCTCTCATCTTCAGGTCAATGGGAGTCTATGGAGCATGGTTGAACTCAGCCCATTTCTTCATTGCTGCCTTTCCCCCTCTTCCATTCACCAATAGACCAACATGGTCACCAGCAAGCTTACATGACTGCTCCTGTGTTCCCTTTGAGTTTCCGTCATGTCATTCACTTTTTTTTTTTTTGTAAAACTGGACAATTTTAATGTTTTTAACATAACATCATAAATAGTTCTTAATAACTGCAGACGGGTAAGGCTATGCGGTAGTCCTCAGAAACACAGGTGATGGTGATTTTCCTGGCTGCAGTCTTCACCAATAAGAAATGACTTAAAGGAAAGTGCTGTTAAACCAGTAAAACTGCATTTATGCATCCGTCATTTTCAGGATTGTTGGTAACTTGAGCATATTACCCCAGATAACCTTGCCACCTTGTGTCACCAGGCCCAGCTCGCTCACGTTCACTTCAATGACAATCCCAGAGTTGTATAGAGCGGTGATGAGGGATTCTTCTTCACACCAAGTATCGGTAAGCAGAAGGTGTCTTTAAGCTCAGGATGTGTTACGTGAGCCTTCTTGAAACGTAAGCCCATTGGTCTGATGAATCTTTCGTATTTAGGTGGTTTTCGTGTAAAGCCATCTCCAATGAAGCAGACTTTGGTAACCATCCTTTTCCACGCTTTCTTTTGTCTCTTTCCTGTCCGAATAACTTTTAATACTTCTGTTTCTCCCTGGGCACGGACTTTGGGCAGAGGGACTTCCCATTTTCCCGCTTTCTCCGTTTGTTTTTGTTTAATCATATTGGAGAGTACTTTCGCTCGGGACTGCCCCTCTCTGTCCAGCAGATAGACAGCTACTGCACCTTGTGGCATCTTCTCATCATTCATTTGTTTGGTGTTTCTCTTTTCATGCATCTTGATGGTCTTTTTCATTTGTATTTTCTCAGCATGGCGCTGTTTATGGTAGAGCTTCGCCTTCAGACCAATCATCTTTTTGGCCTTCTTCGAACGTTCATGAGCCTCTCGACTTTCCTTCTTTCTCTTTTTCTCATGATAATCCAAACGAGATCCATAGCGCTTACGGTGTAACTCAATGTATTCGTTTTGTGGCATGGTGACGGCAGCAAAGCCACCGGGCACAGCCTCTGGGGTGCGGAAAACTACTCAGTTTTTGGGTCCCTGAGACCCACGAGCCTAAAGGAGTCAGCCCATGACAGGAAGAGCATGCCATTCACTTTTGGCTTACAACTTTTAATAGAAACAAAGGAACTCTAATGAAGCAGAAGTAGAAATAAGATTGATTTTATTTATTGTTCTATGTGCTTTTTTGAAGTAGATTAAATTAATCTTAAAATATTATGTACAGTGTGAAGGAGGATTGATAAATGGTGGGTAATAATTCACAACTTCTGTACTTCCTGGTTGCATGATTCATTTTAATAGATGAGTGCAGAGAAGCTGTATTATATCTTCCTCCATACATCTTCATGGCCCAGACAGGCCGTGATTCACTGAGGCTTCCCCCTCCAAACTTCGCCTTTTCTGTATGAAAAATCAATCAATGTAGAAAAAGCCTTTACTCTGTGTTGACTTCCAAAATAACTTCTAACATTTTTTCCCCCATCAAATTAGGTTTATTGGAGCCCTGTTGGTGATGTGGGTAAGTGGTTGGCTGTTAACTGGAAGGTCTGTGGAAGATGGATTGGAAGGTGTGCTTTCATAAAACCTTGGAAACCCTATGGGGCAGTTCTAGTTTGTCCTATGTTGTGTTGTTAAGTGCCATTGAGTTGATTCTGACCCATAGCGACCCTGTATAGGGTTTCCTAGCAGCAGCTGGTGAGCTTGAACCACCAACCTTGCAGTTCAAATGGGTTTGCAGGACTATAGGGTCACTTTTTCGCTCCCTGAAAAAGGATCTGGTTTGGAGGTTAAGTGGGTTTATGCAGCAGATTTATGAGTTACTGTGTCATCCACCCATTTGTAGAAGTCAGGAAAGTTTTAATCATATCAGAAAAATTTCTTCCTTCAATTAATTTTCATATTGATACCAGATTGAATTTTCTGAAGCAATAATCTAAACACATCTGAATCTATTTACCAATGTGTCAGAGCCCCTCCAGTAAAGCACTCCTTGGCAAAGAAGATGCTTCCTAATGTTTTCTCTTGTTTATCTCATTTTTGCCTCTCCTTGGAAGCTAGTATGGCCAGACTTCGTCTTTCATGCTTTGGACATACTGTCAGGAGGGACCAGTCGCTGGAGAAGGGTATCATGTTTAGTAAGGTGGAGGGTCATAGACAAAGAGGAAGACCCCCCAAAAAAGATGGATTGACACAGTGGCAGCATCAATGGGCTAAAAAGTAGCAAAGATTGTGAGGCTGGCCCAGGATTGGGCAGTGTTTCATTCTGTTGTGCATAGGGTTGCTATGAGTCAGTACTGACTCGATGGCACCTAACAACAACACACACTGCCTCAAACAAATGCCTTTATAATGTTTTACTATTCTGGTTTGTAAAACATCCAGAGTACACCTTCTATTTTATCAATAAAGTGCAGTCCCATGTTTCAAATCTCAATTTAATCCAGACGATAAATGAGAAATTTTATTACTATTGGCATAAGGCTTTATCTTATTTATTGAATATCTCAAGGGGAGGAGGGGGAATTTATTGGAGCTAATAAAGGAGCTCTGGTAACGTAGTGGTTATGAATTGTGCTGCTAAACCTTAGGGTCAGCAGTTCGAAACTACCAGTTGCTCCGCTGGAGAAAGATGAGGCTTTCTGCTCCCATAAAGATTTGCAGCCTCGGAAACCCTGTACAGGGTCGCTATGAGTCAGAACCACTCCACGGCACATAACAACAACAACAACAAATAAATCCGAAAAGGAACACTTGTTGTCAACTGTGGTTGAGTCAGTTCTGGCTCATAGCAACAGGTTTGAATTGCCAACCTTGCAGTTCAGTGCTTAGGCCACAGTGCCATATTGTGCATACAATAAATAGCAATATGCACAAATCAATTGCATTGCTAAATACTGCTGTTTTTCAGTGGATTCCAGTCTGTTCGGACTCATAACAGCCCTATTTACAACAGAAAAATCACTGCTTGGTCCTAAGTCACCCTCACAACTACTTCTATATTTCAGTTCATTGTTGAAGCCACTGTGGCAAACCACATAGTCCAGACTCTTCCTCTTCTTCACTGACCCTCTACTTTACCAAGCATGATGCCCTTCTCTAAGGACAAGACCCTTCTGATACCACGTACTAACTCCATAAGATGAAATCTTGTCATCCACTCATCCAAGGAACAGTCTAACTGTACTTAGTTCAAAACGGATTTGTTGACCCTTTGAGCAGCCCCCCACACTATCATTCAAAGGCATTGGTTCTTCTTGTCTTTCCTACTCATGACCTCTTTCAACTGCATGTGAGGCAATTGAAAATACCATGGCTTGAGTCATGAGCACATTAGTCTCCAAGTGACATCTTGCTTTTTAACATTAAAGCCATCTTTTGAGTATTATAGATCATTTCATTGTGCTTGCTGCCATACTGCAAAAACAGTTTGAACTGCAAGGTCTATGGTTCAAGCTCACCAGCTGCTCCTTGGAAACCCAATACAGGGTCGCTATGGGTTGGGACCGACTCGACGGCACTGAGCAACAAGAACAATTGTGCTTGTGAGGAACTTGCACACAGACCAAGAGGCAGTTGTTTAAACAGAACAAGAGGATAGTGAATGGTTTAAAATCATGAAAGGTGTGAACCAGGGCTCTGTAGTATTACCATACTCATTTAATCTGTGGAGGCCTGCTGTTGTGCTGTAGGCTCAGCATTGGACTCTTACCCACAAGGTTGGTGGTTCAAATTCATGAGCCACTCCTTGGGAACCCCAGACAGGGTTGCTATGAGGCAGAATTGACTTGGTGGCACTAAACAACAAAAAACAACATTCATTCAATCTGAATAAAGGATCTGAGAAAATGGATTACATAAAGAAGATGGAAGAATACGCAGAGTCACTGTACCAATAAGAATTGGTTAACATTTAATCATTTCAGAAGGTAGCATATAATCAAGATCCGATGGTACCAATTGAGGTTTTTAAAATAAGCTGAATCGACACTGGAAACTCTCACTCATCTATGTAAAGATATCTGGAAGATAGCTACCAAGCCAGCCAATTGGAAGAGATCCATATTTGCATCTTTTTCAGAAAAAGGTGATACAAGAGAATGTGAAATTGTTCTATACACCGTTGTTGTGAAGTGCCATTGAGTAGGTTCCGACTCATAGAGACCCTGTGTAGGGTTTCTGAGGCTTTTAATCTCCACAGGAACAGAACATCTCATTTTCCTCCTGTGGAGAGTCTGGCAGACTTGAATCACAGACCTTGTGGTTCGCAGTCCAGTGCTTATCATTTGGAATCACTGTGCTCCTGGCTTAGCATCTGAAAATTAAAATGTAAAATTCCTTCTAAAATATCATCTACATGAATAAAATTTTTTGGAAGAAATTTAACAACAGAGGGGCACAAGTTATATTCTGAGACCTATAAAACATTGCTGAAAAAAATTACTGAGGCCTAAATAAATGGAAAGATATCCTGTTTTCATGGATTGTCAATCTTAATATTGGTCTTATGGGAATCCTCCCTAAATAGATTTACAGATTCAGTGTAATTTCCATCACAATTTTAGCAGCTTTCTCTGTGGAATTTGACAACCTTATCTTAAAATTCATACAATAGCCAAAATAATTTTTGAAAAATAAGAACAAAAAGGATTTTAATATTCAAATATTACTGGTAAGATGCCATAATCAAAGTGTGGAACTGGTATAAAAATAAAACTATATCAATGGAATAGAATTGAGAGTCTATAATAGTCCTATATCTTTATAGTCAATTGATTTCCAACAAGAATGCCTAGACAATTCAATCCTAAATTAATAATCTTACAACAAATCGTGCTGGGAGAAATGCAAATCTACCTGCCAATGACTAAAGTAGACTCCTACATCACATCACATATAAAATTTAACTCAAAATAGATGAAAGATCTGATTATAAGAACTACAACAATAAAACCCTTAGAAGACAACACATGTGTAAATGTTTGCGACCTTGGATTAGACAAGGATTTCTTAGATATGACACCAAAATTACAAAATACAACAAAGTAGAGCCACTGAATATCATCAAAATGAAAAACATTTGTGCTTCAAAGGAAACCATTGAGAAAATGATGTGACCATCTACAGAATTAGAGACAAATATTACAAAAGTTGTATCTGGTAAGAGACTTTCACGTAAAATATATAAAGAACAATGAATTACTGCTCAAAAATAAAATGATGAATTAACCAATTTAAAAATGGGAAAAGGTTCTGAGATGCCTACAAAGATAGAAAAATGGCCAACACACACATGAAGAGACAGACACACAGTATCACTGTTGTTGGTGTTAAGTGCTGTTGAATCTGTTCTGACTCATAGGGACTCTGAATAGGTCTTCCGAGGAGCAGCTGGTGGGTTTGAACTGCTGACCTTGTGGTTCTCAGTCCAGTGTTCATTCTACAGCATTACACCAGGAGCCCAATAATAGCAATCATTTTTTGAGAATACAGAGAAATTGGAACTCCCATACTCTGCTAATGGGAAGACAGCATCTTTGACAGCTTGGGAGTTCCTCAAATGATTAACCCTAGAGTGACCATAGGACCAATCAATTCTACTTCTAGTTGTATTCAAAGATAAGTAGAAATGTATGTCCACATAAAGCTAACTAAATTAATGTAGACAGCAATTAGATAGCCAAAATGTGAAGAAAACTCAAATGTTCCTGAACTAATATAGTGCAGTACATCCATACACAGGGTTATTTGTCAATAAAAGAAGTGAAGTACTGATACATCATGGACACAAGGTGGATAAAACCTAAAAACAATATACTAAAGAACCCAACTACAAAATTGCTTTCTTCCATTTCTATGAAATATCTAGAATAAGCATCCCATAGATATAGAAAGCAAGTTGTTGGTTACCTAAGGCTGGGGGCATTGGGGTTAAATTGAGAATTTTTACAAATGCGTTTGAGGTTTCTTTTTGAGATTATGAAAATATTATACATTTACTGTGGTGATGGTTGCATAACCTTTCTGTGAACACTGAAGATGACGGAAATAAACACCTAAAGTTTTAGGGTATGTGAAATATTTTTAACAAAACAAAACAAAAGCTTAAATAGTACAGACTCCATAGAAACCTTCTTAACTTGCAAAGCTTCCCTCAGCATTCCTTCTTCAGTGACAGGACTACTCTGAAATGACAGGCTGGTCAGTGTAATGGTAAAGTAAAAGGTCTATAGGGATGGAATGCCCTTATACCAATTCCTTCCTATCTCTAGGATTGTGGGCACTTTAGTTAATCTCACTGTGCCTCCATTTCCTCACCTATGAAATGGTAATAACAATATGCCTAATTCATATGATTATTCTGAGAATTGTCTGAATTAATAATATAATGCATTTATATTTAGATTAAGGAGCTCTGGTAGCGTAGTGGTTACAAATTGGGCTGTGAACCTCATGGCCAGCAGTTCAAAACTACCAGCTGTTCTGCTGGAGAGAGATGAGGCTTTCTGCTTCCATAAAGATTTGCAGCCTCAGAAACCCTGTACAGGGTTGCTATGAGTCGGAAATGACTCCACAGCACATAACAACAACAACATATTTAGATAAGCACTTAACACATTTACTATTATTATCAAATCAACTGCTATGTGTTATTATTATGATGACATTTCTTTAGCATTGTGTCTTCTTTCTATCCCTGTACCTACTTTAGATATACGTTGTTTCTGTATGGCTTCTCCTAGGGCTTAAAAGGAGGCAACACTTCCTCTGGGTCAAGTGTTCCAAATGCAAATAAAACGCCATAATGCATTAGGCAAATCTGCTGCCCAATACATCTTTAAAGCGTTCAAGAGCAAAGATGTCAGTTTAAGGACTAAGGTGAGTCTGACCCAAGCCATGGTATTTTCAGTGTCCTCACATGCATGTGAAAGTTGGACAATGAATAAGGAAGACCATAGAATTGATGCATTTGAGTTGAGGTGCTGGAGAAAAATACTAAAAGCATCATGGACTACTAGAAGAACAAACCAATCTGTGTTGGAAGAAATACAGTCAGAATGCGCCTTATAATCCACGATGGTGAGACTTCATGTCTCATACTTTGGACATATTATCAGGAGGGACCAGTTCCTAGAGAAGGATACCATACTTGATAAAGTGAAGGGTCAGTGAAAAAGAGGAAGACCCCCATCGGGATGGATTGGCCCAGTTGCAGCAACAATGCACTCAAAGCTTAACGATTGTGAGAATTGAGTAGGACCAGGAAGTGTTTCATGGTGTTCTGCGTAAGGTCATTATGAGTCAGAACCGATTCAACAGCAGCTAACAGCAAAAATAAGATCTCGGCCAAATAGTGTAGAAATGGTCATGATGATGGTTTATAACTGTTGGTTGAATGAATGGAGATGGGTTGGTGGGACAACATACCAAGTATGTTATCATCAGCTTACTCTAGAACACACATTCACTTAAATAACCGCAGGAGGAAATAAACACAAACCTCCATCTTCACTAGTGTCTCTGAGAATTAAGAAAAAGCCCTGAGGGAAAATAGTTCCTTGAGAAGTCTAGACTTTTGGGGTGTTTGAAAGACTCCTTGTATTTCTTTGCTGTGAGTGAGCCTAGGAAGGAAATAGACTCTTGTAGTAGCCTACACTCTCAGTCTTGTACTTTTCCTCCTACATGGCGGTTTTACTCATCAGTATATAGTCTTTCAGCATTTCATATAGGTGTATTTTAAAATAACAACAAACACTGTTTGGTCTCCTCATGAATACTTTTCTTATATACCCCAGGAATGAAAATATTAAACTTTAATGACTTCAGTTTCTTGCCCAAACACCAGCTCTTGCAACTGAGCCACAAGCAACATTTTTTGAAGTTCACCCTCAGATCTACACAGCAGGAGAGAAAAGCAGATGAGGAACTGGCTCATTATTCATTTTAAAGGAGGTTAACTTTCAGAAAGAAAATTAAACCATGAAAATAGTTTCCTTGAGGTATATATTTTCAGATGGGGCAAAAGAGCAAATAGGTAGGTTTTTTTTGTGTGTTTCTTTGAACCTTTCATGAGGCATGTTTACAATACATCAATTAGCAAAACCTATTTTCCTTTTTTCCAAAATGAAGAAAATACCTATGGACAGAGTAGATTTTTTTATAAAATAATGTTCCGCTAAAATTAGCATCAAGCTACTCTGGAAAATATTGCATTAGTTTTTTTTTTTTGCTCCATAAGTGATTTGATGCTCTTTAATATGGTGTTTCTCTGCTATGCATAGAGTTTTGGAAGAAGTGC
>NW_006408788.1:1722217-1723006 GCF_000296735.1 Chrysochloris asiatica | reverse complement strand
CCCGTGGAACAGCTGGTAGTTTCGAACTGCTGACCTTGCAGTTCGCAGCCCGATTCGTAACCACTACGCTACCAGAGCTCCTTTGGTTTAAAGACAGCAACAGCTCTGTTTGAGAAACATCCAGCCAGTCTGTTCTGCCAAGATTACAGCCTAGGGAACCCTATGGGGGAAGTTCTCTTCTGCCACAGAGGACTACTATGAGGTGAAATCAACTCAAGGACACACAACACCACCATGCCTGAGGTTGTGATCCTATCTAAATGCAGAGTTTTCTTTGTTGTGGTAAGGAGACCACCTCAGTGTAAGGTGTATCCCAAACCTAATCACTTCTGAGCCATCAAAGGAGCAGATTGGTGGTGGTGGTGGTTATAGATTGTGGAGTTGGTTTCACTACACTACCAGAAATCCTTTAAAGGAGCAGATTGTTGTTGTTGTTATGTGCCATGGAGTCGATTCCGACTCATAGCAACCCTGTACAAGGTTTCCGAGGCTGTAAATCTTTACGGGAGCAGAAAGCCTCATCTTTCTCCCGCGGAGCAGCTGGTAATTTTGAACCGCTGACATTAAGGTTTGCAGCCCGATTCGTAACCACTACGCTACCAGAGCTCCTTCGTACATATATAATATTGTGCACATACGTTAGTATATACAGATGTATAGTCTGCATGTATGTGTATATGTATATACTAGCCCCTGTACCTAAGGAAAAGGAGCCATGGTGATTAGTGCTCAGCTGCTAAACAGCTGGTTGTTGTTTTTGTTATGTGCCCTGGAGTCGGTTCCAACTCA
>NW_006408788.1:1719732-1721972 GCF_000296735.1 Chrysochloris asiatica | reverse complement strand
GTAACCACTACGCTACCAGAGCTCCTTAAAGGAGCAGATTTGACACAGAAAAAAGCACAAAGGGGGAGGACAGATGCTATATGACTATCTCCAAGGAACCAAGGAACATCAGGGTTACAGAGAGGGGTTTTCATCTAGAACCAACAGAGAGAAACTTCTTCGATAGCTGAAGCCCTAAATTTGGGATTTCAACTTCCTGAACTCACCACCACTCATCTGTACCCCAAGAAAACATATTTATGTTGTTTAAAGTTTTCTTTTTAGAGTTAGGAAATTCTAAGGTGCTCTGATAGTGTAGTGGTCACGAATCGGGCTGCGAACCTCAAGGTCAGCAGTTCGAAACTACCAGCTTTTCTGAGGGAGAAAGATGAGATTTTCTGCTCCTGTAAAGATTTACAGTCTTGGAAACCCTATACATGGTCGCTATGAGTTGGAACGGACTCAACCGCACATAAGAACCACCACTACGAAGGAATGATCGAAAACTTTGATGAGAAACACTTCTCTTGCACCTCCCAACTTCTACATGCTACTGTAGTGCATATCCATTCGTTTTTCTCTTGAACTCATCACTTTATATGAAACTGATAAATATTTTGCTCACCTATGCTAAGTAGTTTTGATTTTCAGGTAAATGAAAATAACGTTTTGGTATTTGTGTTATAGCAGCACTTGGTAACTAAGACATTCTCTAAAGCTATCTAGATTATTCTTGTTTGAGAGAACTATCTTCCCGGACCTCTACTGCATTGTAACCTTGCTCATCCTGTACAATAGGCCTATTGCTACCTGGGTCTCTCAGGAGATTTTAAGTACACTTGCCCACTCATAGAAAGCATATCTGCAGTTGCTGTGTACAACCTAAGGAGGGGGGAAAATAGCATTATAAAATAGAACAGAGAAATAGTGGGGAAGGGGAACATGAATTTTCGATGCACAGATAAATTTCAAGAGATTTTAGAAGTTCATTTTAATTGGTAGCCCTTAGCATCTGCTCAAATTTTCAGAAGTAATATTTCTTATAATCACAGCATATTCTGAATACAGTTGATATAAACTAAATAGAAATATAGTTTAAAATGGCAAAAGTCACTTTGTGATCCCTGGGCAAAGTGTCTCTTGAAGAACTGCTATTCAGCTATCAAAGCCATTTGTTATGAGTCTTAACTGTCCTGAAGCCACTATTAAGCCATGCTTATAATGAACTAATCTTTTTTAATATCCTCTCATGTGACAAGCTTCTATACAATAGCCCATGCTAATCTTTTCTTGCTTAACCCATCACCTTTATCATTGTTGGATTTATTTCTTTACTTTCTTTTCTTTTACTTTTCTCCTCTCTCTGTCTCTCTTCAATTTTTGTCTCTCCTCCAAAGAGAGGGAACCCAACAGATTGTAGAAATAATTGAACAATATCGCTAATATCACATGCAAGAAAATTTTAGCTGAGGAGAATTCAAAAACGGCTGCAATAGTATGTTGACAGGCAGAACCTCAATCTAGGCTGAAAGAGGATGTGGGTCTAATATATCAGGACTGATATCAGATGGATACTAGCTGAAAGCAGAGTATACCAGAAAGATGTTTACTTGTGCTTGATTGTTTATGCAAAACTTTTTGATGGTGTGGGTCATGACAATCTATGGATAACATTGAAGAATGGGCTTTTCAGAACATTTGATTCTGATCTTGAAGAACCTGTATGTAGATCAATAGGCAGACCAAGAGGATACTTGGACAGACCAAGAGGATACTGAATGGTTTAAAATCAGGAAATATGTGTGAGAGGGCTGTACTCTTTCACCATACTTATTCAATCTGTAGGCTGAGCAAATAATCTGAGAAGCAAGATTATATGAAGAAGAACACAGCATCAGGACTGAAGGAAAACTCATTAACAACCTGTGATATGCAAATGATACAACCTTACTTAATGAAAGTGAAGAGGACTTAAAATGCTTACTGATGAATATCAAAGACCACAACCTTTAGTATGGATTACACCTTAATGTAAAGAAAGCAAAAATCCTTAAAACTGGATCAATAAATAACATCACAATAAATGGAGAATAGATTGAATTTGTCAAAGACTTCATTTTACTTGGATGGACGATAAACACTGATGGAGCAGCGGTCAAGGAATCAAAGGACATATTGCCCTAGGCAAGTCTGCTGCACAAGACCTCTTTAAAGTATTCAAGGGCAAATATATCAGTTTGAGGACTAAGGTGCCACTAAAT
>NW_006408788.1:1718232-1719366 GCF_000296735.1 Chrysochloris asiatica | reverse complement strand
TGGCAACAATTGTGAGGATAACACAAGACCAGGCTGTATGTCATTCTGTTATGCATAGTTGGGATTGACTCGGTGCCACCTAACAACAATCACTGACCATCTCATGTTTATCATTTATATTTGTGAGAGGTGCACACACATTATTTCTTATATCTGTGCATCTCTCAAAACTCTTTCCTCTAGAGAAAGTGCCATTCTTAATGTTTTATCCCACTGTTTCAAAATTTTCCACTAAGAACTTCGTGTGGCAAATGTTGTGGGTTGCCCTGAAATGCATGGTGAGCAAGAGCAGACTTACACCTGCCCTGATGGACCAGATGGAGTGAGGAGTGGGTAACGGATTCTATTTTACATTAGTGGAATGATTGTATAACTATAGGAGACGACAATGACCTGAAGAAAAGGAACCAGATTTCCTGACAAAGAAAAAGAATAAAATAAACCTGGCCTGGGACATAGTGAAAGGAACCCAACCTACTGATAACTTATGATTCCATTTGAGAGCTAAATAGGTTATTTTTGAAACATAGAGCTGTTTAAACTCTACCTCTATCCCAAATTCAGCCTAAATGTTTGCAGTAGTTCTCCACTGTTCTTAGAACAATAATCAGAACTCCTGCTTACTGTTAAAATTCTCTTTGTGCAAATCCCTCTTTCTTCATATAGATCTGGTGCCTCCAACCTTTATTCAGGTTATTGGAGTGGTCTGCTCAGTTTCCTGATACAGGGATATGCACCAACACTTCTTTCTCTCTGGATTGATCAACTCTCAGATTGTCAAGTGGATACTTCCATCTTTTCATTCAAGTTTAGATACACATTGGACTCAAAATGTTCCCTGCACCCTTCCAAGAAGTTGTTATGACATTGTTCTACCTTGTTGGTTTTTATGCCACTTATTTCTTTAAAAATTGCCTTTTGTTTCTTTAATTTGTTTACATTAACTCTCTTTCACTCCAAGAAACTTGATGAGTCCTACCCTTCACTCAACATTAAGACTTGGACCAGTGTATTGTTGTTGCTAAGTACCGTAGAGTTGGTTCCGACTCATAGTGACACTGTACAGGGTTTCCGAGGCTGTAAATCTCTATGGGAGCAGAATGCCTCATCTTTCTCCCACAGAATAGCTGGCAG